>NW_028327182.1:82257499-82589374 GCF_987537825.1 Furipterus horrens
TTATTATTATTTTTTTAATTGCGAATTTAGAATCTGTTAGGAACTGTGCTTTGTGGACTCTGATGAATTGCATACTGCCTTTGTAATTCTTTATGGTGAAAAGCCCCAGGTCTCCAGCATCCAGAGCGGATGGTGATTGGCTCCACCCCAGGGACGCAGGTCCTGGGATTCCCTCCCAGCCAGCAGGAATGACATCACGGGCCAGCTCCTGGCTGCGCAGCGCTGGGGCGGGGAGGCCGCTGTGCGGGAGGGGCGTCGCTGGGAGTTTCCAGGGAAACACTGCAGCAGATGGCCTGCCTGGCTGAACTACCGTGACACATCTGCAGCTCGGCTGGTGGGAAGGGTATTTTTGGAAAATCTCTGCTCTCTCAGGTCCAGCTAGTTCGGATACCTTTTTTTTTTTTTAATTTTAATCAACGTTTTTATTTCCTCCCAACTTCATTTATTTCTGGAAATGAGGTTTCTATTTTTACAGCAGGGACATTATCCGAAGGGTCCCAATCCACTAACCAATGTTAACCCTGGGAATGGCCCATTTTTTGTATTTTTCCCCCTCATCTCCCCTCTCTCTGCCAGTTACATTATGCAGGCTGTCAAGGTGGTCTGCAGACTCCAAGGGCAAATGTTGCTAAGGTAACAGGATGGAAAACCTGTCTGCAAAAGCAGATGCTTTATAACCTGGGGTTTCCCTCATTAGCATTTAAAGGCTCCTGAGCAATATCCTCAAACCAAGCCAAGTCCTTGAAGCTACAACACGAGAGATCTTTAAAAATGTTTCCTGATAAGTCATTGAACGACTTATACTACTGCAAGGTTGAATAATTGCGAGAAAAATATTGTTAATAATTCCCACCAAGCTGTTTGTAGACCTGATATTTAAAAAATAACAAAAAACAAAACATCCCTACCTTTCCCCACTTTACCATCCTAAAGCCTGGAGGAATGAGGAATTCCTTCTTTTTTCTTCCCTTCACAACGATCTCAAAGGCTGAACTTCTGACAACCTGGGGTGTGGCTCCCCTGTTTCTTAGCAATCTAAGCTGGTCATTGCACACTTAAAACACAGGAGACCAAGTGTGGCCCATGGCAAAGCTCAGATCGGAAGTAACGGAAAAATCCTTTAGGCTATGTGAAGTTAAGGAGATTTGATATTACTAAAGAATTAAGTAAGTAAGACTTTGGATACTCCTTTGACAGATCCTTTATAAGATCTGATCACCGCATTCAACACAACCCAGATGTAATTCCAAAGAATGAGCTATAGGAACCAAGCAGCCAAAACTGCACTTTGCTCACTTATTTCTTTGGGGGAAAAAAAGGACTGGATCATAATTCTTTCAGATGAAGCATATTAAATATTCGTCAGGGCTTCAGATCCATCTTAAAGGGCTCCCAAATGTGTATAAACAGGGCAGGAAAAATAGATGTCTGTAATGCATACAAAAAGGCAGATTTCATACATTGCTTTTATCAATCACATGAACTGAAAATGGTGTGATATGTTATTGTGAGAACAGAAGCATAACAGCAAGAAATGACAGGATTTTTGGCCATGGGGCAGATGCCCCATGTTCTAAAATGTTCTTGGTGGAACATTTTAGTAGGTTTTGCAACACTCTTGTCAATGAGCTGCTTCTTTCCTCCTAAAACCTGAATGCAGATCTCATTGTTGTCCAACTAAAGCTCATACAACCCCATCATATAAAGAAAAGAAGAGAGCTATTTTAGGTGCCCGACTAGTGTTTATTTTTCACATGGGTAATGCTTCCTGACCTTCCTTTGTGAAGGCAGAAACGAGCATCCTATTACACACCAACTATAGAGTCATGGAACTAACTCAGATGCAAATTTTTAAATCACAACAGCTACAAGTTTAAACACAATTAGAAATCACGACTTCTACGAGATCAACCAAATTGTAACTGGTTTTTATAATCATATATCTGAATCACTTAAAAGCAGCAAAAGCTGCCTCTTTATTTACCCATATTACCAAGTTTTAATACCATCCAGCACAGGGTCTGGCCAAAAATATACACTCATTAAATATCTCCTGATACTGAATGTATCATTACCAAGGGTGCCAATATGCACTCCCATTACGAGAAAGACCTTGGACACCAAGGGAAGTCCTGCCCTTCCTCCCTGGAATCAATAAAGGGCGACTATTGAACCTGTGCCAAAAGAGATTCAGGCTCATTTTGCATCCTTTAACCTCTAAACACCATCAAAGGCAGCTTTCCATTACTGTGCTTTTTCATACACTGAATAAAGAAGTGACTCACAGAGAGTCAGCATGTGAAAGTAACATAGCAATCACCTGATTCAGCACCTTCACCTCACAGAGGAGGACATCAGAAACCAGAGCAAGAAAGCACTTGCTTCTCCGGAGGCCAGGGAAGGAAAGCAACTACTAAATATCATTTGTCACGGACAGCGTAAAGGCAAGAGCAGCTGCATCGTGCTGCGCATTGTTATTCTTGGTAGCCGTCCAGCCTGAGCTATGACTTGTAGCAGTGGCTAAAGTCATCTTCAACCTGTAGAGTTTCATCCTGAGGTAGCCTTCTAATGGGCCTTGATCTAAAAAATCAAGGATGATAGACACACCCTTGAAGGCTCTCAGGTCGCATTTTCAGCTTCTGGTATCAAGTATTTTACCCCTTCGGTTATTGAATCCGAAGGTCCCCATCCTTTTCTGTTGTGTCCCACCTGACCGACTTCAGTTTTTATGCCTTTGCGTGTTCCTTACACACTTGGGTTTCCAAATGCTAAACTAAAATTACGTCTCTTAACATCAGCTTAATAGCACCACTCTTTTGCTCAGGAACTCACATTAACTCCTTATTGTTGATGAGAACTGCTAGTAATTTTTCAAAAGTAGTTAATAAACAAATGGTTAGGTATGCAGGAAAGACTGGAGTCCTAACTTCAAAACTACAGATTTAACTTAAGTCACTATTTCATCATCTCTATAAAGCTGTCACATTGCAAATGTTGTTTTTTTTGACCAGAGGGTCAGAGACTGTGTTTTATGTAACTTCATCTGGCAGGACATAGTTCAAAGGTGCCCTAGAAGATAAACTCCATGAGGGCAGGGACTGTTGTCTATTTTGTCCAATGATGCATCATGGACACCTAGAATATTGCCTGAAACTCTAAGCACTGAATGAATATTTCTAAAATTGCATAATGAAGTAAAAATGAACAAAAAATTTTCATATGTGTAAGGGAAACTTTTTGACAAAGAGTTGTTCTTAATTATCAATGATTCCTCCCCTTACCCACCTGGTCTCCTCCTATTAGTTATTTTCAAATGGCTTTTTAATTTATTTGTTAAAAAATAAGTATATTATAATGAGAGCATCTTATTCATAAAAGGATGGAAATTATAATATCAAGTGTATTTGCACAGTAGATTTTAAAAGATTGACTCCTTTGGTATTAAACAAACACTTGGAAATAACCAGCTCTTAGCCTTGAAAAATTAGCTGTCATTCCGTTGGCTTTCTGACAAGCGGTGGGCACTCCGTTAGGTGGTGGGCAGGGTAACTAAACCCATTTCTGGCTTTCTTCTTTGGCTGTGCACTGGAATACCCTGAGAACTTTTGTTTCCGCCCCTCCCTAGACCAATTAAATCAGAATTCTAGGATAGCCCAAGCTTTAGAAAGTGCCCCAAATGTTTTTAATGAGCAAATAAGAGTGAGAACCACTGCCTTAAAGAAAAAAGAGAGCATGAAGTTGGTTTGGGATCACCATTATTTTTATTAGGCTGATTCCAACTAACAGAGCTTGTGTCCTATTTTGGCTCACACGATTTGGAAGCTGGCAAGTCCCAAATCTGCAGAGCTGATGTCCTAGTTCGAACCCCAAAGTGAAAGCTGCTGTAGAATGAGAAAGGGCCAAGATGGTACAGTTCAAAGGCCATCAGGTAGGATGATTCTTATTCTGGGGAAGGTTAGCCTTCTGTTTTATTCACTCTTTCAACTGATTGGATGAGGCTCACTCACATTATGGAGGGCAGTTTGCTTTACTCAGTCTTGTGATTTAATGACAATCTCATTCTAAACAACCACAGAAATATCCAGAATAATAATTGAGTTTTTGTTGAGTTTTCAAGAGCTGGTGTTCTGAAGAAGAGATTTGTGAAAGGCTGCCTTATATGAATATAAAATATCATACTTCATTCCTAAGGTAAGGCGGCCACATTTAGCCCAGTAAAATATGAATTTCAAGTAAGTAACATATATTTTTACTACAAAGAAGTATGGGGCATAATTATGTTAAAATTAATCATAATTTAACTTAAATTTCAACTTGACTGTGTGTCCTGTATTTTGTCTGTCAAACCTACCCTAAGAGAAAATTTCAAATTAATTTAAAATACTAGCAAGAAGACCTGGAGGTGAAGAAAGGCAAAGGAGCCTTTAACCAAGTCAAATGTCTCCAAAAGCATAATTTCCATAGCATTTACCCATTCTGCCTTCTTTATGTATAATAGTTTAGCTGCTTCCCTCCATGGGCTACAGATTACATGAGTGGTGGAGGTTGATTCATTTTATTTTCTACATGGGCTTGTAGCATAGGAAGTACCCAGCAGGTTTGTATGGTTCTGTTTTGTTCAATTGCATTAAATCCAACCATTGCTTTTCAGACTTTTGTTTGAAAACTAAACAAAACACGTTCTTTATAGAACACTTGAAAAAAGAAGTCATAAAAGAAAGAAGTCATTCTAATGCTAAGATTCAAAGAAATCACTACTAATATTTGCATAATCTACCAGGCATTTGACAATTAAATAGTTTCTCTACAGCATAATTTTAATGCATATATAATATCAATGTAACCAGTTCTCATTGTCTTTTCCAATTTTACTGTATGGAAAATGATGGGATAATCATGCTTAAAGATAAGACTTTGTATACGTCTCAAATTCGTTATTTGGTGTATTTACAAATTAAGAGTATCTTTAGAGACAGTGTTACCTGCTATGAACTGAAAGTCTGTGGATCCCCTAAATTCATATACTGAAGCTTGAAGATAATAGTATTGGGAGATGGGGACATTGGGAGGTAATGAGGTCACGAGGGCAAAGCCCCTATGATGGGATCAGTGTCCCTATAAAAAGAGGAAGACAGGTAGTCCTTTCTCTTTCCTACATGTGTGGATACAGGATTAGGGCCCTCACCAGACAAAGGATCTTCCCATGTACTGATCTTGGACTTCACCGCCGCCAGAACCATGAGAAATAAATGTTTGCTATTTAAGCAACCCAATCTATAGTAATTTATTAGAGAAGCCTAGGATGACTAAGAATTTACCCAGGGATGAATTTTCTTTGGAGCACCAATGACCTCAAAATTGCCATATGGATAGACAGGAAACCTAAGTTGACAATCACCATAGAAGTAGTAGTTAAGGAAAACAAAGATCTTGCCCCTCCCCCCACCTACCTCAAGGTAACAAGGCCACATGGTTTTACTACCAGTTCTAAACTTTCAGAAACTGAGCTTCTGCCCTTCCCTAAAATAACTTGACAACAAAGAAAGAGCAAGATTCACATAAAGAGGGTGATCTCTTAGTAAATGAGATTTTGCTCACTTAATAAAAGCAAATCAATTTTATCTGCCAAAATAAACTTTCAGAAGATTTCCATAAACAATCACTTAGCAAAACGTACCATATGGAACTAAACATTTAAAATTGGTGAATTTTAGAAAATGAGAACTATATCAAAGAAGCTGCTAAAAAATAGTGCAAGGAGCCTTTCTTCACCCTTTTACTTACCTATCCCTCTTTTAAATTTAATAGTAGTCCTTCTGCTTTATAATGAAAATAATAGCAATGATGATTTATGAAACATATTTAACATTGGGCATTTATTGTTAGAATGGTGTTTACAAAGAAACTCATTTAATGCAAAAAAACCACCTAAGAAACAGATACCCATCAGTATCCTGATTTTCAGATGAGGAAACTGAAGAGTAGAGAACTTAAGCAATTTCCTGAAGTTAGTAAATAGCAGAGATAGGATTCAAACCCAGACCTTCATTGCAAAGCCCACAATCATACCCTCTATGCTTATTTTATAACATTTCACATAATAAACTGAGAAATGCATATTTATAATGGAAAAATCTAATGATACTGGAAGGTATTTATAAGGAAACAAAGATTATAAAGCATACTGCTTTGTAGAGATCAATATTCACTTTGAAGGGCATTCTCTGTTTCCAAGTATTTATAGTATATTCAAATTTCCTCGGGGTAAGATTGTATATATTTTCATGGAATACTGTATTTATTGTACTTCTCATGTCCCTGCCATTCTCTTTTTTTGTGCATTTCAGCTGCTTCCAGTTTTTTCCTGTTATAAATGCTACTGTAATGAGCATCTACAAATGCAGTCTTTTGCTGCATTGATGATTATATTACTTAGTCCAGATTAGCTTATGGAATAATTTTATTTTCACAGTTAAAAAAAATTAAACCACCATATACTCCCACCAGCAATGTTTGAGTGTACCCACTTCCTTACAAACTTGATTACAGAACATCAAACAATTTTATCCTACCTGCCAATATGATAGGTGAAAAATGATGGTTTCATCTACTCCTAATGTAGTTAAGAAATCAAACCAAATAGGGTCTTTTAAGAATGATTCAGTGAGCCCATGCAGACATGAGACCTGGGCATGCCTTTTCTCATGCGTTAACCACTGTGTGAAAAATCATGTTTCATTTCCTAAACCATCTGTTAGTCTTCCCATTAAGTCAACTCCAGTCCCTTAACACTCAAGGATGGTATTATATGGGTGAATCAACTTGATTTTCTTTCCCATAAAGCGAGTGAGAATGTCTGCTATTTAACTGTATAATTTAGTAGAAAGCTTTAGGAGCAGCATGAGGAGTAAAAATTGTTATTCTAATAGGCTAGAGGAGCGAGTTTCTCACCCTAAAACCCTATTCACCATGAGTAATTGGCCGATAAACCATTCCCCACTGTGCTGAGTCAAACAGTCAGATATTTTTAACTTGGGCTTCCTTTGTCAAACTGTCTAATTGGATTTTTAAAACGGAAATAGCAAACTGGCATTCAGGAAGACTCTCCACGTGCCATTATGATGTTTCCATAGTTTTGCTAGATTTAATCACATTTCATTCAAAATAAAGATTAGCTAATACATGAGAAAGGAAAAAGATTGTTCCTAACGGAACTAACAAGAACAGAGCTGTAGCTTCAGACTTGGGCAGAGATGTCTGAGAGGGTAGAGGGATGGCCTGCTTCACTACAATTGAAGTTACCAAAATTCCCAGAAGAAAAGATGAAAGAGGCATTGCAAACGTCCTCGAAAATTTGGAGGTATGTGTTTTGCTTTTTCTGTCATTATTTTGTAATGATATTAATACTGCACTTTTATTGTAAAACAAAAGTTGGAAAGCAATAAGTTATGAAGATAACATTTAAAATTACCTATAATACCACAACCCAGAGACAATCATGGTTTAGTGGCTTTCTTGCTCCAAAAAGTATTATAAAATTGTTTTAAAAATGAAATGTAATTTTTTATGTCTTTGACATCTACGTATTAAGTAGAAAGAAGAAATAGTAGTATTTACAGTATGGAAGTACTGAAAGTAACATACATTGACTAACAGAAGAGATGAATTTTGGTAGAAGCCCTGGACTCCCTCATTTTAGCCAGTCATGGCTTTCCTTTCACGATAATTAGGATAATAATTCTGGTCTTGATAGTAATAAAAATGTCAATTGGCTACAGAGAAGGAAGTTATCAATATTCAGGAAAAAAACCAAAACTTCAATCTTCTTTGTATACTCAAGATCTATAGCTTTAAAAAGATAAAGTTTTTTTTTAAAGTATGAATATTTAGAGATATTTTCCCCCCAATAATCTCCATTTTCCCCTTCTGTGACCCCCTCCCCTTTAAATTCAACTGGTACCTAATTAATATCCCATTAAGTTGTGTGTCCTTCATGACTTTCACTTCTGTGGGCTTCAGGAGAGCCATTAAAGCTGGACGGATCCCCTGGGTGATGTACAACAGCTGACTCCCTAACATGGTGTGGGAGATACACAGGCAGTTGCGAGTTCCCTGCTACCAAAGAGGTAGATCACAAGTGTTTTTCCATCACTTTCCAACAAAACCAGTTCTAATTATTTTAAAATCGCCATCAATTCTAACCTTTTTGTTTTTAGATTTAATTTGTGCATTCTTCATTTTTGTTTCTTTCTGGAAACCTCTCCAGGAGGAGTGGTCTTGATAAAGCTGATCAGGTAATGCCCACCTTGTCAGGTCAACGGGCCATATTTCCAGCAGTATTTAGCCACTGCTACTCTGGCCTTCTTTAGGAAAGGTGAAAAGTGTGAATTGCAGTGATAGGCAAATGCCTAATTTTTCTAAAGGATCGTCTAATACATTAAGTGACTCTGAGTTTGTTCCCTTTTCCACTTATAATGCAGGAGAGGTCATGCTATGTTTTGCCAAGTGATGGAGGAAAAGAATATTTTTAGGTGAGTACTTCTCATTTAAAAATTCATATATGCCTCATCTCAAATTTTTACTTGAAAACGTTTTTATAATAAGAAACCTCTCATAAAATTATAGTTCTGCTCTTCATATGGTAATTATGTGTGGTCAGAGAATCGCTAAAAAAAAAAAAAAGTGTTGAACTCCTATGTCTAGTTACTAGTTGAGGTTCTTTACATCAATATTTTCTAACCTTTCCTGCAATTCCACTCCATCTAGATTTATTAAATAATATGTATTGGCTACTTTTGATTATATAAATAACATAGAATTAAGGCAGGCATATTCATAAAATAACAAAAAAACAAAACAAAACAAAATTAATAGCCCCAGAGATACCATTCTTGTGAACATCTTAGTGTATTTCCTTCCAGTACATTTCTAAGCATTTAAGCTATTAATAATGATTTATTATATAGAAACTGTTACCAGCAACTTGTAAATGAGAAGAGTACAGTCCAGTTAACATCCCAAGTCATTCATTTTTGTGGCAATCAGGACTAAAAGCTATTTTGACTGGTATATGGCAGATATGACCTTCCTTTATGACAATAAATGCAATTAGTATCTCGGTCACAGAAGTACTCCTCTTTTCTGTTTTTCATTGATTAGTTCTGACCCACAAACTAAGCGAAGTTAAAGAATCATATAAAACCATCCTGTTAATAACGCAGGAATTAAATCCATCTCGTTAATGTCTGATCATGTCACCCATCTGCATGGAATCTTCAAATGGTTTGCTGTCTTGTACCAAGAGCTGAAGTCATTGCCAGCAAGGGCCAGCGTCATCTTTACTCCCTTTCTGACCTCACTGCCACCTCACTCAGTGGGCTGCAGCCATGCCAACCTGCATGATCTTCAACCACCACACCCATTCCTGCCTTTGCACTTGCTGTGCCCCTCCCAGCATGGCCTTCTTCTACATATCCGCATTGATTATTCACTCAACTCCTTCAAATCTTCACTAAGAAATAACACACCTGTAATGACCCTGATCACTCTGTTTAAAATTTCAACACTTCTTGTGCCCTGATATACCCTGGTGCCCCTTTCCTTCTTTTCTCTGTGGTCCCACCACAGAGCAGGGAGTATTACTGAATGTCTGGATCAATGTGTCTCTTCCTAATTCTTGCTCCTAATTAGGATTCCAAGTACATGAATACAGCTCTGTGAGAAGAGAGATGACTGTTCCATTCCTTGCTGAATTCCTGGTTCATAGGAACATGCTTGTCCCATAGTAGGCACAGAATAAATACTTGCTGCATGAATGAATAAGTGAATGAATAAATGAAATAGGAAATAACTAAAAAATGTATTAAAACTATATTAATGATATCAAAATTCACCCCTATAACCTCAGCATGCCCTACTTCTCTTTGTCTCTTCCTTTCTTCCTTTCTAGTTGTGTTTTCCTGTTTTATTGTCTCACATTTCCTCCCCGCACCTAGTTCTTTAAAAAGGTTTTTGTTTATTATATAAAATAATTATATTAAAAAGTTTCCCAGAAGTACTAACACATGTGACATCAACATTGCACTCAGAAACCACACAGGCAGCAATAGAGCCTGTGATAGAAGCCAAATTCAATGTATTTGATATGTTTAACTACTTTGTCACTTGTAGCTTGAGAGTCATATAGAGCATTTGAAAGATTAACTACTTCAGTGGTCTTCATAGGACATTTTGGATTCCTAAGTAAAAGTATCTTGATACAACTCAATAAACAATCCCATTAAAAAAATGAACAGAAGATCTGAACAGACATTTTCCCAAAGAAAACATACAAATAGCCAACAGGTATACAAAAAGGTGCTCAACATCATTAAACCTCAGAAAAGTGCAAGTCAAAAATCCAATGATATACCACCTCACACCTATTAGAATAGCTATTACAAAAAAGAGAAGAAATGACAAGTGTTGGGAAGGATGTGAAGTAAAGAAACCCCTCTGCGCTGTGGCTGGAAATGTTAATTGGTGCAGCCACTATGGAAAACAGTATGAAGGGTCCTCAAAAACAAACAAACAAAAAAAAACCTATCTACCATATGATCTAACAGTTCCACTTTGGGGTGTTTGAACAAAAACACTAACTCTAAAAAACATGCACCCCCATATTTATTGCAGCATTATTTATAATAGCCAAGATATGGAAACAACCTGCGTGTTCATGAATGGATGGATGGGAAAAGAAAATGTGGTCTATCTTCATATATATAAAATAGAGCATTACTAAGCCTTAAAAAGAAGAGAATCTTGCCATTTGTGACAACATGAATAGGCCTTGAGGAACATATGCTAAATAAGTCAGACAGAGAAAGGCAAACACCATATGATCTCATTGATATGTGGAATCTACAGCAAAAGAGAAACAAAAACAAAAGAGCTCCAAGTTTATCCATCAGAGAACA
Source organism: Furipterus horrens (assembly GCF_987537825.1). Classification (NCBI taxonomy): domain Eukaryota; kingdom Metazoa; phylum Chordata; class Mammalia; order Chiroptera; family Furipteridae; genus Furipterus; species Furipterus horrens. The sequence goes on from NW_028327182.1 coordinate 82,268,455, forward strand.
GACTGATGGTTGCCAGAGGCTGGGTTTAGGGAATGGGCAAAATGGGTGAAGATTAAAAGGTATAAACTTTCAGTTACAAAATAAGTCATGGGAATGTAATGTACAGCACAGTGACTATCCGGTGTCGCATATTTGAAAGTTGCTAAGAGAGTAGTACTTCAAAGTTCTTGTCACAAAAAAAATTGGAAGTATGTATTGTGAAGTGGAAGCCTGCCATTTAAAAGACTGCCATTCCAAACAAAAGCCCACCATGAGGCAGCTCACCCCTCCCCACTGTCCCCAGCTGCCCTAGACTCAGGTGACTATCAGGAGATGGCAACTGTCCAGCTGCCAATACGCTGGCTGTACAAGGGGGCAAATTAGCCTATCCTGTCCTGTTTATGTATTCCAAGCCTCAGAACTCCCTAAAAATTCACTCCACCCTGACCCTTACTGGTGGCATCTGGCTCCAAGACCCCAGCCCACTCCGTCACACACTCAATAAACTATTTTGTTCAGCATTTGGTTGCTGGCTTTCTCTACCTCTACCAGCCCCACACACCCTAACATGTATGGTGACAGACACTAACTAGATTTAGTGTGGTGGTAATTTTGCAATATATACAAATATTGAACAAATGTAATGTTATAGGTCAGTTATATCTCACTTTAAAAAAAAGCACCTAGAAGGGCCTTCAAATCTTCTTTTTATTACAAAATAGAAAAATGGACAAAGATCTTTTTACCTTGGTGTTCCATATTATAAATTAAAAGTTTGAAATATCTGATAGGAACTTTCTTCTTTCCTTTCATTCTGGTTGACTGCATTTTTCTCAAGCAGACCACATCCATGAGAAATTGACACTCAACAAGTTGATTAGTATTCAGCAAAGCCTCTTTCAAACCTGGGAGTTTTCATTTGAGAAATAAGTCTTTGGAAATATTTCATATTTCTCATTAAACAAACAGAATTTTCAGCAAGACCAAAGCAATCAGCCTTGCCGTTGTAAAATCCAGGTTGACTTCTTCAGGTCCCTTTAACTGGTGCTATTGGGTTTGTTGGAACTACTTGGATGATAAATACAGCAGTGATGCATATAAATATCTGAACTGGAAGTATTTGAAAAACTGAGACATCATAATTTTCTGTGTTCTTTTTATATTAGGAGAAACTGGAATTCTCCCCACACCCCCCAACACACACCACACACAGTTCATAGTGCTACTACAGTGCTACATGTTAAGCCATTGTTATTCGTAGGACTCAAATTTTAGTAGTTAACAGGCAGACTTAGAAGTAGTGACTCTGACAAATAAAAGGACTTGAAAATCTAATGGACCGCTTCCCATGAAAGGAAGTTCGTCATCACTGGAGAGATCCAACTCAACATTGTGAAATTACTAAAATGGAGAAAGCCGTAACTTGGGCACCAGCAGGCAGGTATATGGATAAGATCAAAGCACGGTGAGTAAAATATGTCCAGAGGGAACGCAAAGACAGCAGTTTTTCAGGAAAGTGTGGGATAAATTGTGTGACAAAAATAAGAGCATTAGTTGAAAGTCTGTGTAAGTTTTAGCTAGACTACCTGCTTCCTCCCTGATACTGCACAGCCAGGTGTTTTACATTCTCACCTTCTCCAGAATAGACTGGAGCTTTCACCTCTGAAGAAACTGAGTCTATGAAGCATCATGCTTCGTACAACAGGCATTAGACTGCAAAGGGTAGCAGGGAGGGGAAGATGAAATGAAAACAGAATATCTAATGTGAAACTCATGGAAAACCCAGAAAGTAAAATATTAAGGATTAAACGAAGTGAAGGAAATTATCAAAGAAGTAAGATGATTCCCCAGTGGGTCCCCTAAATGCTTAAAACAATAAGAGAATAGAAGAAGTACTATTATCAAATTTCAGAATATCTGGGGTTAAAGAACACCCCAACATTTCCAGACAGATAGCCAATTAAATACAAAGGGTTAGGGTTAAGAATCAGAATGCCTTTGGACTTCTTAAAAACAACTGTAGAAAGACAATGACAGCAGAGCAAAACCTTCAGAATTCTGAGAGGAAATGACTTTCAATCTCGATTCTGTGTTCTACCCTAATGTCAATCAAGTGAGAAGGTGCAATACAGACCTTTCCAGAACACCAAGGTCTGAACATTTATTTCTAACCTATGCTAATTTGGAAGCTACTGAAGAACGTGTTAAACAGAGAGTCAAACAAGGGAAGGGAAGAAACAAGATCTGGAAAGCAGGATAGTGATGAAATGAAGTCCCAGGATGACGAATAAAGAAAGCAACGAGGCCACTGCTTCCTTGGGAGCCCAGAAAGCATCTTGTTGAAACTAAAGCACATGTGAGGGCCCTTCCGGAGATATGGGAAAGGGACATTGCCATGTGAAACAAAATGATGCTGATGGAGGTTGACTGTATAGGTAGGCATATGACAAAGAAATTAAAAAAAAAAAAAATAGAGAAAATTACCAACAGGTTTATAGAAAACCAGTCAAATGAACATTTGAATCAATAAATAACTCCAAAAACTGAAGGGCTGTTCAAGAGGAGTGTCAGAGCACACTGCTTGGCTCAGCAGTGAACAACAGATTCATAGGCATTACAGTGTAAATACTGTATCTAAGCTGTGACATAATATTGAAAGGATGGAGGGAGGGAAAGCTGGATTCTTATAAGAATTAAATAAGATTATATATACAAACTTCCAGATTATAGTCCATAATGACCGCCCTCCTTCCTTGTCTTCAAAATTTTGGTCTCTCTTTGGGAAAGCAAAATGGTTTAGGAAAAGGAACATGGGCTTAAGAGTAAGAGCTCTATGGTTAATGGATAGCAAATCCTGTAACTAATTAGAGCACAGGTTTCCTTGCCATTCAAATGGATATAATGTTGACCTCAGAAAATTTGTATAAATATCAAATGACATGTAAAATCAAAAAATAGATACATAGCAAATGCTTCTTCTTGTCCCTTTTTTTAACTTAACCTAAATTTCTGGATGCTGGAGGAAGATCCATTATGAAAACATGACATTTTCCGGCAACAGCAGTATTAAATATTTCCCTAAGGGTGCCTAAGTTACCTTGATTAGAAAACAATGCCCTTCACCAAGAACAGGATGATCAAGCAATTGTCTTGCCAGAGAGCATAAATATGAGCATTGTTCAATTTGCCAAAACATTGCCTAAACCCTCATGCAATATTTGGCTCAGGAATATCCATTAATCCTCAGGAGAATGCTGGAAGGTGTGTGTGTGTTTGTACATGTGTGTACATGTGCGTGTGTGTGCTTAGCGATCTCAAAGTACAGAGGAAATGTTCTAGGATGTGGCAAGGTGAGGATCTTTTCCTGGGACATTGCCAGGCATTAAGACAAGTGTTTGTAACCTTCTGCTCAAAATGTCAGAGGGCTCTGATAGTTCAAAAGATGTGGAGGAGGGAAGAAATTAGGGGAAACAGAAAGAATGATTTAATTTAAGAAGCATCAAATATTAGAAAAAAATGTCTTCTAAGACTTGATTCTGAGCCAACACCCATTTTCCAGCTTGTTTAGCTGAAATGATTGGCCCAAAGTTAGACAATAAGCCAATAATATATGTATCCCAGATGTTTATGGTTGTGTGACTTTTGGCAAATCATTTAAAAGTAGATGCTTCTAACAGGTCAGATTGGAAGGAACCTTTGAGATGATTCTATCCGAGCTCTCATTTTTTGAGTAAAGAAAGTGAGACCTCGGATGTGATGAACCATACACAAGGTAAAGAGATGGGCAAACTCAGAGGCGCAGATGTCCAGGCTAACTCCAGGGCTGTGTCAACAACATGACTAATTCAGTCATTGGGTCAGCCTTTAACAGAGACTGTGAAACAACGGATGCAAAGTCCAGGCAGCCTCCCAGGATGAGTGTAAGAGAGGAGGCTGAGAGCACATCACCTTGTCCCTGTGTGTGAGTGACAGAATTTACGGAAGGCTGTGGTGTAATGTTTGTTTATTCCCCTTCAGAGCAAGAATGTTCTCATAACACCTCATAGAAGGTCAGCATTAGAAACATAAAATCTAGCAATCTCATCTCAAAAAACTCAAGGGAACAAGCATATGGAAAAAGGTGAAAGCCAGTAGTATCGCTCCAGAACCCGAGAGGAAGACTATGAATATTTACTGGGACATACTGTTGAAAATCCTTGGCTTTGCTTGAATGTCCTTTGAAGAGTCATCATTGGTCCACAATGGGATAAAAGGTGAAGATTTCTCTTAGAATTTCAACCTAATTTCTTGTTGGCATTCATGATTTGTAAATGAAGACTTCAATAAAAACTGCCTCCCTCGCTGTTCCCAGGCTCCCCACTGGGTGCATTTCTGCTTTGTTGACACCCAACTGACTCAGAGAATGGATTCATTGTATGAATTGGGCAATCTTACTTTCTCATCCCACTTTAGTTTTTTCCACTCACCATCAAGTACTCTTGTGTCCAAAGTTCTAAGCATCAATGGCTGACATTTTCTTTGATCAGAAAGCCTTCCCAATGGAAGTGCCTATTCTCTCATCAGCCTATACCCACAGGCTTGTACGATTTCTCCAGCACTGGGGACTCCTTGTGCCAGCTTTCTCATCTCATTCACGTGAGTATTCAGAGCACAGCCAATGCATATAGTAGGCACGCAGAAATTTGTTGAATGAACTAGGAGGATGTGTACAGATCAATGGCTTTCCAAAGCATGTTTAGGTGTGCATACACACACACAAACATATTTATATTTATTTTCTCTTCTATGGGGCCTAAAGAACTCAATGCATGCCTTTTTCAAAAAAAATTTTTTTAAATAATTTATTTATTTATTTGTTTTGTTTGTTTGTTTATTTTTAGAGAAAGGGGAAAGGAGAAAGAGAGGGAGAGAAACATCACTGTGTGGTTGCCTCTCACTCACGCCCCCAACTGGGGACCTGACGTGCAACCTAGTCATGTGCCCTGACTGGGAATCAAACCAGCGACACTTGGCTCACAGGCCGACGGTGAATCCACTGAGCCACAGGAGCCAGGGAGGGCTCCATGCATGCCTTTTATTGCACATACTTTGTACAGGTACTAGCATAGCAACTCTTCACTCAGCTGGCATTGTCAGGGAATGAGGGCTTCCATGTGACCGGGTTGTTCCTGGATTTCAGAATCCATTATCTGTCAACATTAAGACCAGCTCAACTATCATGCATGGAATGTATTTTTTTTTTAATATATGACACAATTCTCTAACATAAAGCACAATATTTGATGTCTGTCCTAAGATTTATTTCAAGGTCATAATTATAACCATCGAGGACTGAGTTCTGTCAGTGGCACACTCAGAGGCTGCTGTGGTTTGGAGGCTATTCCCGACATTGCTGTGCTTTTATTATTCTTTCATTTCCTTTTAACAGGTTTTCTGATTCCTGTCCTGTGCTATTGGCTTCTAATGTGAACTGGTAAACCAAACAAGTCAATATATTACAATTACATCAGGTCTAAATAGTTTTGAACTAAGAGTGAGAATTCTTTCACGTTGGCCTATTTGAACTGTCTAAGGGATTCTGAAACCTACCCCTTGCTTCCATGCCAGACAGTACTGGGACCCAGAGGAGTAACCTCTCCAAGTCCAAGGTGGTACAGAAAATGCAGTTCATAATAATATGTAGATAATTAATAAAATGTCTTCCATTTTAAGAGTATTAAATTATTTATACATAGTAAACCAATCCTCCTACTTACTTCCTAGGAATGAGCTACAATCACTGAAAAGTCAGTGACTTTCTCAGAACATTTGGAGACCTTTTATTTAAATTAAACATTTATTTCATGGGTATAATTTTCTTTTGGAGAGCAAGTTTCATACTTAAAACACTCATCTGTAGGAAATCATCTTTTTTTTTTTTTTAGAGAAGAATAGTGAAGAGGAGCATCACAAAGCAAATGACTCTTTAACAAATATTTTCCAAATAAGAATATACTTCGGAGTAATGTTTTCCATTGATCTTTGTTTTTACATGTTTTGGATTAAATGCTGCATGCACCACCCACCTGCATTTACTCCAAATATTAAACAAGGCAACAGAGAAGAAAATTCAGTGGATGTGGTGGTTCTGAAGGCCACAGTGCTGGGATGAAAGTCAGATCCTCACTCTTCGTGTCAACCTGTAACAGGCTGATTGTACCATGGCAGCGCCCGAGGGAAACCTATGTTTGCTCAATTTAACAGTACCTGGAGAAGGTTTGGGGTCGGGCGGCAGAATGGATTCTGCCAACAGAAGAAGAGATGAGAGTTAGATTATCACAGTATGGAATGTCGCTCTTGCCGTTCTTTAATGTGAAAATATCAAACCTTTGAGTGTTCCAATGGAAACACTCAAATTTGAATAGGGTCATGTCCCGTGCATTTTATCTGCTGTGCAGATTATGCATGGAACTTTCTTTTAGAATCATTACCTGTTTTAGAGAACACCAAGATGGGGTGGGGGGTTACGGCTAAATTGGGAAAAGTAGGGTAGATGGGGACTCTATGTGGGAAGCTTCCATTATAGAGCCTCAGAACAGCAAAGGGCTTTGGCTTCTATTCAGATATGAGAAAATGAAGGCTTGGGGATCAGAAGAAATTGTATGCTAAATGGCCACATAAGAAGTGAATCATTGAGTCTTTTAGTTTACTGGGACCACTGTAATAAAGTATCACCTGAATGGCTTAAACATCAGAAATGTATTGCCTCACTAATTGGAGGCTAGAAATCTGAGACGAAAAGTGTCCACAGTTATGTGTTCTGTGAAGATGCTAGGGAAGGGTCTGCGCCTCTTTTCTGGCTTCTAGTAGTTCCTTGGCTGTGGCAACATAACTCCCATCTTCACATAACATTCTCCCATGTACATGCCTGTCTCTGCATCCAATGTTCCCATTTTTATGAAAACACCTGTCATATTGAATTAGGGCCCACCCAAATGACCTCACTTGAATTTATCTTTGCTTATCTCCAAATAAGGTCACATTCTGAGCTTCTAGGGGTTAGGACACAAACATATCTTCTTTGGGAATGCAAATCAGCCCCAAACCCCAAGTTACTACCAAACTCAGTTTCCCAACTCGCAGATGAGAGCTTGTTCTACTAGGGTACACTGCTTCCGGTAGTCTGTTTTTCTGAGTACACCCCCCTAGTTGTGTCCTGAAGTCAAATGTAAATGATTTGGGGGTTATTTCTTTAGCATCACCACTCTGTTGGTGTAGATAATTAAAAGTTGATTGCAGCAGGCATTATTTTTCATTTCTAAAAGCTGCATTAAGATGGAATAGCCATTCTCCTACAAGGAATGGCAATAATCCATCACTCCGACACTGCGGGGAATTCCAACCCCCCCCCAAAAAAAGGACGGAAGAAGAAAAGCACTTTATCAATGTGATTCATTATTATCATCAACAGGGTCACTGTGGTTATGCTTCATTTATTACTATTTCCCACCCACACATAGAGGATCCAACCTGGCCCATGCTAGTCTGAAAATGATACATCATATGAGTTGGTCTGTGTTACTAAGAATAAGGCAAAAAAAAAAAAAAAAAGCAATGAAACCCCCTCCCCAACATTGATAGTCCTTTATTCAGAAACTAAATAAATATTTTCAATAAAAACTTATGTTCCAGGCTCTGATCTAGGTGCCTATGAAACAGAGAAAAAGCCCTGTTCTTTAAGTTTTACTCCTTGTTAAATAAACTGTATAATACATTGGAAGATGAGAGAGAGTGGAGCAGGGTAAGGGGGACTGGACGTTCTGCTGTGTGTGGTATGTGTGCAGTGCAGGGCGGTCCACTGACAAGGGAACACTGGACGAAGGCGTGAGGAAATGAGGAAGTGAGCCTGGGTTATCTGAAGAGTGCACCCAGGAGAGGTGAGATCCAGTGCCAAGGGCCTGAAATGGGATCAGGCCCAGTGTGATCCTGAAATGGCAACAAAGCCAGCATGGAGATCAATGACCCTGATGGCTGATGGCATCATTATGTGGTGCTCCTGTGTCACGTCTGAGTAGGTTTGACAACTTCAGCCTGGGAGCTCCCTTAACTTTCTCCAACCTCCAAGTCTGAGAGCCTCTGGACCTTCCCTGGCTGCTGACCAACAACATTAAAATGGGTAGCAAAGTGCAAGAGAAAGAGTAATGTTTTGTTATGGGTCATACGATCTCCCTTCTTTCATCCCCATGCCCATTGCCTGCCTAACTAAATATTTGTAGTATTTAGAAAAAGTAAAATGGATTTATTTTAACCTGCCTTCTCCAGACAGGTTGATCACCTAACTGAAACCTGTATCCTGCTAGGGAATCCAAATAAATCCTTCTCCGTGGGAAAAAGGCTTAACAGTGTATATATCTATGATAATGTTCATACTGCAGCATTCTTACCAATGTGGAAAAGAATTTATTTACATCTAAGAGTCCCATTGTTGGGAGACACCTCTTCACGGCCTCTCACACCTCTGCACATCTTGTGAATGGATGATCTAATAAGTTTGTTCCAGGCTATTGTTTCCAGAATGCTTGTGCAATGAAAATCCATTGGAGCAAAAGGAAGTTTATTGACTGCCCAGTAAAACATTGTATCTTTCTCTGGACCACAGCATCAGCAGAGCATTATAGAATTTTGGGGTTCCTTGAGTTCAACTTTCTCCACCCCCTTTGCCTGTGGAAATTGGGCTTTAGGAACCTGCAAAACTGCAGCTGTTCTGCTCCTGCAACTCCTGCAGGAATAAACTATCCATCTCTGGCCCAGGGGTCTCATGTCTTCTGCCCACATTCATGTGACAGACTAACCTGTTAGACTGCAAGTAGGGTAAAGCCACAGTTCTTACATCCGCTACAGAGGATTCTCAGGAAACCTGGATTAATAAATGTTTGCAGCCATAGAGACATTGCAAGAGAAACACCATCTCCATAGCTGCTTTAGTCATGAAATTTGACAGGACTCTGGTACTTAGGGCGCTCTTCAGGGAACTCAGCAAAAATAGGGTTTAGAACAATTTGTAAGTGTTAATTGCTCTCAACTTTACACAGCCAGCTGTTATAAGAGTGCAACCAAAAAGAAACCGGGACCTCACAGCTGCTGCCTTTATTTGCTCAAGAAAATGTTCAGAATTTGAATTTCAGTCCAGAAAAGAGTGAAGCAAGAATGTTACTAATATCAAATAAGTTATTATAATTTGGCCACAGAGGCTGATAATATTATCTTGAAGCATACCAGATAATAATAAATATTTTTTCTTTATTATGCAGTGTCTTAGAAAAAATATCTGCAGAAAAGGAAAAAAACTATTTTTAAAGGGAAAAGAAAAATATATTTATAATAATAAGTTTTGATGAAAGAATTTAGGTGTATTTCCAATGCTTTTTTTAAGGAGGGCACATAATGATACAGTGAACTGATGCCTTATTTTTTTCTGAACAATGTTGACAGTATCTATTCAAATGAATGAATGTACCCTTCTTACCTGATTTACTTGGTGAGTTGTGAATAAAGGGGAAGAAATGGAATTCACCAAGGCATTTTATGACAGTGTATGAGAGGGCGTTTATAAGCCATCAGAATTTATTACTCATTTAACGTGGGCATTGGTGATGTCTCCCACTCAACAAGGACCTGCTAGATCCTTCTGTAACCGTGAGGAGCCTAGTGGGAATCAAGCACTAATGGAAACCCTGGTGATTGGCAGATGGCTATATGGCCAGCTGAGGTTCTTGGAGCAACACAGTAGAGGATAAACAGGGGAAATCTTTCTTTCTGTCAACTGTCAACTTTAATTCCTTTGACAGCCTTCCTTCTCCTTTGCCCCGTGCCATTCACAGGCTCTGGGGATTGGGATTTGAAAACCCTTTGTCAGGAGCTTATGGGGGTAATTATTTTGCCTACTTACAGCAGCCCAACTAATTTAAGTGTCAAAACTCATAACCCTTAAGTGAAAGCATCAGAACAAGACATTCACTTGTAGCTCAGGTGCTGCTGTCATCTCTTGATTTGGCCTGAGAGCGCCGACCCTCAGAGACAGATGGAACGTGTGTTGGTAGGTAACATCCTAAGACTTGCAAAGGCAGCCCCCTGCAGTGGCATGCCAACGAAGGTGGTGGTGCTGGGAGCATACTGCCACAAGTGCCTGCCCTGAGTACATACATTGTCTTAAGAGATTTTAAAACAAGAATAAAACTGGTGAAAATCCAATGTGCTTTCTACTGTCAATACGGGGTGGCAACTCTTAGCTATGTCTGTGAAAAATACTCCTTTTCTTGTGGCTGGACTGCTTCTGCACCATCTCTCCCCACCATGACTGGCTCCCAATCCTTAGCAAAACCATCCCTTTCTTTCCTAATAATTAACCATGTACTGTTCTGTAATGACCTTGGCCTACAAGCAGCACACAGCACACAGAATTAGGGCCCCATGAATCCCAGACATGTCTCTGGGCAGGAAGCAAACCTTGAGTGAGACTCATGGATCGGCTGCCTAGGATGATGTCCTGACTCCAAGGGTCACCGTTTGTCATTTGTCTCAAGTCAGAGGTTCCAATAACTCTTTTATTAGGAAAACATAGATTAGCAAAGTTAAAACTGTTTGCTCTTTTTATTTAGATAAATTAGTTCCTGATAAATTGTCATAAGAAAAGGACTCTCCCATGCCTGAGGTTTCTGTCATATTTAAACATGATGGAGTCCAATCCCAAAGAACTGTGTCACTGAGACTGCAAACAGCATTGGTAGGCAGGCAAACATCAGTCCACCAATGTGCCCACTTTTAACCCATTAAATATTTATAAAAACTGAATAAAAGTGTTGAGAGCATAATGGTTTTCCCAATGCTAGTAACTCGTTTTTTATCCTGCTCCAATTTTATTGCTATTGGAATGACGGTGCTCTATGAGATATTGAAAATTGCCATCATAGATGCCCTCATAAGCAAACAAAAGATCATGGCAGGTTGAACAGTCAATCAAGAGAACATGATCTAGTGGCAAGAACATCAGCCCATGACAAAGGGAGTGACGACACAGCAGCCCAGCCTTGCCAGCAAAGAAAGGTCTAAGATTTAGTTTGCTGAGCATCCTTCTGACTGCTGAGCTACCAGAAGTAACCTAAAGAGGACAGAGTGGCCAGGTCTGTGCAAAGCCAGCTATCAAGATTGCGATGATCACAGCATGTTCAAGATGTTTCCAGCAGTGCTCCCTAAACACTACTACACACAGGGATTGCCAGGAGAGCTTGTTTAAATTCTTTTTCTAATTCAGTGGGTCTTAGGTGGGGCCTGCCATCCTGGATTTCTAACAAGCTCTCAGGAAGGACCACACTTTGAATGGTGAGCGTCGACATCTATACCGCACCACCAACATCTGAGAAGCTGAATTGTAATATATGTTAACATTTGTGATACAGGCCCCCTGCAATGCACACATATGCAATGTCAACCATCTTTATTTTTCATCTCAGAACCAAAAAACAATTTCTTAGGTACATAACTTCTAGGCAAGATGGTACCAGGACTAAATGTGGTAGCCAGAGGCTCTTCCTGCTAGCATAACTAGTTCTCCACATCGTGAGTGGCATTCTTCAGGTTCTTAGGAAGTAGTTTCCACAGGACCTGACCTCAGCGCAATGACTACAGAAATGGGAGCATTCTGAGATGCCAACTAAAGAAGTATTTGCTTATGATTTCTTCTTACAAGAAATTCAAAATGGCTTACAATTAAGTTCACTAACTTTTCTAATATACCTATGAAGGGATTTTTATGTCACTGCTGGAGAAACTGTAGCTACAGGATTCTAACAGCCTTGGTCATTCAATCCTTAAATGTTCTCATGGGTTTTCACTGGTGAAAGCAGGCAACGTGTAAAAAGTGTGGCTCACAGGGGCAGAGGAACAAAAGCCGAAGTAAACTTGAATTATACTTATAGCTTTCCTGTCTATCATCCTGTGATGGTGGACAGAACATTTAGACTACATAGGCTTCAGTTTTCCCCACATGTAAAATCAGCATAAGATTAACTCCATCATTACTTTGTGATGCTGTAACCTTGAGTAACCACCTATGAACAGTTCTGCTATTTTGACCTTACTTCAAGCTTTTCTTTGGTTTGACCCCTAAATGCCATTGGATCGTAATTTGGAACAGTGGCATAAAGAGGACTTATTCAATCACATGAAGCAGAAAGATGACTCTGGCATGATTAGATGCTCTAATTTCTCACCAAGTGAAGAAGGAATCAGATGTAATAGAAAAACACCAATATATCCTATTACCTGTTTACAGAAATATAAGATATTTCAGTCTAGTGCCTTAAATGCTGAATTTGAATGTGTGTGTGCGTATATGTGGACATGCATGCAAACTCATGAGAACATGTTGAATAGAATAAGAATTTAGAAGGGCAGATGGAAAATGTATCTTTTCCCAGAGTATGCAGACTTAGAAAAAGTTACAACTATTTTGATTTTTAATTTACACACACAAAAATCTTGAGAATATGATCTACGAGGTAAGAATAGAGAATTATAACATAGAGGGTCCCCCGGGAATCCCACTGCTCACTGCTCCCTTTGATGCCCTCAAATTCTTAACTGAAATCAACTTCTGTAAACCTCCTGAGGAAGGATCCCAAGAAACCTACCTCCTAGATATCTCACGGTAATGTGCAAGTAAACTCACTATCCTTTTGAAAATTAAATAACGCATATACTTTAGGAAGGACTTTTAGTCTTTAAACTTTATTCTTATTAGGAAGAAAAATGAAAGGTGTGTAGATGACATATTAGAATGTAATAGCTCTAACCATTATTGTCAAAAACAAGTCATTTCCCTCAAGAAAAATGTCGTTTGCTCTACTAGATAATTAGTTCAGTTACCAGATGCTTTTCCTACTTTTTCCATAAAACTTAACATACCTTGAGGAAATAGTAGTTATCCTGGTTTAAATGTTATCATGGTACAAATCATGTTTATTAAAATTCCTGGAATGTTATAGACTAAATAAAACTCTTATCACAATGCCAGTTCATAGTAAATTTATTACAAGTGAAAATGCATTTGGGGGATGTGTAGGCCTTGATTTCATTTGGCCTTACCAAAAATAAAACTTCAAAGTACATACTAAACTGTAAGGTTATGTCTAAATGTAACTTTCAGGAAAACAGAAGAATTTGACTACTTTCATTGAGTTATAAGTAAAAGGTCAAAATCAACTTTTATAGTATATGTTGTATAAAGTGTTGCTATGGTATTTCTGTACCACTCTAAAATTCTTGAAACAAATAAAATTAAAAATACAATATATACAAGTATACATACATAGATGTAAATACAATATATAGAGTTACTGAATAGTTTTTCTTTTTTAAAATTCTTTTTTAAAGATTTTTATTTATTTATTTTTTAGAGAGAGGGGAAGTGAGGGAGAAAGAAAGGGAGAGAAACATCAATGTGTGGTTGCCTCTAGTGTGCCCCAAACTGGAGACCTGGCCCACAACCCAGGCATGTGCCTTGACTGGGAATCGAACTGGTGACCCTTTGGTTCAAAGGTTGGCATTCAATTCACTGAGCCACACCAGCCAGGTCCCGCTGCATTATAAACTACACACCCTATTTGCCTAAGAAAATCATTACTTGAATCAACGCAATCAATACAACAAGTTTAAAGGAAATCATTGTGAATGGCCACAGAGGAGAGAAGGGCCAAGTTAAGTTGTGTCTTCCCTCAATTCCCAGCCCATCTTCTCACAACATGCCATCCATATGAAAGAGCTGGATAGGATATCTGAAGTGGTAAACAAGAGCTGGAGAAATGTTTCATTATTTGCCTGACTGATGGGAAATAAGCTCCCCTTAGGGTGGGAGCATCTAACCCAAAGATGAGTCTACTCAAGAACTCTAATTTGAGTTTAATTAAAATCAAACTCATTACCCAGAAGGCTATGAGTAGCTGGCACTTTATTAGTTATTTGATTTTGGTTTGTGAGAGCCTTAAATCAAGACATTTAGTGATGTTAATGTGGGTGGGAGTCCCAAGAGAAACCGCTAAACATTTGCCTTGCTAAAATTTATACATGTGGACTGGCTGTCAATACCCATTTGACTTTTCTGTTTTGTCTTTCTAATCCCTGAAGCAGTTTGCCTTGGGCAGAGCTCTAGGGTGTGAACAAAAAAAGAAAATAAAAATTGGAATACATTCTGGGGTCAGAATAAAAAAAAGTGAAGAGGACAGGGGATGGAAAGAGAAAGAAAGTGACTTGATCCAAAACCTTGGCAGCAGGAAGAAGCCCTGTCTGACATGCAGGAAGGTTGAAAAGCTTGGACTGTGTGAATCCCAGATCCCTTCAACCTCTATGTGGGTTTGTAAGAAAGTACTCTGCTCAGTGGCTGCACCAGTCTGCGTTCCCACCAACAGTGCATGAGAGTTCCTCTTCTCCACATCCTCGCCAACACTTGCTTGTTAATTTATTGATGATAGCGATTCTAACAGGTGTGAGGTGGTATCTCATTGTGGTTAATTTACATTTATCTGATGACTAGTGATCTTGAGCATCTTTTCATATTTTTTTTTTTGCCATCTGTATTTCCTCTTTGGAGAAGTGTCTGTTCAGGTCCTTGCCTACTTCTTAATTGGATTGTTTGTTTGTTGGGTGTTGAGTTGTATAAGTTCTTTATAAATTTTGGGCATTACCCCTTACCAGATGTATCACTGGTGAAGATGTTATCCCATTCAGTGGGTTGTTTTTCATTTTATTAATGGTTTCCTTTGCTGAAAAAAACCTTTTATTTTGATGTTGTTTATTTTTTCTTTTGTTTCTCTTGACCCAGGAGATATATCTGAAAAAATGCTGCTATGAGAAATGTCCAAGATTTTACAGCCTATGTTTTCTTCTAGGATTTTTATGGTTTCCAGGTTTACATTTAATTCTGTAATCATTTTGAGTTTATTCTTGTGTATGGTGTAAGAAAACAGTATGGAGTTTCCTCCAAAAATTAAAACTGAAACTCCCTTATGACCCAGCAATTTCATTTCTGGGAAAATATCCAAAAAAAACCTAAAACACGAATTCAAAAGGATATATGCACCCCTATGTTCATTGCAGCATTATTTACAATAGCCAGGATTTGGAAGCAGCCCAAGTGTTCATCAGTAGATGAGTGGATTAAAAAAGCTATCATACATTTATACAATGGAATACTACTTGGCCATAAAAAAATTAAAAAATCTGACCTTCTGCAACCTCATGGATGTACCTAGAGGGTATTATGCTAAGTGAAATAAGCTAGTCAGAGAACAAATACCATATAATTTCAGTATATGTGTAATCTAATGGACAAACTAAACTAATAAACAAAAAAGAAACAGACTCAGATACAGAGGAGGAGGGGGTTAGGGAGCTGAATGAAAAAGGTGAAGGGATTAAGCAAAACCAAGCAAAACAAACCTCACAGATCCAGACAAAAGTATAGCAGTTACCAGAGGGAAAGGGGCATAGGGGTGTAGATAAAGGTTAAGGGGTAATAAATGGAGATAGAAGAATTCTTGACTTTAGGGGGGGAGGTGAACACATTATACAGATGCTGTATTATAGAATTGTGCACTTGCAACCTACATATTTTATTAACCTATGTCACCCCAATAAATTCAATACAAATTAAAAAAGAAAGTGCTCTCCTGAAGTTAGGATGCACATGCTATGAGGAAAGGAGGTGATGATATCACAGTAACATATTCATAGGAGATGGTGAGAACTTAATTTTCCCTGCTTCCCTAGAAATTCAGGGGGTTCTTTTTTCCCCTCACTCTTAAAATGGGAAATCTAACCATAGTGTTCAAAAAGGAAAGGACTTAGTAACTAGATTTGCTTTCCAGATATCTCATGATCATATGACCTCAATGACCCTACAGCTTTTCACTGTGTTTTTTCTTACCTTTTACTCAATATGAATTTGATTTGATTTGATTTTTGATGTATAGAGAGAGGGAAAGGGAGGGAGAAAGAGAGGGAGAGAAACGTCAACGTGAGAGAGAAACATCAACTGGTTGCCTTCCGTGCATGTGCCCTGACCAGGAATAAAACTTGGTGACCTTTCTGTTTGCAGGATGATGCCCAAGCAACTGAGCCACACCAGCCAGGGCTCAAATAAATTTTTTTTTTTAATATGAAAATTTTAAAAAGTGAAGCAGGAATAACTTTCACTTAACTAATATTGACATTCTTTAATCTCAATGATTTTCTACATAAAAAGTGTTTTTAAAGGATAGGATAAATATTTTTTCTCACAGAACAAAAATTCATGTTAGGCTGAAATTAACATTGTTTTGTAAATACCCTATGTGAGTTAAAATATATAATTATAAGAATTTTGTAGTCACCTAGAAAATTGCCCTTCCCCACCCCCTGAGACAACATGGAAGGGAAGAGAGAGAGAGAGAGAGAGACAGAGACAGAGACAGAGAGACAGAGAGAGAGAGAGAGAGAGAGAGAGAGAGAATGTGTGTGTGTGTGTGTGTGTGTGTGTGTGTATGTGTGAGGGAGGGGGGACAGGGGAAGGGAAGCTTGTAGACCGACCACAGTCCTGAGATCCTGATGAAGGGCAAGTACAAGAAGCTCATGCCTCACTCTCCCTCAGCTCTAGCTGAACTTACGGTCTCCTTGTGTTTTTCTCATTACGATTCTCTGTGCTTACTATGTGATCATATGATTATCAGAGACTATGTCCATCTTCACCTTCTAATAATGACTAAAACTTCATGATAGCCAACTTCAGTTGATCTTGGATTTCTGACTTCATATAGAACAGAATTGAGCAATGCTAAGGTAAAAGTTTATACTTCTGGGATAACTAGTAGCTAATTCATGCTATTTAGTGGTAAGTTTAATGCACTTAGACTAATTAGATTACATTTTTCCATAAGCACCTTTTTTACTAATAGTTATGGTTACTTACAGTCTCCCAACACATTATTTAGAATAAATGACTTGTAAACAACAAATATACCTTTGCCAGGTTTTGTTCTCAGTTATAGAAAAAAAATACTTATTTGTTTTCTGATAATTTTATAATATACTTTTGTCTATCAATGGAATTAATTATTTCACTTGTATGTTCATGAGGTATTGAAATACTTTGAAGACTCAGTTATAAATCACTGCCTGTGACTTCATGAGAGATCAGGCATAAATCAATGCAGAGGGAAAGGTTAAGACTAGGCCAGGAAGACACTGCTGAAAGCACATCTCTTATTAAAGTTCAGTGCTTGTAAACTGTGCTCTTGCAGAAGGAAATAAATTAAATCATGTCCCTCTATTACTTGTAACCTGGGAAAACTTACCGGAAGTTGTTTAGAGTTTTAATTCACTTATTAAACAAACATTTATTGAGTGCCTACAATATGCCAGACCCTGTCCTGGATACCAAGGAAATAAAAGTGAATAAAATACAGACAAATATGTACAAAGGAGAGAAAAAGAGAGAGAGAGAGATAGGAAAACATATAGTAGTAGTAGTAATAAAAATAAATGAATATTGCACAATAGAGGGTGAACAAGACAGAGAAGTGGGCCTAGTGAATTTAGGGAAAGTGTTACAGAAGAGATGGTTATTTGAGCTGAATCTCAAAGCACAAGGGACTCAGTCAGGGGTTTTTAAACTGGGGTCTAGACACCCTCTCAATACCTGTGGATAAAACACAGGAGATCTATGACCTTAGGTGGAAGAAGATATTCACATAGTTCTTTTCTCTGAACTCTAAAAGAAGATTAGCATGTCCATTGATTTTGAATGTAGACAGCAAACCACAGCAGTATTAACAGCACCTGTATTTTTCTCACCAATAGAGATAGTAGAATAATAGTTATTACCTCTGTACTTAGATCTTATCACTTAATGAACCAATAAAGAAGTTGATTTATTATATCACAGTTATAAAAATATTGAACTGTCTTTTAATTCAACTGTGTTTCTTTGTAATCTGATATATTTCCCATGTATATTTAAAGACACTATCCTGAGAAAGGATCCCTGGGCATCACCACAATACCAAAAGGGTCTCTGGTACCAAAAACATTTACTACTAGGACTAGAAGAATAGCAAGCTTAACTGGTACACTCATAGAATGTATCTGCAGGAGTCTGCAAAAGTACATGGAGGAGGATTTGTAAGAGAACCCAAAAGTCCTTTACAGAGGACTGCAGAAATACCCAAACCAAGGGGTGAGGAGCAACACATCAGAAAGACCTGAGAAGGACCTGAGCAATGCTTTGGCAAGGCAAAGACACATCCACCTAACAAAATCTTAATAGACAGTACCAACGGGAGGGTAAAAGAGGCTCCAAATGAAAATGGGAGATCAGATTTTAAAAGCTAGAAGTAGAGAATACAGTGGCATTAGAATGGAGGGAACTTTGTGTGGAGTGTACACATCTCTAGTTACACATTGGTCTTAAAGTTTCCTGTATAGTCTTTAAAAATACTTAAAAATTGTGAATTATTAAAGATGCTGGATTAAATGCAAAAAAGCAGGGCCAAAAATACTATAACAACATGGAAGTTTCACTAACACAGGAAAGCCAAGGGATACAAGGCATTTGTGATTAAAGAGAAGGAAAATGAAGGTCCATGGTCAATGCATTGGTCAGGTTTTCTTGGCCAGTGGGCACCAAACACGTTCTGAATACGAAAGGCAGTCTATTCAGCTGGGGTCTGGTAACAGAGAAACTCCATATTCTAACATAGTTGAAATTGAAAGTCCCTCCTAGGACACACAGGGCCAGCCAGGAGCGTGTGGAAAACAGAAGCAAGGAGCTTAAAGCTCTAAGGTTTTTTTTTTTTTTTTTTTTTGGCCAAGTTTACTTACCGGCATATATTATGATATTTTAATGTGATTGTAGCACTCACTATGTTTCCAGCACTGTATGACAGTTTAATCACTTGCCCACGATTACAGAGCCAGTAAGAGGAGGGTGGGCAGGACACGCTCATAGCCCCTTAGAAGCCGCAAGAGGAGGCTCTGCAAGGGCGCAGGGCTATTTCCAGGAGAGGATCCTGGCGAAAGTTCCTGAGCGTCTTAGTCAGGTAAATAAATTAGTAGTGGCAGTTACTGCCTGAAAAAGTTTCTCACTGTTCTTGAATAAATAGACACAGGAAAACTTTCAGTGGTGAAAACAAATGATGATTTCCTGAGAGACGTTGTTTACCTTGCAGTGTTCCCTAGAGGTAAATTCGCTCAGACTGAAATATGCTGATAAACTCAACGAGTCAGGGCGCTAAGGCTCCTTCTCCTTCTGCTCTGGCTGCTCCCTCGCTGTGTTGGATGTGAGCGCTCGCCCCTCTTTGTGACCTTGAGCCCGGGACACACTGAGTGGAAGGCTGTGGATGACGCCACCTCCCAGAGTGCCTCATTCCTCAGGCCACCACATGTCCCAGCACATAAGCTGTCACTACTGAGGAATGGGGTCTGAAGTCATAACTTAGTTATGAACGGAGTCTTCAGAAACGAAATGTACACCTCTACTGGAAATGTTAGAAAAGCGTACACTTCTCCCACATGGCACTGAGAATTGAGATCTTGCAGCTTTCTTAGGTTCAGACATTTCTACCATGTTTTATGGCAGTGACTTTTCTTTTCTAGGAGAGAAAGAAGTTCGGTATGTTTTATGTCCAAGCCATCCTTGAGTCACTCCTTCCTCTTCTGTACACCCAAACTTATTAAATCATCCCCTCTTACCTATCCTACCGTCTCAATGTATCTTTAACTCATATATTTATTCCACCTTTAGTGCCAGTAACACTGCCACCTAGATCTCATCTGGGGTACTGCAGCCGCCTCCTGCCGCGCTTCCCAAACTCCATCTTGTCTGCTGCTGACTATTCTCACACAGAAGTCAGAGTGAACTTTCCTAGTCACTGTTCTGCTTCTTAGCCCTCCAATGCCTTAACCTAAAACACAAGACCTTTAGATTTATGCACTTGAAGAGAAACCAGTGTGTGACCTTCAACTGTAGCTTCATCTCTCATTACTCTTTCCCTCTTGATCAAAGCAGCCGTCCTACCAAATTATTTTTAGTTTCACTGACATGAAGACTCTCAGAATTCTGGGCCTTTTAACATGCTACTTCTTTTCCTATAGCTTTTCTGATCTTTTACATGACAAATATCCCTCACTCTCCGGCAGCAATTCTAAGCAGGATGCTCTTGTCCCACCTGTTCGTGAGTTTGTGTCCCTGCTAGACAACAGTGTCCTTGCTCTAGATGCATTTGCAGCTCCTGTCACAGCAGCTGGTAGATACTCAGTAAATATTTGTTAAATGGATAGATGAATAAGATAGGCTTGTAATGAGGTTTGCTCTAAAATAACGAATATTGATAGAGTAATAATGCTTTCCAGACAATATTTCTGCATCTATGTTTCTTTAAAAATTTCACAATTTTTCTACTTGCATAGTCACTAAATATAAACTGATGCCTCCTGATTAAATGAGTAATGCAGGTAGAACACATTACCTCTGTTCCTGAAGCAATCAAGTCCTTTTTTACTAAATAATTACATATATTTTTAATTTGCTTTATAAGGTATTTGTTTCCTTTGTTTCTTCCTAAAATGTAGACAGCAAGTAAGAACAATTTCAGATAACCTTTACACACACAAAAATTGACTCATATTTTCCTCTCCTCCCCACCCTTTTGGCACGTTAGACACACAGGAAGTAAAGAAAAGCCACTGATAGACAAGAGTAAATGATACTGGAAGAGACCATACAGGGGTAAGTGTGAGGAATGTAGAACACAAGAGACAGGTAAACAATTCCCAGCCTGCTCTGGTTCCCACTGAGAGGAAAGCAGGGCAGGGTCTGCGGGGATGGTAAAAACAAAAGTCACCTAGAAGCTACAGGTAGATGAATTAAGTGCCCGCAGGGCAATCATTTTGGGGGGGGGGGGCTAGATAACCCAAATAATTTCCATCTTTAATGAAACTGTCTGTTTGGCCATCATGCTAGACTTAAATTAAATGAAGCCTATAGACATCAAACATAAAACTAGTTGATGCAACTTGATGAAATACACAAGGTAGACTTTTTAGGCCTCAGTATCATGTGTGAAAAAGACGAGGGTGACTGGCTTTCAACAATACATTTAAAAATAATTTTTGGGTCAGGTTTGCCTAAGTGTCCTTATTCTCTAGAGCCAGGTCTAATCCCAACTGGCGCCATAAATGAAGTCTGCCTATGACTCTTTATCTGGGCAGCCGGAGGCAACAGCACAAATACCTGGTCTTGCTTGCTGGTATTTCACCTCCTGAATTATTCCAGTTATTCCTGTTCTCACTAGACAAAACAAGAACCTTACAGGCTTCCAGAAAAGGAAAACTCTCTTCTCTGCCATCAGAATACACATCTCAACTGAAGTGGTGAGAAACAATCACCTTCTACTTCACTTTTTGACTTGGAGTCTTCCCTTTCCTTCCCCACCAGGGCAAGAGGAGACTTACTTCCATGTTTGTTCTAGTTTTATATTTTCACAGGGATGGTGTTAATTTAACCGAAAAAGTAAACCCTCTTGCCAGGCTTCATGGTTCCAGCCCAATGTGACTTGCCACACTGTTGAAAAGACACATATCAGAGATGACTTCATAAGCACCAGAGGGCAAAAAGCATTGTGTCGCTCAATGATATATCCCAGTATCAGACACATAGTAGGTGCTCAATAAATTCGTGTTGATTTGAATTTCTTGAACTCATATCATCTGCCTGGAGCATTCACTGATCATTGGGGTTGATTTTCCCCTTTGAGATCTGCTTCTTCCATGATGATCATAGTTTCCATTTTTCTTTACCCTCCATCCTGCCAGTATGTCACTGGCCATGACTGTTCTTTCAGTGGAATCACATGTTAGATTATTGAATGTGTCAAAATGATGAGAAATCAGTGATGTAACAATATGGGGCGTGGGCAGGGAGGGGTACATTTTTCTCTAAATGGAATGTTCAGATAAAGAGAACTCCAGAGGCATATCACAATGCATGTTTGGAGAGTGGGGTATCCAGAGGGAGGGATAAGCTGTTCACAGATAATAAAGCCATTTCCCTTTCATTCCCCTACTGATTTCAACTGTTTCATAGAGAAGAAGGTAGAGGCTCCAAAGATCTGTGCTTATGATACACTGGGGGTTTGATCTCAAGGGTTGCTGAAGACACATTCTGTTTTGTTTTCCAATTCATTTCTCAATTTGTACCACATGCCATCACCAGGGTGGGGTTTCTGTTTTCCCAGTATGGGCTTCCTACAAAGTGATAGCTATTATTTTAAATTCTATTTTATAAAGCATGTGCTCTTTCCTGCTTAGCGTTTTTCCATATTTTATTGTATTCCAAACTTTTCATTGATGGTGACAGCCGCAAATCCCAGTGGTTGTTCTCAGGAAGAGATCTCTGTGAAGAAAGATAGATCTGGGAAGAATATCAACCAGTGAATTGTTTTGTAGAGATCACTTTTTTTGTTCCTCTTTTACTAAAAAGGACTTTTCCTATTCAGAAATGAAACAAAGCTACCTCACCCAAGGTAGAATATATATTCATCACCCACTTCTGTTCAATATTGGTGGAATGTCTGTTATATTCTGGGCATTTTTCTAGACCCTGAGAATATAAGAATGAATCAAACAGACAACAATTCTTAATCTCATGGCACATACACCCTGATTTACATTACATGAGGTGGCATCGTAACCAAAATTGTCTACTTTCCATGGGTCATTGAGGAATGCGGATGGGGGCTGTCAATTTCATGTGCTAATTTGGCTTTCCCTAGCTGAATTTGGCTTTAACGTATATTAATTTGACTTATACCTAAATAAATTTATTAACTTCTAATTATGTATCACCACTGACTTAAAAAAATAATAGAAAACACTCAAAAGTTCAAACCCATTAGCTTCAAACTTCACCTTTTCTCCTGAGATACACCTCTTACCATACCCTATGGGCTGCATATAAACCTACCTACAAAAATAAAAAGGGAAACTCTTGCTTTGCAATGAAACCATCCACAATTTAACATCCATTTTGAATGGTAAAGGTATTCTTCCATAAACAATTTATGAATTGTTCTTTGGTTATTTTATCAGTTGTAGCCTATTATTACACAAACCATTAAACTTAATGGGTTTGAAACCAGCTATGACTTTAATGGCAGGTAAGTCTCCATTACCTAGAGATGCAGGCAATCAGCTCTGGGGATATGTTCCCACTTTTCATAGGAAAGGATTACTCAAAGATCATGTGCTCCTTCCCCTTCAGTACTGAAGGAACAGCAGCTCAATTCCACAGAGCACTGTAACCATCAAGGGGTGGGGGGTGGGGCAGGGTGTCTCCCAAAAACTGTGGATACTTCATCACTCAAGGTGAAAATGGTAGAAAAATGCAACTTGTCACAAATTTGCTGTAAGTGGATGATTCCTGCCAAGCTGACACATGTAACTTTGCTTCCTCTGATGTCACCGGATAATATAACTCACTGCTGAAACAGTGTTGACAGTAGAAGAAGGGGAAAAAAATGAATCTGTCGAGCCAAAAATAATATTACAAAAATAAGGAATGACAATGAGGCCATTTCTGCATATGTCTGCATTGCAGTTGGCAAACCACAAGCTGGGGCTGTATAAATATCAGAATCTGACCCAGGATTCTGTGCCCAAGTATGAGCTGAGCACTTTGCCCACAGACCTCTGCAAATAATTACTGGCTCAAAAAAAAAAAAAAAAAAAAAAGGAAAAGGAAAAAAGAACAAGAAAAGAAAAGAAAAAGATTGCTGCCCTGCCAGCCTCCCCCTTCCCTAACCAGTACATGAACACAGCAAATAAAATGAATAAAGTCAGCCTTTTAAGCGACTGCCCAGCGTAAGTCATTACTTGGCAAGTGGCTATAGCATTTGTTTATAATGGTTCTTCACAGCAGGACATCCATATCCAAGTAGATGTCCTGATAAAGTTGGCAACAAAGCTCATGCCTAAGGAAAAGCTGAGCACGAATGAAATTATTCCATTTCAGAATGAAATAGGTAAGTTGCTAGGACCATCTGTGATCTCGTACACAAGCAGTGAGTTGACTGAACGCATCTGCCATGTCTGAAAACCTATCTACTTGCAAATGCTTTAAAGCAGGGGTCTCCAACCCCCTTTGTGGCCTGTTAGGAATCTGTAGCTAGTGGGAAGCTCACCTGAGCTCCACCTCCTGTCTCCCACTCCCCTTCCATGGAAAAACCAGTCCCTGGTGCCACTGCTTTAAAGGCAATGAATGAAACTTCAATTTCTTGGTATCTTTCACAGCACCTGTCATAGTAGAGACGCATCTGCTCATTCAGAAAATGTGCTGGGTCGTGTACTAGACACCAGGCACCATGCAAAGGGCTGAGATACAGAAGTTCATGCAACTGACAGTAACTGCCCTCACAGAGCTTAGATTGTAGCCATGAAGAAGAACAATTTTCAAGTAATCCCACAATTGCATAATGACAGGTAATACTTCTGTGATCTCATCCTTGATTCTTCTTTTCTCTGCTCTCCAACAGTATCTTTCTTATTTCTCCATTCAGCTTTGACTACTGTTTGTCTTATAACATGAATTGGGTATGTGTCTCTGTCTCATGAGACTGCAATCTACTCAAGACTAAAGACCACATTTACATTTTGTGTTCCTAAACATCCCTTCCCCTCTTACACACAACCCTCATATCCACAAGCTAGCCCATGCCTGCAATTCCTACACAATGCCTTACAAAGTGACAAAAAAAAAAAAAAAAAAATCTAGAAATAGAGCTGAAACATTTACTAGCTATCCTATGTGGGCCAAATTCACTTTATTTTATTTTTTTTAATGCCTCTATTTATACATTGGAGCTAAGGATTTGCCACTAGTCCCTTTGGGGCATTGTAACTCCAAGGAAACAATGATGATCCTCAACAGAAAGGCAAGGAGAGATAAGAACCCCTGGGAGGCAAAACAATCAGCTAAAGGCATAACCATTTGTTTGGGAAAAGGAACAATTTTATTAGACTAAAGACCCAAACTTATATCAATGCTGTTTATTATCCATATTCAGTCTGTGATAAAATGAGAAAATAAAGACAAAGCAGAAGGATTTTCATAAGTCAAAATTCACCGTATATTGTGAGCATCCTTCCTAAAATGTCCCTCTTTAATGAAATAATGGTGACAATGGAGTAGTTTTTAAAGTCTTATTTCTTAAAATTTAACTAAAAGGCAACCTATATCAGTGTCTCCATTTTTCTTTTGGAGGTTTTACTGTCCCATAAAATCTGTCTAGGAAAAACTGGCTTAGGGTATCTGTTTCTATTGGCTGGATCAACTAGGAGCAAAAGTCAACCCAGATATTCAAACTCATGCCTAGAGGCAGCTTGCTGGCTGCTGTTCCACATGAAAACAGCAAGATCATCCAAGGAGGCTCAGAAGATAGAAGCCCTCCAAACTTATTGATAGATATGTTCAGTCTCTCCCTTGGTTAATTTTCTTTTCCAAATAGAGATGATGAAACTAGCATTTTCCATGGTGCTTACAACCGGTGACATGAATACAGGTGAGACTGAGAATAAAGAGGGACTAGAATAAAGAACAGGAAGACAGGAAGGCAACAGAACATACGGAATAAAGAATGCTTAAAAAGGTTGAGGTGGGGAGAAAATAAAACATAGGAAGAAAAATAAGAAATTGAAAATACACACACACATGCACACCCACACACCTCAATGGCCACTGCCAGTTACAGGAGCCAGTAGTTCATGAACTCTATTTGTCACCTTTATTACTGTTCAGTTTAGTTGCTGAAAAACCAACCCTGCAACTTAACGAAAGACTTCTTAGCATAAAAAGAAACAGTTCAGCTTTGTCAGTCATGCAACAGCCCAACTCTAGGGTCAAGAACCCTAAAATGAATTATATTTCTGACATACCAGGGTCTTCACCTTTGCTAACTAGGTCTGTTTTCTTCCAGGGCTAAGAGGATTAGTTAAGAAGAGGTAGTTACACACTTCAGGTATCAAGGAGGGACTTCGATGGACACTATTCTTGGGAGCAAAAGGTAACCTTCCTGGGACTTGCCTTCCTAAACTACTGGTGGGGATTGGGGGTGGTGAGCAAAGCAAAAAAACCAAAAAAACAAAATAAAAAAATCTCAAACCACATTTGCTTCTAAGCCTTTTTCCCAGGTTATTTTTTACCACCTGAGGGGGATGAAAGGAATTATTATTATGGTAGAATAGATAACTTTTCTGGTCTGTGGATTCCCACCACCCTCTACCAAACAGTGTGCCTTTAAGAGCTGGAAGCTCATCTCTGTTTCTGAAGTCAGTGCTTTCACATACAGGCAGGTCTGAGGAGGTGCATGCAGTGCCTCCAATGACCAAGGACAAGTTCCTACCTTTTAGGTCCGTTAGCTGGAAAATAGAGCTGAGGGCCATTCCGCTGTTTCCCATCTCGGTTTCCTTAGGGCTGAACCACCTACTGGATAAATGTGGTGGATCCACGGGTCCCTCCAACCCCTCTCCATTTGCTTTTCTCTTAGGGGAGAAGTAAATCTTTTCTTTCAGAGGATAAGCATTGCTCGCAGTTCCCAGTCTAAGTTACGCTACATTGGGAATTTGGAAGAGAGGGTCAAGAGCCACCATGGAGAAAGGATCATGTTCACAAACCCTGTGATGTGGCTGGGTCACATTACATTCCTCCTCACTCCCTGGTGGGAGTGAAGTTTAATGCCCATGTAATAAAGATTTTACCCAGCAGGTGGGAGTCATTACACACAGCTCATATTTCCAGGCAGCATATTTCCTGCAAATTTATAATCCTACATCCCACAATTTTTTTTGAACTCTGAACTTGCTAACCCACTCTCCAATTCACAAAACATATATGGTTAATCACAGCTCAAGAGTCTTGATTTTACATCATAACTTGTTTTGCTGAAGATTAGAGCCACTGGCAAATAGTAAGCATGGAACTGGTATACTCTCCGTTTCACCCTCAGTTTTATTTATTTATTTTTTATTTCACTTACCTGGGGTAATTTTGTTCTTAGGGAAAAAAAAATTCACTTTTAGTCTGAAAACACAATGATTTTGCCGTGAATTTTTCTATGTCATCATGTGGTATTTTAGCCAAGTATGTATCTATGGAATACCAATACAACTGAATCCAACCCATGGTGAAATATTTACATACACTCTCACAAAATTGAAAGGGCCCATTTGTTCTCTTTGATCCAGATATTTTGGCAATTTTCAGGCATAGGTTAGGTCCTCAGAACTTCATGATGATGGCTAAAATATTTTCTGAAGTCCAGTCTTTCTTGTATATCAACATAGGGACATGCACATGCAGTTTATAAAGTCTTGAAATTACTAGCTTAATATGCTCTGCACTCTGCTTCACTATGCACATAGAGTTGACCCCTGAACAAAGAGGGGTTTAGGGGGGCACCAACCCCCCATGTAGTTCAAAATTTTCTTTTAATTTTGACCACCTGAAAACTTAGTTGTCTCTCAGTACTGGGGTGGGGTTGGCTACAGGACCCCCACAGATACCAAAATTCATGGACGCTCAAGTTCCCTATATAACATGGCACAGATCAATGCTTGCAGTTGGCTCTCCAAATCTGCAGACTCCCAACGTACTGATTGAAAACGGGGCAGGTACTTATTGAAAAAATAATCTGTTTATAAGTGGATCATTCAATTTAATCCAATGCTGTTCAAGGGTCAACTGTATATTTTACTTTAATCAATTCATCTTGTGGAATGTAATAAACAGAATTATTTTTATCTTGACTGCTACATTTTTTGAAACAATCCTGTCACAGAAACTGACTAGATGAGTAGGTCCTTCTTCCTGAACAGAAAGCCAAACTACATTTCCCAGAGCCCTTTGATCTGGGGGGGTCATGTGACTAATTCTGACCAATGGAATGTGAGTAGAAGGTGTGTGTCACTTCCAAAACAAGGTAGTTAAGAATGTGTGTTGGGATTTGGTGGTGGGAAAGGAGGGTGTTTACCCATGCATGCCTTTTTTCACACACTCATTCTGCCCACAGTATGCTGACTGCTCAATGCCAGAGTGACCTTGAAACCATGTGTTAAGCGTAGAGGAGCCACCTCTCTCTGTTACAGCACAGGAAAACAGATGCACGAGTCACCATTTAGAGGAGCAATCCCACCAAGAACAATTGCTCTGAAACTTGAACCAATGAGATACATATTTTTGCTGTATTAAAACACTAAGAATTGGGGTTATTATTTATTACAGCAGTTAGCTTGCCCTACATCATAAAAATAATAGTCTTCTTTTTTCAAGTTTGCATATATTAGCCCACCAACAAAATGCCTGTATATAGATAAAATGTGTCAGGTTGCATACTAGTTTTGATATAAACACTGAATTGTTTTTCACTTGGGGATGCTCTTATGTCATATATCGCCCACAGTCACTTTTATATTCAGGTTCACAAGTGGCCCTTTTACGAGGATGGGTTCTGGCCCATTTCAGCAATATGCCAGCTTGTACTATATCTAGCCCTTTCTCCATCCTTAATTGATTCAATGAGCCTCTGTCAATGACTTTCTAATTTCCCATTGTGGTCTCGTTTAGAATTTGCAATGGTAATTCATCTAATGATTTACCAATTTTAAGTCATATCTACCATTTGATTAGAAATATAATAATTTTTTAACCCTTTCTCAGGAAACAATGCTTGATGAGGGAATGAGGAGTAGACATACAGTAGAACTCAGAACTCCAGAAATTCTGGTCCAGTGGACCATGAGGCAAAGTATTTATATTTATATTCTTAAATCTTACTTAATGTTAAGAAATTAAAGACCTGGAAGGCTAACCTCTCCCCTCCGATGATACTTATAGACATCAGTGTGGTCTCAACAGAGGAAACAAAAAGTGAATTTACTTATTTTTTACTATATGTTAGGTTTCATCACTTGCATCCATAACTTTCTTCATCTGTAGAGTGGGCAGCACCAAATATAACAATTTGAAAGGTGAGTTAGGAACATCCTTAAGATATAAGGCATTAATATACTAAAATATAGGTGTTCAAGTCCGTAATTAGAGGTTTTTTTAAAGGCTTTTCTAAAGAACTTTAGAAATCACCACTCAGAGAAAAGGTAAGACTCCATCTAACCATAATAGTGTTTATAAATGGAGATGTCCTGTCAAAACCACAAAATATCACACATGTTTTAATACATTTTAATAATATGGACATGAGAATTTAATTACAACCAAAAGCTGACATGAAAACTTCCTGTTTATACAGCAGGTGTCTATAAATACTTTGGCACCAACCCAAGACTTAGGGTTTCCTCCAAATAGCTGATTGTGTGCACATACATATATAGACATCCTGAATGTGATGTTGCTTGTCCAATGTCACTTAATGGTTAAGAGCATGATCTCTGGAGTCAGGCTGAATTCAAACCCAAGTCCCATTGTCACAACTTCATTACCTTTCAGTTTTCTTACCTAAACAATGAGGATAACAATGATGATTTACTTCATGAGTGGTTGGGAAAATAAATGTGAATTATTGCTGAAAAAACACTTAGAATATTTCCTGGTCACACATCAAGTATTCACCAAATACTAGCTATTTTCACTATCCTTCATCTGCATATTTGAATTGGTTTCCCTTATACTCAGTCCCTTTAAATGCACCCAGTGGGCCCACAGAGGTGAGTAGGGATGAGCCTAACAGCTGCTTTGCCATCAGAATTCTTGCAGGCGACCCTTCATTGTCCCACTCTTTGTACTTAGCTTTCACAGGATGCCTCATAGGGGAACAGACATGCTCTCTTCCTAATGCAGATTCTTGTAAGTATTTATCTGTCCCATGACACTTCTTTGGACATTTAATGAGTCAGTAGATAGAATAAATTCTGATACTGCACTAGCTGGACTCAGAATATCTAATGTGTTAGCCAAATCATGGCTCTCCTGTTACTACATTCCATTCCAACACATCATGAAAAAGTTGATCTCCAAAAATACATATTATTTGAATCATAATTGTAATATAGGGTGATTCATTCTATTATGATTACTGGACTATTATAATAAAATTACTCATTAATATACCTCCTAACCATTGTAATAATGTAATCCTTTCTGGCGAAGGATATTATGTAATGTATTCAATTATTCTAATAATTGCACATATTCTATATTTTTCATCAACCAAGTGTTTCTTTATTTTTAAAATGCTGGGAATAATTTTAGAGGAAATAATTCTATTCCCAATTGCCACATAAAGCCTTTTTTCTTCCACCAATCAGTGTACTTCAGGAGTGAAACAAAGTTTATAGTTCTACACAGTTCTGGCTAAGCTACTGGTTTTGCTCCTACTGATGACAATGAATGCCTGTCACTCTCTCCTCCCACCCTA
Source organism: Furipterus horrens (assembly GCF_987537825.1). Taxonomy (NCBI): domain Eukaryota; kingdom Metazoa; phylum Chordata; class Mammalia; order Chiroptera; family Furipteridae; genus Furipterus; species Furipterus horrens. The sequence goes on from NW_028327182.1 coordinate 82,298,922, forward strand.
CAAATTCCTGCCAGTGCCTCTCTTGGGGAAAACCCAATTTGAATAAAGAGGGCAAGAGAGTACTGTTGGTGTGGTCCATGTGATGATCAATTAGATCAACTGGGCATTCTTGTCCTCACCGTGGGTGTGACTAATGGCTCCCTCTGGACCACCGTGAGGAAGAACTGAGCCCTGCCAAACTCCTCTGCAGGAGGAGCTGGGGGGCAAGGTACCTGGACACTATCATCTTGGATGGATGTGACCATCAGGATGGATGTGACAGAACAGGTACTTTCTGGATTCAAATCCCAGTATCCTAATTGGACTCCCCTCTCTACCCAACCCTTAACTCCTGACCCTTCCAGAAAGGTTTGCCTTTCATGTGTCCTCTTTTCTGAGTCTGTTATATCAAGAAAAACTTGAATGTTTGTATGTGTATTCCTAGGGAGGGAAGCAGAGATGAAGGCTTAGCTCTTAGTGACTTGTCTTCTCTGAAGATCCATTCCTTGTAGTGTAAGAGGTGTGGGGAGATAGGTGTTTTATTTTTTCTATCTGCCCAATTTATTCTATTTTACTTAAGGGAATGTGCTCCATTCTGCTGGCTAGCTTGTGATAGCCAGTTTAAAGTGATCCCTGCTGTGTGATTTGTTTTGAGGTAAAGCATATGTATTATCTGAACCAAACAAACAAGAGGAGAAAAATACAACTGTGTTTAGTTTGAGAAAATTCCCATTGATAGCCTGACAGTTTCTTTACCTTTGTAAAATTCCATTCTCTCTCACTCTTGGCAGGAAACATATGATACCCTCATAATGGATACATGAAGAGAGTTTCAAGTGTATTCAGGCAATCAAAACATCAGAGAGCGGTTATTACCCCTAGATCTGAGGAGGAAACCCACTAAAAGCTGTAGCCATCAGTAAGAAGGAGGCCTCCAGCAGGCGCTGTGGCCTGCAGAAAGGAATCCGGTACTGCCAACCACAGCCAGGCTGGGAGGGCTCATACAGAAAGTGAATGCCTGCCACTCCCTTTTCCCATGACACAAATTCCTGCCAATGCCTCTCTTTGGGGAACCCAATGCGCAGACAGAAGGCAAGGGAGTTCTGTTGATTTGGTCCATAGATTCCAGAGCCCTGGAACACAGAGCTGGTGCAGCCAGGTGTGCAGTGTGTGAGGCAGAGGAAATGGACAAGAATCATAATACAAGTGGATCCGTAAGAAATAAGCCGTATACACCCCAACCCCCACCCCCCCACGTTGAAACTATAATTATCTTTCAAAACATAGTTCAAGCGTGGCCTATTAGGAGCATTTCCTCGTGACCCTATTTTTAAATGATTTCTCTCTTATTTGAATTTATAGCATAATGGTTTGTCTTAGTATTTCTCTCTATACATAAAGAAAAAAGGGTATAATTTGACATCTGAAATATTTATTTTTGCAGAATATTGGAGCTTGCTTGGAGGCTCTGCTGATTGATAGTTACATTTAACAGTATTGTTACTTAAAAACATTGTTAACTCCATATGTTAGTACTTCTTTTTTTCTGTACTTCCTAGCTCAGTGGGCACTTTGGTGTTTATCAGCTACTTTTAACACTAATTTATTAATTGTCCTCCATGGTTCCAATCCTGTATGCCGGAAGTTGAGAATACCGCCCCTGAACTTGGGAGCTTCTGTTCTTTCTTTTCATTCGTTAATTTACTCATTTATTCAGCATCATTTTAGTGTGTACCCACTACATGTCAAATATTGTTTTAGGTACTGGGATTACAGTGGTGACAGAAAAACAGACATGGTGTCACAGCACTTACAGAGGGAGAAGCTACCCAAAAATAATTTAAAAAGCATCACATGAGCGAATGTAAAATTACAACTATGATGAGTACAAAGAAAACAGGGATGCAGAGCACAGTGAGGACATACAATAAAGGGAGCTGACTTCAGGAGGTCAGAGAAGGCTTCTCTGAGAACATGGTCCTTAATGTGAACCCAGAGAAGCAAGAGTTAACTAGGTGACTGCTAGTGGAGCATTCTCACAGCAGGAAGCAGAAAAGCCTGTGTCTCCAAGGATAGGATGGCAAGGGGCAGAAGTTAAGGAGGGCAACAAGTTAGGAGGATGTGCTAGGAGACCTACCTGTTGAGTAGGTCTGCATAAGGGTTCTAGTCTATATTAAGAGCAATGGAAAGGAATTAAGGGTTTAGGCAGTGGGTGACATGGCCGAATTCGCAATTAAAATAGTTCATTTGAGTCCTCTCAGGTGTTGCTCAGTTGGTTGGGTGTTATCCCGCAAACCAAAAGGTCGCAGGTTCGATTCCAAGTCAGGGCACATGCCTGGGTTGTGGGTCCAGTCCCCAGTTGGGTATGAGCAAGAGGCAACCAATCGATGTTTCTCTCCCTTTCTCCCTCCCTTCCCCTCTCTCTAGAATCAATAAAAGAAAACAATTTTTAAATAAAATAAAATAGTTCTTTTGACTTCTCTGTGGAATTCAAGAGTAGTTCAAGTGAGGAGTAATGGGGCTTAGAATAAAATATAATGGAAGAAAGAGAAATAGATGAATTTGAATCACACGGGGGAGACAATAAGAACTTGGGAAATCATTTGATATAAAAGTAAGAAATTTAAAAACAGTGAGAAAGTTTCTATTTGCATTAGTAAAATGGATGAGTAACTAGTAATTGAGACAGGAAATATTAGAATAGAATCAGATATGATGGGAGGTAAGAACGCAGTGACATACAACATGCCATACGATAGTAATATCAGACTTATAGCAACTTATATAAGATATAGTGGAAGCAAAGAGGATTAAGAACTTGTGGTCACCAGTGTTTTATAATGCAATCAGAGTCAGAGACATTGCCCAGTGGTATGACCATTGTCGTATCCTAGCCTTAGCAACTTACTAAGTGTCTATAGATATAACAGCCTTAATGTGACTTTTAAAGCTAGCCCACTTAACAAGGGACAATTTAGTGTCTCTATGCTAGGAAAATATGGGAATGTGTCCTCCCTTTGTACTTGGGAGAAATTGAGATTTATGGCAGTTAATACCTTGGCTAAGGTCATACACTCTGAATCAGCAGAAAAGTGAAGGGAAAAATTATCAAGAGTCAAAGAGCTGGAAGGAACTTTAGAGAGCATTTGACCTAACCCCTTCATGGCCCATGAGGAGAAATTTTTGTCAAGGTCTGACAGGTAGTTAGTAACAGAGTTGTTACTAGAACTCAGGTGTCTTGACTAAGTCCTGTGCTATGTTTTTTTACTCCAACACATCAAATGAATTTCAAGCTAATGCTCCATTATGGCTCAATGCTTTGACCTTTCCCAGTAGCCAAAAGAACCCTTTCTGAAAGCGGTGGATAGGAAAAAGCATAGTGGAGCCATTGAGGCCCAGCTATGTTGGGTGAAAATATAAGCTGATGTGAACTTTGGCAAGTCTGTAAGCTGTGCATATGAAAACAATTATGACAATTCCCTGCGATCTCAATTTCTTCATCAATAAAATGTGATAGTTGTGAATAATTATGTTCTTGTTCTATGAAATTATAGTTCTATGAAATTATAGTTCTATGTATGAGTCCCCCAACATATAAATACCCTGGCTGGACCTGGGAAAATAAGCCTACCTTTCATTGTTTGGAATATGTTTCCTGATGAAAGGGGATATGTGCTGGTTTTTATCATTGAACATATTTTCATGTTTAAACTCCAGAGAAAGTGAGAGGAAAGCATAAAACAGGAAGCATCTGTATTTTTAACTGGCAGAGCAAGTGGAATTTGATGTGACTTCAACATTTTTCACTGCCTTATATTAACAAATGGCTAGGATTCAAAATTGCTTTACAAGGAAAACGGGTGGAAACTGGTAAGAAGACCCTTGCAGAGTAAAGAAGGAAGGAGGAAAAAAAGAAAAGAAGAAAAAAAGGGAGGGAAGGAAGGAAGGATAGGAGGAAGGAAGGAAGTGATGGAGGGATGAAGGGAGGGGTGCGGGAGGAAATGGGAAAGCATATGAATACCATCAGATATTACTAATGTATCACTGCAGGCAGAAGGGGGGCAGCAGACAGGAGGAAGAGAAAGGGAGAAGGAAGGGAGATCAAAGAGGAGGGAGAGGATGAAAACAGAGGAGGGGAGCGGAGGAGAGGAGAGGAGAGGACAGAAGAAAGGAGAGGGGAGGAGAGGAAGATCGTAAGATTGCATCGGCCTTCCTCAGTATGGTCGGAGATAGGGCACTTGGTTGGAGCTAGCTGATCTACTTGAAAGCGTTGCTTCTTTCACTGCCCACTGAGCTGCCTCAATTACGCAAACTTTCATTTTCCTCATCAGAAAAATAAAGCAGCCTAGACAGAACAAGAGGAGAGTTCCAGCTGAGTAAATCTTCACCAAAAAACATGCTTGCCATTTGTCCCAAAGCATACATGTTCCAGGAGGACTTGGTCCCACCGCCTGGATGGGAACATGTCTCTCGTGTTTCCTCAGAAGGAAGCTCTGCAGCCAGGGTGGATACTTGATCCCTAGAACTAAACTGTTAGGAGGTCTTCCCACTCTTCTTTACAGACCACCAATGGTCTCCTCGTTCTCGTGCTTACTTAGATTTCTTTTGACACCCCACAAAGGATACTACTTTCTACCCTAGTGTATCCATGGATTCTAAAGTTTTCTAACATTAAGACTTGAGATGTCAGAAATGCCTGGGAATTCAGATCCAAGGAAGATTCTTTTGTAGCCTATCATGGGAAGTCTTGGCTTACAAAACAAATGGTATGCGATATCTTGCTATTAATGAGAGACTTCAGAGAGTTTCTGGTTGGCGTATACCTAACACATGCTTTCTTTGCATACCTTGAATCAGGAGTAGTAAAGTCAGCTGGTAGACCATGGAGACAGAAACTTGCTTTTTCCTCTCATTTCCTTCTTCGATAAGCACAACTTGTTATCTACCTCTTCTTTTTTTCCTTCCTTTCTGTACTTGGCCTTCCATCTCTTTATTAAAGTGTCAGTCTATGGCAGACCAGGAAGGAGAGGGCCGTCAGCAATGAGGGGAGAGGAAAAGCTTAGAGGAGCCTACATATTGGGTTTGCTCCTACTTCCTCTACTCCTGCATTGTCTCCTACCCTCACTTGTCGCTTGCCCCCCACTTCCTTTTTGGGCTCATCTATCTCTTCTACCTTACCTCTGACCCACTTGGAAGAAATCCCCCAAATGCCCAGCCTCACTTGAGTCTTACTTCGGACCTTTGCATATTCAGTGACAGCAATTTTCTGTGCTTTCCCTCTCTCACCGCAGAAGCTAAGAGAAAAGAAAGAGTACCATAACTGCTTCATACCTCATTGGTTTCTTATTATGCTAACACATTTATTCATTTATTCTGAAGGGTATAAAAGAAGTTCTTCCCCAGTGGACAATGAAGGGGTACCCTAATGTAACAGCAACTAGTCGAGCCATTTGATTAGAAAAGAGGCTGGTTCTTGTTGAAACCAACATTTGAAATAAAGAAAAAGCACTCTTGCCACACTGTATGTTCTGCTGATTTTTTTAGAATTAAAAGAAACCTCTGTTTCTCATTCTTAGCCACACAAGGGATGGAAAAATCCCCTGTCTTATTAAGGACCTGAAATCAAAATACAGTATGTCTTCTCCCAAAGATTTATTGTTATATATAGTTATTATCATTTTCTGATGTCAGATTTCTTAACTTGGACACATTAGAACAGGTTCCTGTACCCCTTCAAGTTGCACGCCAGTTTTTGTGTGCATGTGTATACATGCCATAGCAAGTACATTTATTTAGATAGGAAGTTCCAATATTTTAAAGTATTTTTTAAATCTAAAAGTGGACATGCAATGTTTGTTTGTTTTATTGTATTTGTTTTGTTTTGTTTTGTTTTTTTTGTCAGCTTCCCTGAGGATTTGATCAGTTCAACACTTACTCTTTGGGACAGATGCTTCTGGATTCAAAATTACTCACTTAAAACCGATTTGTGAAATATAGTATCTTCTCATAAATTGAAGACTGACTATATTACTGGAAATGGCTCTGTATAAATTGATGTCGGACTACATGAAGCAAAAGAGTTTACTATTTAAAGAAACCTTATGGGAAATTAACTCATATTCATTGATCATGCCCTACATTATCCATTTTATGAGCATGAATTAGATGTCCCTAAAACAGAGTCCTTACACATGACTCAAACTAGTGTTTTGAGTTTTTTTGAAACATGTTTCTTTGAACCATTGACTTTTCTTTAAAAATAAAAAACCTGGAATGTGTGATAAAGCTATCAACATCTCTTTAAGAAGAAAAGCCACTAGTCTTCCCACAGATTGTACCTCATCATCACCAGCCCCCAAGGTGAAGTGCTGCCTCTATGTAAAGATCGCACCTTTGAGAAAATGGCATTTCTTTTTTACTTATTCAGCAATATTTCTTTCCGAAGGAGTAGCTGAACACTACATGAAAAGTTATGATTATTACAGGATTAAAAAGTTATTTGCATACAGCTGTGGAGTTCTCCAGATACAAAATAAAGAGCTAAAGTACAAATGATTAGAGTCTTTTCTTTAAAGACTAGCTCACTGATAAGGCATTTATAGACTGGGTGAGACATCTCCATTTCTCTCCCCTCTTCCCTGCTCCAGGTAAGTGCTTCTGCTCTCCTCGCTGGAGGTACTGCAGAGGGCTGCAGGCATAGAGAAGGTCTTCGCTGACGATGTCTGAAATCACTTCCGACAATGAAATTCTATGAACATTACCCAAAGGCACCGGGCCTCACAGACGGAACATTCATTTGGGGCCTGAAAAAAAGGTTGGCTGTTAATCTGCTCCTGTTCTTCCAGGTCCTACTGACTGTTGCCAGGTCCTCTTGCCCAAATTTCTGATTCCAGGTGCTTCATCTGGCTCTCTCCCTTTCATTTCTTGCCCACTTCTCCAGCAAGGACCAACACGTAGACTTCTGATCCTCGCAGACTTTCCTGTCCACCACTCACATTTTGCCTGGAAATCATGCTTCCTATGATCTAACGTGCTGGGCTTCAGTGCCTCCTACTGGTCTGACTTCAGTACCACTCTGATCTATACGGACACTATCCCACCTCCACCCTGAGACTTGCTTTCCTGATGCAGACTTTCTTTTGACTTGCAGAATCCTGCATTCCCTTTTATCTGGGAAGTTATTTTATTTCATTTATTTCTATGAGTTTTATTTTTGTCCAAATGAGAGACCAGTTCTTAGCTTCTCTGTTGAGTACTTTCTGCTTTGTCTTGGCCTTTCTCTCAGACACTTCCAGGATTTGCATCCAGGTAGCCTGAAGGCATACCAAGAAATAACGCTCCCTAATCTTTAATTTCTAGAAACCTCCCTGGGCTATGAACATGCCATTTTATTCTAGATACCTGGATCCTTGTGCAATACCTGTTAGGTATAGTTTTTTTCTTCTTTTCTTTACTAGCTGTCTTGCTTCTTGATTATAGTGTATTCCATTTCATATAGACACTCTTTAGCTATCACATCCCTTCCTAAGAAATCCGCAATTCGTTTTCTGTCTTTTTCTTTCTGGCCACCATCCTGCTTTACAGATGAAAAGGTGACAAAAATAACATAACTAATCCCATCTTCTTTGTTGATGCAAATGTTTACATTAGGTTGACAAACACTGGAACCTTAAAAGTACACTAAAAATTAATAATCTGTTTTTTGGGTCTTGTTTTTGACCACCAGGAACACATTAGAAGATAATTTGCAAAGAATGTGGGAGTGAAATACGTCTTCATTCACACTTTTCTCTTTTATTCGAACATGAGCTAAAACTGAAGGCCTCGGCCCCTTGGGAGCAAGGGCACTGCGATGCTGCCCAGGGTTCTCTGTCCTCTGCCACACTTACTCCCAGCAGCAGGACTTCACAGAGTACAATGTTTTTCCTACTCTGAATCACTCTGGAAGGCTTTCAGTCCTTTGTTCTTTTCTTTTGTGTAAGTACATCAGAAAGAATAAAAACGCAGTTTGTAAATGGTGTGCAGCCCCTGCTGCTTTGCATTGTTTCCATTTATTGGACTGTCTTTGAGACTTGTATTTGACATATAAAGATATCTTCTTATAAGCAAATGGATATGGTAATAAAGCAACTTAATAAACTCAGTCCACATGTAAGTATGATTTTTAAAATTCCAAATCTTACTGGTATTGCCAAGAAAACCAGCTTTAGAAGATGAAATAGTGTCAATGCTGAACTCTATATTGATCAATCCTTTTACTTAATATTCCCCTTTCATTTTATGTTTCCAAAGAGCTTACGACCATTCATCAGGGTTTTTTGTTTGTTTGTTTGTTTTGTTTTTAAGTCAAATCTGGTGGACACAATATATGCTCAAACTCCATTTGCAAAATTGGGGCATTGAGATCTAGGGAAAGTAAGTTTGTTCTCTGAAACTATTGTAACCAACTAAAGAAAACTTAATTGGGAGGGGAGGGGAGATAATTATACGAAATTCCTGCTACCTAGTGGTTTCTTTATCTTATTAGTCCTCTTTTTCTAAAATCAAAACAATTAGCAACTATGCCCTGAGTTTCTCCTGTACTATTCTCTATGGGGATCTGAATGAATGCTTTTGGTTCATGATTTGATAACATATTTTTAAAGAAAGCACATAAATCCATAATAAAATATAGAACCTCTGAGGGAGTTTGTATTAAATGACCTGTTCAGAGTTCGGGACATTGGTCCCAGAGGGGCACAACTCCAGGCTGAAGCGATCGGGGATGCTGCACAGGAAGTTGCTTCCTTCCCGCGCACGGAGAAGGCACTCCTGGCCAGGAGGACCCAGGAGCAAAGGCTACGCACCACAGTGTGCTGCTTTATTTAAAAGATGGGGAAGAGGCTGGCTGAGATGCAACAGAAATTTCAAGTAGAGGAGACTGTCTGCATTTATTATGACTTTGGAAATTAAGCATCAAATAAGTGGCACAGTGTTGAGAAATATACAGCCCAGGGTTCTTAAAGGATAATCCTTAGCTTCATCTTTGTAATCCCTTGAACGGACTTATACAATGCTTTGGCAAAAGTAATTGAAAGGATAGATTGACTCAAATTCTCTTGAGAAGCAGGAAAATGTGTATTATTTCCACTTTGAGAATAAGAAAACTGAGACTCGAGATGCTAACTTATCCAAGTCCACACAACTAATAAACTCTGGGACCAGGATTCGAGCCCCCAAATATTTATCTTCTCAAAGTCTTTCCTCTTAATTGCTTTGCTACAACACATAGCTCCTGGGTAATAGCTGTCCAATTAGAGAATAACAGAGATGGTCCAGACCTTGATCCTGGGAGTCTTAATGGGTTTTCAACCCTAGGACTTAATAGCTGCAAAGACCTGGGCATATTACTTGAAAAACCCATATTTGAGTTTCCTTATCTATGATTATAAGTTGAAAACAATTGAAAATAATAATACTTACTTCCTGGAGAGTTGTGAGAATGGGATGAAATACCTATATACTGCCTAGAAGATAAATGTTCCCCAAGTGTTAGTTCCTCCTTCCTTTCCCATATCATCCACCTCAATATATAAATGCATAATCAATTTTACTGCTTCCAACAATGGTCGCATGGTGTGTGTGATCTTACTACTCCCCAAATCATTCAGTAGTGCCTAAAACTTTTCTAAATTGACAGAGGTGTTAAAGTAATCTGTACAAAACTCCGCTTAGGGTTTTCTTAGTGGAGAGAGTCTGACATTTAGAGCTAAGTTCTACCTCTTCTACTTCCTCAATATGTTCTGTTTATTGCACAGTGGTTGGAGCTCAGACCCTAGGTCCTGAAGATCAGGGTTCAAATCCTGACTCCTCTCTCCTAGCAGTGTCTGCCAGGGTAAATTACTTAATCTGGCTCTGCCTCAGTCTCCTCATCTCCAAAATGGGAATATTAATAATATCAGACTTGTGAGGTTTAAATACATTAATGCACTTAAAATATTAGGCATGTGTATTCAAAAAAATTAGCAGCTATGATTATTTATTATGATTATTACATTATTTTGGCCACAATAAGCAAAATAATAACTATTTCCATAAAGCAAAAAGATTTTCACATGCACTAGTTTATTTGAGCATTCTGTTTATATACAGAATAGTGGGGTATATTTCATAATAAATATTTTTTTCTTTTTTTGGAGATGAGTAAATTGTAGATTATTATTTTAAATTATTTCAAATAGCCCAAAGAAATTCAAATAAAAAACTACACATAATGTTGAATCCCATCACCTAACAGTACACCACAGTTAGCAGTTTGGTGAATACCTCCCCTCCCCACTCCCAGTACCTGTTTCTTGACATGTGTAGATAGATGTGTTAATGTTACAAATGGGGTCCTACTCACTGCTCATTTAACAAGCATTATTAAATATCAGCCTTCAATATGGGGGTGCTGGTGGAGTTGGAGGGAAGTGGATGATTTGAAAGACATTTGATATTAGGAGGCTTTATGATAAATTAGATATAGGAGATGAGAAAGATTATGGGGCAGAGATGATTTATAGATTTTGCCATGTATAACAGGATTAGATGGTGGTGTAACTGTGCAGAAACTTAATTTCTTTAATATGACCTTTTCTCCTTTCTTTCCTTTTGATTCATACTGGCTTTGGGTCCAGAACCCTGATTCATCTGCCTCTCCCTTTGTTACATTTCACTCCCTTAATCATTAAGTCCTTGGGACAATGAGGTTCTGGGCAACATCAAGTCATCTTAGGAACAAAGCCTTGGGTCTGTTGACCACAGAGACAGAGCTTTAGCCAAACTAGAGACAACATTGAGGCTTCCACTGTGTTTCAGCTCCAGGCCCAGCGCTTTGGAACAACCCTATCGACCACACCCTTGTGAAACCAGATGGGTGACATCATGGCTGACATCTGGACCAGATGCAATGATCAACTATACCCTACCCGGGCACCAACCAATCAATAGAGATCATCACCCTAACTCCCTTAGTCCCCTATGCAACCCATCCTCTATTAGCCATTGGGAAGCCAGAGCTCACCTGTGACTGAGCATGGTGTCATTTCCTTATTTAACAAATCTTTACTTTCTTGGCTGCAGTCTCCTGTCTGCATTTGATTAGGCTGTGGTGCATGCAGGTGAGCAAACCCCTTCACTTCGGTAACAGAGAGAACTCCCATTCTATAAGTGATATTTTTTACTCATTACTATGCTATGATAATTGCCCCTGTCAGTCAACATACCTATAAATTATCATTTCTAATGACTACATTGTAGTTTATCTTATGAGTAGTTTTTGTATGTAATTTAGTTAACTATTCCTATATTAACAAACATTTAGGTTGTTGTCAATTTTTTCAAAACGTTCAACAATGAATATCTTTGTATAGATATTTGGTATTACAGTTATTCATTTATCTTCTTAGCATAAGAAAGGAGAAATTGCATGGACAAAGGGCATCACAATATACATTCTGATACACGCTGTCAAGCTGCGTGCCATAAAAACTGCAACAATGAATGCTCACGTCAACAGAACAGGAGAGAGCCCATCTATCAGTCTACCTTTGCCAACCCAGGGTCCCAAACATCTTATAAAATTTTCCTTTCAATACGCTCATTTAAAAATAGAATAGGTGATGAAGATTCAGAAAGGTTAAATAATTTATATGATACCACACAGAGAGAAAATTCAATTTCTCTCTGGCACAATCCTTGCTTTCCTTAACTTATGATTTTGAAGCATTATCTCTAAAAAAGCCAAATATTAAAAAAAATATTTCAAACTCTTAATAGATAGCAAAGCTTAGGTCTTCCACCCTACTCCTGAGGGTTAAGAAGAAATAATTAAGGGACAACTCTAAAGGTCCTCCCAATCAAAAATCTCTCTCCTTCTCAGTCTTTGTACCGAGAACTTTATCAAGAAATTTATACCCTGGGGTTAAAACATAACACATCAAAAATTCTCTTTTTAAAATGCAAAACATTCCTTGTTACGATAGCAAGCACATTAAAACCATCAGCAATGTGGAGTGATTTAACAAATTGGTCACAATGAGAGCCCCAAAGAAATGGAGCTGACAGTACGTGACACCTGTGATGTGAGAAGAGTCGGCCACATAGAGGTGAGGTAGGAGAATGCACTTTACATCTAACATCTACGCCTTACAGTATAGCACAGAGCCTGCCAACCATTCTAGAATCTTCTATGCAATTTAGTCACTTCCTCAAATGAGATTCAAATTCTGCACAGAAGACATGGACAAAATGTAGGACACCAGTGCCCCAATTCTACTTCTTTCCTGATACCCTCCTCCCCAATATGGCCCCTTCCCCATACAAACTGACACTTTTCACCAAAGAAAATAATGTGCCCAGAGGCAGAAGCTCTTATGCAGCACAAGGGGCTGTTCTGAAGGAGACGGTAATGGCTGGAACTGGCTGGACTGTGTTGCTCATGAGAACATAGAGTCTCTTTGGGAACCAACCAGTCTGTCTGGCCCACCCACTATGCTACTGTGAAAATGCTTACCCAAGAAAGAAAGGAGGTATCTAGAGGTGAACCACAGAGGGAGAGAAGGAAATTAATGTTTACTGTGTTTATATACGCCATACATCTAGCTAGGCATGGCATCCTCTGATTAAATTCTCATGATGATCTCCCAATCTCTGATTCCCTGGCCCTTTTTTTGCCACATATTTTTATGATGTTTTTCTTTTCTTGAACAGCTTTTTGGAGAAATTAAGTTATTTTGCACATCTTAAAAGCTGTAATTCAACAAGAAGATGGAAGAAGTGGCAAATGGCACCTTTTTCAGAGAACGAATGTATGAAAAAAGTAAAAGCAAGCCTTTCTTGAAAAAAGAAAGAAGATTGTGTTCATCAAATCATGATGCTTAAACAGGCTTGCCCCAACCCTGTGCTAGTGATGCCAAACAATCAAGGTTCAAGGAATGATTAATTTTTGGACTTATTAAAGGTTTCAAATCTTTGGTGACAATTTTCTTCATGGAAAATCTTTTTACATATATAGGTCTCTATTGCCGGTAGGAAATACAGCATAAGGAAGGGAAATTATGCTTCAGTTACAATTAATAAACATTTTTTACTATTACTTTTCACAAGATCCTTTAAGAGGACATTGGTGACACACACCTACAGAAAACAATGAGAAAAAGTTCCCAACCAACAGAGGTTCTCTGCCCTAGTTTAATACACAAACTGGTGAAGAGCATCTGGGCTCTGACTTTGGACTTTGATCCAGAGGCATTGAGCAAATACATGTCCTGCTTCTTACATATCCTTGATATGCACCTAAAGTTCCCAGCTGCTCACACTCTGCCCAATAAATTATTAGAAAGTCCAGTTACTTCTGCTCCAGCTGACCCAACATGAGACTGCATTCAAGCTCAGCAGCTGTGTATTGACCCTAAAAAAAAGCAGTAGTCACTAAAAGAGTGGTTGGTGCCTTATGATTTGCACACCTTCTCAAAGCATCTTAAGGACCAGAAGTTATGCTTCAACTTTCCAAAGCCTTCAGGAAATTTGCTGAAATTTAGGGGAGTCAGGGCATAAAAAACACATTGATTCACTGCTATTATTCCAAAGTTGTTAATTATAATAAACACCCTAACACAATGTATGGAAGGTAGACATCCATTATGTTAATGTCTATTCATGTTCTAAAATCAGGTTATTCCTTTATTTGTATACCTTCTCTTTATAAGAATTAGAAAAGGCACATCTTCTAGGCTGGACATAGTCCCATGCATGGAACTAAGTCTTAATAAATGGGGCAATGTCTGATTTCAGCCGTTGGCTGGGTACTTCATTCATTACACATACTGCACATTCGTTTATGGCAGCTCTGTGGCATTATAGGAAAAGCCACAAGTTCTGAACTGAGTATTGGACTTGGGGAACGAAGACTGACATTCATGATTAGTTGAAATTGCGTTAATATGTATTTATGAGAAATATAGTTCTTGTCTGTTTATGCAAATGTCTTTTTTATTTTGAAAAAAAAATACTTTAAGCACTTAAAACTGACATTCCCCTATTAGGGCACAGAAAATTAGGAGTAAATGCTCAGTAGGTTCAGGTTCAAGTATCTCAGAAAATAAGAAAACAATTTGTTCCCCTTCTATTTTTTCCCCTTTTTTTTCTGGAAAGTTTCCTTACCTCTCTCCTGGCCAGTCATTACGTATAACGAAAAGCAGGGGAGTAGGAAAGATTGAGGCTTTGATTGAATTTGGTTATGTCCAAACCATTAGATTTTCCCACCTGGTTGGCTAAGCCAAATGCCTCTGTGAACACAGGGCCATGAAACCCCAGCGAGACACGTGATTGGCAGCCTGGCTCTGCTACTGCTCACATGCCAACGGAGGAGAAAGATGCAAGACGGAATAATGGAAACAAAGGCAAACAAGACCAGTACTTCTCACTCACACTCCAAATTCTGTTCCAAAAACTAACACACACATTCATGCATGAAAACCTAGTGAAAAACTTAGAAACCAGAAACGAGGAAAGGAAACATGCAAAGGGATACAGTGATGGTCCAAGAACCTGTTGTGATCATTACATTATTTTCAGTTGTAATCATGAAACTATTTTAAGTATAATGGACTTATTTTAGTGGGCATCTTGAGCCACCCCCCCCACCCCCCCAAGATTGTCAGTTTTAGTTAGTCCCTGCTCATCAGAAATGGTATAGGATATTCTGGACAAAATCTTGGCCCCTAGGAATGTAAGCCTCAAGGAGGATTAATTTCATTGTATAATAACCCAGGTTCCATGGCTATTATTGCTTTGGGAACTCAAGTGTTTTCAAGAATATTCTACTAGAGATGTAGTTACTATTCTTTTAACGGCGAAAATGGAATGAAGGGGGACATTATAGGAAGACTCCTATAATACATTGGCCTGATGCTTTTTTGCTTCCAAAGATTTAATAAATCCTATATCAAAAGACAATGCAGAGCTAAGCAATTTCAGCTTTGCTGAAAGTCAAATGTGTTCTATAGCCTTACTAATTCAATTCAATAAATATTCATTGTATATTTAGAATATATTATTTAGGACACACAAATATAAACAAACAGAGATGCTCCTGGAATGATGATAATGTGGCCATTTGAAAAATGGTTGGTTGGCCAGAGTGTACATCCCATAACACATAATTTAAAAGTTGTGAGAAAAAATATGAGTTCAGCTCATAACCTATTTAAATATACTCCAGATTTTAAATAAAGTAAAATGCTTTGCAAGCTGAGAGATCCATAGGTCAATAGATTTGAGGTTATCTTGTGAAATCCTTTAGTGCAGCTCAAATTGTAATAGGAAACATTTATCAAGGGTTTGGGGAATTCTTCTAAATAATTTAACATTTATTAACCCCTATGTTTATTTTAATAATCCTTTAGGAAAGTACTTTTATTATATCTATTTTATTCTTGAGAAATATTGGAAGCACAGAGATTTTACAAAACTCCCTCAAAGTTCTTAGTGTAGCAGAGGGTAGAGCCAATATTTACACCATGTGGTGTGGTTCCAGAGCTCAAACGTTAACTACCCTCCAAATGTGTACCAGGATTGGGGGAGAAATACAAACTTGAAGTCAGCTAAAGCAGCTCTGTAAGAAATATAAGGAATTGCAGACTGTACAGCACCGGGGACTACAATGCCCATCTGGTGGGGGGCAGTTCTTACTCAATGTCAGGAAGGAATTTGGATCGTGTTGCCAGATCTAACTTTTCCAGACAAGCAGACAATTGCATTTATTTTATGGGATGTTTAAATGCTGGAAACTATTCCAAACAAACAAGCCAAAGAAAAGATATCCGTAGGCTGGATATTTGTGATACCTGCTCTCTGTTTTGAATGGAGCAGCCCTCAACACTTTTTTGGAGCCATGTTGTCCTTTGAGACTCTAATGAAAACTGTAACAACTTCTCATGGAAAACTAATTCTATAAAGATACTTGCAAACTGTTTTGCATGCAATTTCATATAAGTTATATTCATGGATCTCCTGCAGGTCCTTGGGCTTCCAGAGGAGTAATCTCTGCTCTAAATGGCAAAGACTAGTCAGTGTGTTGTTATGTTATTGAATGGGCGGGTCCCCATTCTCACTTAGAACCCATTTCCTCTGCGGGTTATCTGTTAGGGAGGGAGAGAAATAAAGAAAACCCCACATCAAAACTAAAAAATGAAATCGGGGAAAAAAGGAAAAAAAATAAAAAAACCCTAGACCAAAAATAAATAAATAAAGGAACAGGGACATTGTAAGAATTGTGCCAGCCTTCAGAGTAAATAAAAATAATTCCTATTGCATCCCATGGCAGCTCCTGGCCTAGTTATAGGTAAAGAAATGGTCAGACAAGACCTGCAGCATCATTTAGAATAAAATGGTTATGCATAGATAGGAATCTAGGCAAACCTCTGCCGTGGCAGAGTGATGAAGGAAGAATTTCAGCCCAGGACGTTGGTTACAGCTGATCACACAGGTTTCTCTCTCTCCTTCTCTCTCACTCCTCACCCCGCCCCCTTCTCTCTCTCTCTCACACACACTGCACACAGCTTTTCTTTACTTAGTTATTTCACTAGTGGTGATCAACACCTGTAACTAAAAAAGGCAACTATAGGCCCAACCATTTCCTTTCTTCTTTTTCTTCTACATTGTCATTCCTGGGCTTTAATGACTGAAGAAGCTTCTAGCAGATCCTGGTTCTCTTGCAGTCCTGCCTCTCTGTCTCTCTGAGCCATCAGATGCCCCTATGTGATACGGTCCAGCCATCACCACTGCTGACTGACCTGTTAGAGCAGTCCTTTCCTAGCAGGCTCCAATGGGCCACGTCAGTCGAGGGTTTTTTCACCACTTCAGCTCCTCATGGAGCAGAGGGTGACCTCCTGGGAGGGTAAACAGACACTCAACAGGAATGCACAGGAATGACAGGCAGATGGAGGGAGGCTTGCAGACTGAAGGAGCCTTCCATAGCAAGATGTGAGATAATGTGATCATGTCTACCCTGATAATGCACCAACACAATGATTTTCAACAAACGGCCACTGCTCCTAAAGAGCCGAAAACCAACAGAAGTTCAATCGTACGCATGCACATGTGTTCGTGTGTGTGTGTTTTCAATGGGAATTGTCTGTTGACTTTGGAAGGGAGAAGGAACTGCAGTGGTCGATGGAATGCTGTGGAGTCTAAGCTTCAGGCAGCAAGCAGGGTCAAGTGATCACCTTAACTGCTCCTCACATTTCATCACCTGCTCCTGTTGACCCAGAGAAGTGCCCCGAGAATGCTTGTCCAGTATTCGATGTAGAACATCGTTCAAGCCACCGTCATTCACTTTAACTCAAAGAGACACCAAGAGCTTGCTATGGGGTAGACACAGTGAAAGCACTAAGGAAAAACAGTTAACCAAGCAACTAGGGCCCCTTCCTCCATGAAGTTTATCATCTGGGGAAGAACAGGCATTTCTTGTATACTTTCATGACACTAGCTGCTAGTGCAAGCTATTGAAATACAGAATAACCCAGTACAGACAGATTTTTAGTCCTAATTGACTTTAATTTATTCATACTGTATATTATTAGAACAAAAATTCTAGGAACTTTAGCACAGAGGCATCTCCTTTTGAAAGCAAAGAAGTATTCGCTACTTCTTCCCACAGAAAGCCATCCGTAGCAGCTTGGACTCTAGATGTGGGCCATCTGCTCTGCGAGCTGCCCAATCCCAGGCAGTAGCGAGCACATCACATGGCTTCCATTGTTCCAAAGCTGTCAGAGGTTACAACTTAGAAGCTGGTAGACCACTAGACTCCAGGGACTGACATTCAGAAGTCCACACATTATACATGATAGTAAGGTACCTCTGTCTGGGGCCTGAATGATATGACAAAAACAATAACATGCCTTTGGTTTGCTTCATGTTCACCCTAATAAGACTCTTTTTAAGATATATACTGGTATATAGAATTTGGTTTAAGTCTAAGACAGACATAAATACACATTTAGAAACCTGATTTACACTCTAATACATGTCCGATATAATTCTGTATTTGTATATGCAATAGCCCTATTTTACAAACATTTATGCCTTTTCTCAAAGGCCAAATTCTCATCTTATCTTACTGGTCTCATGAACAAATAATAAGTACAATAAAGAACCCAGGAAACAAAAGAATAGGGTTTTCTTTTGCTCTTTGCTATAATACTATGGGTGGGAAGGAAAAATGCTAAATGGTCCTGAATAGTATTTAATCCTTGGGCTTCTTCCAATTTTCTAGGGATATTTTTCTCCAGACCAGTAACTAGCACCCATCAGTTAGGAAAGAGAAATTCTTCCCACTAAACATGTGTTTAGAAATCTGATGCTTGTAGACTTGGCCTATTTGTGGTCTCTGAAGGTCAGTGACCCATGAGAGGAGGAATGATTGGGCCTCATATTGATTTTTGAAACTAGTGCTCTGAATGGGCTCTATGGGGAGATTACAAAGCGTAGGAATACTAAGAATTAACACAGCAATGTTATCAGCTCTCACTCTACAGGGATAGACAACTAACCCTTTATTCCATGATCCCAAATAATGAAAAAGCAGGACAGTACATATACATTCCAGTCCCTTTCACCATCCTCAGGCAGTGGTCATTAGGACTTTCAATATAAAAAGATGCTCCACTCAAACAGACATAGCTGATACCCACCCCCCTCTCAGTTCCAAAAATGCCCGAGGTCAGGCAGGATGAGTCTCCTGGAGCTTTAGGCATGGAGAAGCTATAAGTTTCTACATTACATTTTGTTTTCATGCAGTGCAGACAGACTCCTAATAGCTGGTTTGATCCCCTGCCCAGGAAACTGATGGAAGGAGACAGCCACTTTCAGGGATGGCAACGGAGCCCAGAGCCCTCCCGCAGAGTTGAAAATTTGCAGCAAAACTCCAGCAGTGGGAACTTTCCTGAACAGAGTCTTTTCAGTTTGGGGAATATCAGGCAAGGAAACCAAGCAGTCACCCTTTGTTTTGAAACTGGAAATGCCATTAGTTGTACTAGTTGGAATTTAGAGTTTCCGATTTTTTGTTGTGCACCACAGCTTGAGTGGGCAAGCTTTCGGCATAAGTCTCCGCAGAACAAACAGAGTGTTTATACTGCTGTTTATCCAGAAGACACACTTGTCAATTTTTCAAATGTTATTCAGTGATTAGTGAAAAAGTCATGAGTAGTTTGGATATGTAGATATATGGGGATAAACGCATACACATATATAGGCTAACCTCAAGCATCTGTCTCATTTTTGATAAATATCACATCTGTAGGCTAGACAAATGGTTCCATCAAAATGGGCTATTGCAAAAGGCTTCCCTGGCTAAAATTTCACTTCAGAAATGAAATAAATGTAAGAGAAATATGGCTTATGTTTACTGAAGGTAACTAACTTATTGTTAACATTTCTTTAGTTGATGTGAGGAAAGTCTGTAGTCAGTGTGAATCCCTCCAGTATACACCACAACTACTTTATCTCCCCTCGGCAGCTCATTGCTGCCCTGGTACCATATTCCTGGACCATGACTTAGAATGGCCCACTGGCCTTCTCAAGTAGGGCATTACCTATTTAGCAATCAATTCACCATTACAGATTTGTGATCCCTGTGTACAGTTTCTTAAAAATTACAAAAGAAGCAGAATACAGATTTCCTCTTTTGAAAGAGTTTAGGATATTAATAAGATGCACTCACAAGTACCACGTACTGGAATGAAATGATTGACAGAGGGAGGAAAAGTGGTAGAGGGGGAGAGAGAGACAGAGAGATTATAAAATCAAGGGCACAAAGGTGTGGATAAGATTATAAATCCTGAATTCAGAGAAAGGAAAAGTGGGGCTGAAATGCTCAGAAGGGGCCAGTGCAGGTGGGGTGATAGGTTTTCAGTGGTGTCCCGAAGTACTTTATTAGCAAAAAAAGGAGAGGGGCATTTTTCAAGAGATGAGAAAGACATGAGTAATGAAAAGAAGTTTGGACTGCCTGCCTGAAAGACAAGATTTATACTCTAAAAAATAAAGTTGGATAGGCAGGAAAACTTCAGATGATCATAGGTCTTAGGTATCAGTTGAGTCTTTGCATGATGAGAAACAAATGATACTACACTACTGCCTGACAACATCAGAGACATTAAATAAGATGTCTTAGTATGGATGGGAGAAATCCATCCACATGAAGGATTGCCCTGCCCTTCACTGTTGTTGAGGCTAATTTTAGAATTGTAGTGTTCAAGTCATTCATTTCTAGAGTAAGGGACTATTTCCTGACAGAAGTAGCCCTAGTCCCTGGGTCCATAAGTTTCTTATCAGCTGAGCCAATGTGCCAATCAGGGAAGGAAACATCACTGTCCCACTGCATTCATGGCCATGAAATTGACAGCTACCAAATCCTAGAGCTTTTGATGCAATGTACCCCAGCACAAACCTTAAGTGGTCATCTCAGGGCAAATGAAGAACAACTCTTAGAGATACTTAGTATCCCCAGAAGTAAGCTACATGATTCTGTCACCAAGAGAATATTGTACATTATCCATATGACATAAATATGCATTCTCATCTATCATCTTGAAATTTGCAAATAAAGCTAAGTGTATATATTTGTATACTTCCAAAAACTCCCTCTGATATATATATGCACACATACACACACAAGCGCACCTCCTATAACTGGCCTCTACATTTTGTAAAAAGCATGCCTCATATATTTCTATAATCCATATATATATAACAATGACATTTCTTTCTGCTATTTATTACTTTGACAGCAGCCAAAGTCTCATAACATTTCATTTTATTTCATGATAATTTATGATTTGTCAAGTAAAACACGAATTCCTCTCCATCTCTGTTTCATGATTGTACAAGAAGAAGAAATTGCTAGAAGTTCCCTCTCCCATTCTGTTCTCTGTGTCTACCTGATCACTAAGCAGATTTCTCCCTCAGGCTTTCATTCTGACAGTTAAAACCCTGGGACATGGGGAGGAAAGGATGGGGTCAATAGGACATTCCTCAGAAATATGCACACTTGAACTTGAACACTGAATACAATTTCATCAGATAGAAATGAACATGGCAGAGGAAACATTTTATACTAAGATACAGAATTATGAGAGAAGGTTATCCATGTTCTAGAAAACTCAATTCTATGGGTGTGCCTGGAGATTGAGTGAGTAGAGAATGGGGGAAGGTGTGGTCAGAATGGTCACTTAAGATCAAAATATTAAGGATTCTTTTATGCTAAAGGAAAAATAATTCTTTTTCTCTCTCTCTCTTTTGAATAAGTGCCTTGTGAGTGTTAAGGGAGGAAATAAGAAAAGCAAAATTGGCTTCAACCATCTTGAATTAGAAACTTCTGTGAGCCTCCCATCAGGTACAGCCTCTGAGCCTGTCTGTGCTCCAAGCCTGCAGAACTGTGCCTACCAAGGAGCCACGGTTACAGGTTCAGGCCCAGAGAAGAGAGAAAGCTCTGCTGATTGGCACCATGTCACTGACATGAAATCCTAAAACTTGCATCTTGTGAGGAAAATGCTTTGTTTGTGTTCCCTACCTTAAGGGAATCCCACACTGAGCTTCAGTTGATTGTCTTTGTTGGGCATTGGGTTTCGATGAGGATCCCCCACCAGCAAGGAGTGCAGACCATTCTTCCCTTTGGACAACAATTGTAAATTCTATTTGTTCCATTGGTGCATTGCCCCTGAAATTTAAATCACTCACGATGGTCCTAACTGATGCTGTGTACCTGCTGTGGGCTCACCAAGTCCGGTGTAGTTGCTGAATCGGTGAAGAGGAGACAAGCAAGGCTTGGGAGGAAAGAGGGCTTTTGAAGAGGTTCTTGTCCCTCCTCTCTCTTCAACAAGGATGTTGGACATTCTTCTGCCTCTACTCTCTACTTTTAGATCCTTCAACATCAAAGGAATCTCAGCAAAGACAGGGTACATTTTAGATGTCCAGCAGACCTAAGAAAACTTTTATCTTAATATAAAGCTGCTTCTGGCAAAATAACTATGTACAGAATATACATTTAGTAATGACAGAGGATTCGGACTGGAATAAATACTTACAGGCCTGCAGTAGCAAACAGTCTCTCGAAGCCAGGGAAAGCCATGTTTCTGGTACCCAAATGGAGACAGCGAAGCAGGACCTGAGAGGTGGGGATGCTTATGCACATTGTGTGTGTGTGGAAGAGTGTGTGTCATGGAAAGAGGGGGCATGGGAGAGGAACTGAAATTAGAGTCAGAGCCTGGGTTTGCACACAGCTCTTCCTTTGTAAAGTTGTCTTTAGATGAAACAAACCGTCAAGTACTTGGAATCCCTCGGTACATTATATGCCCATGGAAGTGGGAATACATGCAAAGACAGTATCATTTCCACTAAATTGCTTTGTAGACAAATATCTACTTAACTGCTCTATAGGGATAATGTCCTTATGGTATAAAGAGAAAAATTGGCAACAAAGTAGTTAGGGAACTTTCCTCAATTCAATTAAAAATTCATGATAGAAATAGTGTAAAAAATATTTATTGATTTTCATCATAATAAACCAGAGATAAATTACATGCCTTTGTAATATGTAATTATCTCCTTATATGCCATGAAAATGCATGATGTATTAATTATTATTATTAATTAAGTGTAGTTTACGGTCTATGGTTTTGTCAAATACTATTAATACCAGGGTATCACATAAGGATCAATTTGCTAACATGAATCATGTCACCTAAGCATAAAAATATACAATTTATGACAAATATTAAGTATTTGCCATTTTAGTGTCTCTTGGAAATATCTGACTATGCTGGCACATGATCAGCATTTTGCATGACAATGTTCAAACACTGGATCTTCACAACCTAGTAGTGAGGGAGTCTCAGTATCCAAAAGGATGCTGCCAGAAGTCATGAGCCTTTGGTGTCAGAGACCAAGGACTTTGTAACAACAGCAGTAGTCAGACTTTTGGCATTTATACTGAATCCAGTTCTCTCAGGGCAATGTGGACAGGGCCAGGTGACATCTGCACATGCAGGTAGCTTGTATTATGGGAGAAGACCTATGAATTTGGGGAACCTGAATATTTTATATTGGGCAGTAAACTTGTCTGGCCTCTGCTCCAGAGGGCAGCATCCTTGCTATTGTACTACTGAACAGCACACCGACCCGCCCTTAGCTTTGCAGAGAGACACTATCTCTATTTCCCAGGGCTGCGCTCTATACAGCCTTGAAAAGGAAAAGTCCTGAAACAAAGGAGTCAGCAATGGTGATGGTAAACTGAGAAAAATGTAAAAGACCCATAGAGGATTATCTCCCCACTCCCCCATTTTCTCTGTTGTGCTTGGTTTCTCACTCTCCCAAATAACTATTTCAATGTTCTCTCTCTTTAAACATCCTAACAATCACTGCCACATGGCATACCCTAGGCTCCTTGGTTTTCCTCCTCTTCAGTTTCTTTTGCTGGCTTTTCTTTTTCTTAGAGTGCTCCTCGGCTCCCTTCTCTTTCCCATCTTTTGAACTCTGTCTGCTCAAAATTCATATGTTGAATTCCTACCCCCCAAGGTGATGGTGTTTGGAAGTGGGGACTTTGGGAGGTAATTAAGTTCAGATGAGGTCGTGGATGTTGTCATGATGGGATTAGTGCTATTATAAGGAAAGACACTAGAGCTTGCTGCCTCTTTCTTTCTCTACCCACATTCATCAAGAAAAAGCCATGAGAGGTCACAGCATTCTTGTGTCCTCATGTGGCCTTCTAATCCCAAGCAGACAGTTCTCAGAGACAAACTGACACTGCTGGTGTCTTGATCTTGGACTTTCAGTCTCTCAAATGGAGGACTAAATTTCTGTTATTTAAGCCACCCTGTCTGTGATATTTTGTTATGGCAGCCCAAGCTGATGAAGACACTACCTATAAGTACTCTCTAGGTGGCCTCATACAAACTATTAGCTTTAAATACTATCTAGATGTTATAGGCTCACAAAATTGCATCTCCATTCCCAATTTCTCCCATGAGCTAAAGACTTGTATAACTGCCCATTTGACCTTTCCACTTAGCTATTTAATAGACATCTCAAAATGGGAACATGGAAAAAATAGAGCTAAAAATGTTGCCTTCCAATTCTACTCTTCTCTCAATCTTGCCCATCTACCTCAGTGCATGCCAACACCAACTAATCAGTTACTCAGGCTGAAAATTTTGGACTTACCATTTAACTTTATATTTCCTTTGCTCCAATACCATAAGCCAGTTCTTCAGCAGCTCTTGTCTCCTCTGCCTTTGGAATATATTCAAAATCCTCTCTGCATCTGTCTGCTACCACTACCCTACCCCAAGTCACCATCACCTACACCAGAACCACTGTAATGATCTAACTAGTCTCCTAACTTGATTCAATTCTTGTCACATATAATCCATTTTCAACATAGTAGTTAGATGATATTTTAGAAATTTAAACCATTACATTACTCCCCAACATAATGCCCTTAGATGAATTCTGTTGCATTTAGAATTTAATATAATCTACTGAGCCAAGCTATAAAGCCCTGTCATCAGGCTCTGTCTCCTTCTCTAGCCTCATCTTATAGCAGCCTCCTCTTCACTTTTATCCTCCAACCTGGGGCCTACTCAAGAAAGTCATGCCAGTCTTACGGTCATCATATTAGATGTTTGCCATCCCTAATATTCTGCCTCTCTCTCCATTTTCACATGGGTAGTTCTTTCCTGTCATTAAGGTCTGACTTTAAATTCACTTCATTCTTGAATACCCAATCTAAAATTGTCATCTAGTCATTCTCAGGCCACATCATCCTATTTTATTCATCTGTATAATTCTTATCAATATTGATATTTCTTTTATGCATGAATTTAATCTCTCATAAATGTAAGGCTTCTTGATAATAAAGGTCTCCTGTTAATCTTACTCACTGTGGTACCTCCACTATTTAAACAATTCTTGTAATAATAAATATTTCTTAAATAAATGCATGAATACCCTAATAAATGAATAAATAGCATGTGTAAGGTTGGCAGGGGTAGGCGTTCCTTGGAGAACCACATAGGTCCTTAAAACATCAGAATCCTTTTGTTATCTTTGTCACAGTCTGATTGGTTCGTGTATGTAGAAGGTACTCAGACACGCAGAGGCCTTTATTTTGAAGATGGGCTACTTCAACTTATATTTTTTTGCCTATTGAGAGCTTTCCAACCACTTCCAGGTAAATCGTTTCTAAGCATCCTCATTAATGAGGAATTATACTTAAACAATGATTAGAAATAATGCATAGATCTAATTTTCCTATCAGATCTTTTAAATTAATTCACTAATTTATTTTTAAAGTGATTTTTTGAATGTCTTCTATGTGTCGTCACCATGTAGAGACTGAGATTTTTACAGCAATCAGGGCAGAGAAAAGACCCATCTCTTCCTAGACACAAAGGACCAAGTAAGAAGATGCAAGATGCAGAACCAACCATCTATAGCAAGGCATAGCTCCTTGGCAGAGTACGAGACTCTTTTATTCTTTAAATTTTAAATAGGGAAAGCTACAGTCATTAGCTAATATATGTTTTTCAAATATGTATGTATATATGTGTGTATATATGTCTGTAAAATAATCACTTGAGTAATCATTTTTTTTGGACCCATACAAAAATTTCAACCTGTGTTTTAGCCCATTTTTTGAACCGTGAATGAGCAGATCAAAGAAATTACCACTATTTAATTTGAAAATTTCTAGTTTACCACTGTATCACCTTGAGAAAAACTTCTAATAGCCAACTGCCTCAATTTCTTTCTTTTTTTAATCTCATACAGTTTTTATCCTCACCTGAGGACATGCTTTTTGACTTCAGAGAAAGGGAAGAAACATCGACGTGAAAGAGAAAAATCAATCGGTTGCCTCTCATACAGGCACTGACCAAACCACAATGTAGGCATGTGCCCTGACTGGGAATCAAACCTGTGACCTTTTGATTTACAAGATGATGTTCCAACCAGCGGAGGCACACTGGTCAGGGTCTGCTTCAATTTCTTAATCAGGGAAACATATTAGCAAACAGACATCTCATCTTCAAACCAATAGGAGATGATGTAATAAATGTAGAATCCCCGGGTCTTTTCACAAATCTGATTTCACACAAAGCATTAACGATAAGGTTAGTAACAGAATAAAAAAAATCTCCTAATTTATATTATGAATGTTCCTTATTTTCCCTTTAGGAGAGAAGAAAAATATATTTCTTACAAGAAAAAACACTAGGGTATTCAAATCAGTAGCTATTTGAATTGTATAGTTTCAAGTCATAAGTGTCAGTTAAACCACATGAGTCCCAATCATTGTTATTTTTTAAATAACATATGCCCTAATGAATTTGGCAAACATCGAAATCAAGGTTCACCCCCACTCACTCTTTGTGTCCCCGCACTTCCCAATGAAAAACAGGTTGTCAAACCAGCATACCACTGATTCTAATCCACAGATGCAGGTACAAATCCTTTCTCCAACCACTGTAAAAACCTGTGCACACATTACTGGGAGATCTTGGGTAACGACATTGCAATGAACCTTCAGATGGCTCTGAATCTAAACAATGTTCTGAGAAGGAATCCAGCTCGTGAGATTACACACCATCAATAAACTTCCTAGCTGGTAGGACAGTTTCTTCATAGGAAAGGCAGAAAGGAAGGGAGGGAGGGAGGGTGGGAGAGAGGGAGGAAGACAGGAGTGAACGATGGAAAGAAGGAAGAGAGGAAAGAAAAGAGAGAGGGAGAGGGAAGGAGACTGGAAGAATGATGGCAAGAAGGAAGAGAGGAAGGAAGTGTGGGGTAAGAAGGAGGGAGGAAGGTGCCTTTTTTCCATGAAATTGTTCTTTCTATTTCTCACTTATATACCCTAGACTGACAGTATTACAAGCCTGTAAAACTCCCTTAGCTGAAAAGATGGATGATTAAACTGCACTTCTGTTAATTAAAATAAAAGAAAGTTTTAAGTAAAAATAGGAAGCAAATTCTCTATTTGAAAGAGCACTGGTGCATAAATTTGAATATTACACTCCATAAAGACAGCCCATTGTGCTAATTGCAAAGCAGTAAACACTCCATTATCTCGATGCGCCCTTGCACCTAGTCACACACACACAATCATTTATCACTAAGAGCCATGTCTGCACACCCCTTAGCCAGAGAACTGGGACAGGACTTAGTGGACAGGAGACAGAAAGCAAATGTAAATATTCAGCATGATTTTAAAATACAGGGCCAGAATAGATCTGTCACTGCGCTTCCTGTCTCTTGGCCAGGGCCAGAGAACATTCTATTCTCTGCCTTCTCTTGTTTGCACTTACATAAAGATATAACTTCCACATGTCAATCTTACACCTTTTTGGTAATTAACAAGGTACATGGAAAAGAACTTAGTCTTAGGAATCAGACAGCTCAAATGCTGTGTTAAAATCCTGTCTATTTCAATAGTTGTATGCCATTGGAAAGTCAGACACTTAATCTGAAATAATTTCTTACCCTGCAGCTGGAATCAAAGCCTCTGCCTCACAAGGTGATCTTGGGGCCAGCACATCTGAAAGAGGCGGGACATGGTATGCCCTGTGTAACAAGGACTTCATAATCGCCCTTTACTTTCTCTTCTTATTCTCAGTTCTTTTCAAAAATGAGAGTGCAGTCTTTGACTGGCCAGGACAAGAAAACAATAGCTAAAAGCCAGTTAGCGAAAACATCCAGACAATTAACGCTAAAGGAGATTTTAATTTGAATCTTACTTATCATTCAGTGTGGAGTTGATTATTATTTTTAAAAATGCCTTTTGAAATTTCCCTCTCAGTGCTCTTTAATAGTTATTTGGGTTTCTTTGTTTGTTTCCAGTCTGTGAGGAAAAAGATCTGAAAGCTCTTTCAGTAACATAGAGAAAAAGGGTTAGAGCTCACAGTTCCTGATACATGACTGTCTCAGTAATAATGTACAAGGAAGGAAATAATTCTCATTTTACGGCATTCTTATTGCAGGATGCTTATTATGCACTTTATAAACTTGAAAATTCAATCCACCAATAACCATGGAAATCAGATAATAATAGTAATAATAACAAAGGTATTAATATAAAAAATGGCACAAACCTTTCATTTACTCTCATGCCCTTCTCTTGGAGATCTTAAATGCTTTTCACATATTAGTGTACCTAGCCATAGAAGAAATAAAAATATAATTAGCCACAGGCTTGCACAAACATTGACATAAAAACTAATGTAATTAAGAGGGAGAGGCTCAGTAAAATACGAGATTTTTTTTCTGAAGTGCTTTTCATCCCCTTGAGTGGTCACTGCGTATTGAACTTTAAGGATACTTCATTTGGCAATAAAAGTGCAACTTGCTGCTCTGTGTGACCTTACAGTTTGTAGAAGAAAGAGTGGAAGAAGAGGTGTTTTTGCATGAATAGAACATGCAATCTCCTTCTGCTTAGTCCCAATTTCTACTTGTTACCGAAGGATTTTTATATGTATTCCTCACTTAATTACAGATTCTTGAAAATGAGAGCCTAAGTATATTTTCATAAGCATGCTTGATTTTTCAGGGTATTATTTCATAATGGGGAACCATGCTTGACATATATGCTTACATGTCCCCACAGCTTCATCAAGACAGAAATTTTTGGTAACAGCTCTATCTGGAAATTAAAGGTATGGTTAGTACCTTACATAAAATTTAATTTATTAATTTTCTAATTGACTTCCTTTGTGTTATTTATGATTTCAACAACTCTGTCTTTTGCTATATGGTGGTTTGCTTGCACACGCATGCACACCCAAGATAATCAGCTAATGTTAGAAGTCTCCTGCTAGGTGTTTAATATGGGAAGTCAATGGACACATGGCCTTGAAGGCATGCAATGACCTGATGCCTGTCCTCCTTCAACCTGCCCTTCCTTCTCTCAGCACTTTTTCCATTCCCAAAACTGCAAGAATATTTTAGTCACAAATATGTAGGAAAAGTTGGGAAAGGATAAGGCTGGTATTTGGCGAAGTTACTCTGAAACTCTAAGTAAGAGAACCCAAACAGATGGGATTTGAAAAAGTGCCCCTAGTCAGCTACTCACCTATAATCCCCTTTGTCTGAGTTACACATCCACCTTCTCTAAAGAGTCTATTTCATTTTTTTCATTTTTTAAAATTTTATTGCTGTTCAATTACAGTCGTCCCATTTTTTCCCCCATTGCTCTCCTCTGACCAGCCCACCCCAACTCCCACAGTCAATCTCCACCCGGCTGTCCATGTCCATGGGTCCTTTATACTTGTTCCTTGACTAGACCCTTCCCTTTATTCCCCCGTTACCCCCCTGTTTCAGCAAAGTTAGTCTACAGTATACATTCATGCTCATGTCAAACTGAAAGACAATTCACTCTTGGCTTCTTGGAGAGATAACTTTAGCAGCTATAAGCTTGAAATATAAGGCAAACATGGACTTTTTGGGTGGTAGTTGGAGCCACATGCTGACCCCAATATCACAAAATCTGAATAAAAGAAGACGTTAAACTGCTGTCTTTACAACAAAAACTAGTATTAACCTCAGTGTTCTTAGATTTTTAAATCATAGAAGCACAGAATTTACATGGTGGATGATGGATTATCATAATTTAGTATTCTAAAAGTTGACAAAGCAACCATTTCTTGCCATCCAAAAAATTTACTTCTGAAAAATGCAGATGTCTTTGAAGTGTTTAAGACAAATCACAGAATATTTCTTATTTGGAATAATTATTCTTTGGGGTTTTACACAATATAAAATAGTTCATGCAATCACATATCTATATATAGTATACACATACATTATTTAAGGAAGCACATTGATTAGATCTTTGTATGGATTTGTTAATCATAATCAGAGGCAGTCATTTTATCCATAGCTTATATCAATGATTAATTAATAGGTCTACCAATCTATTATGGGTTGAATTGTGTCCCCCCAAAAGATATGTTGAAGCCCTAACTTCTAATACCTGTGAATGTGACCTTATGTGAAAATAGGGTCTTTGGAGATGTACTTAAGTTTAGCTGAGGTCATTAATGTGGGTCCCAATCCAGTAGGATTGGTGTCCTTAAAGGAAGACAAAAATGTCATGTAAAGACACAAGGAGAAGGATGACAGAGGCAGATATCAGAGTGACACAGCTACAAACCCAGGAATACCAAGGACTGATGGCTGCCTCCAGAAGCTAGAGAGGCAAAGAAAGAGTCTACCCAGAATCTCAGAGGGAGAACAGCCCTGTTGACACCTTGACATCAGTCTTCAAGCCCCCAGAACTTCAAGAAAATAAATTTCTGTTGTCGTATGGCACCAAGGTTGTGGCATTTTGTCATGCAGCCCAAGGAAA
The DNA here is from genome assembly GCF_987537825.1 of Furipterus horrens. Classification (NCBI taxonomy): domain Eukaryota; kingdom Metazoa; phylum Chordata; class Mammalia; order Chiroptera; family Furipteridae; genus Furipterus; species Furipterus horrens. Next base: position 82,329,313 of record NW_028327182.1, read on the forward strand.
CTAGTGCCCCACCCACTGGCCATTCAACAAATATTGCTTGAGTACTTTTTATGAGATTGAGATTGTGCTGGCTGCCAAGGTTGTACAATATTTAGTTATATAGATAATGACTGTGTCTTGTGGATCAGATCAAACCTCTGGGAGGCAGGACAGAGGGCTGTGGGAGCAGAAATCAGAGGCCTCTAAATAAAGGACCATGGAAGCCTTCCCACTGAAATGACTCAATGCTGAAATCTGAAACAAGGAGTGAAAGTTAGCTTAGAGAGCAACAGTAGCAAGCTGGTCCCAGACCGAGAGAACCACACGGCCAACATCTGAACATCAAGAGAGAAGGCTTCAAGGTCCAGCCTGTTGTTAGCGTATCAGGAGAGCGAGGCCAGTGACCAGAGACAAAGAGGGCCTATTGTGAAGGACTCTCTAAGCCACTTAAGGAGTTGGGGCTTTAATTATATGAGTGGGAAAAGATGTTTTGGGTTTTAATAAGAAGATTACTATGATCAAATATACCTTGAAAAAGATCCTTCTGGCTGTTGTGTGAAGAATGGATTGCAAAGTAAGAGAAGCTGGACACAGGCAGTCTGTCCACGGGGAAAAGCGAGAGAATTAAACAAGCATTCTCATTTGTATTTACACGTTGTTTCACGTCCCAGAGCATGCTCACATCTAATTTTTAATTAGGCTTCCACCAAACTTCAGAGATAAGTGGAAGAGGGGTTACTTGCCATTGTACTTAGTCAAGAATTCTGGCACAGCACAATAAAGCAATTTGTCCACAATCACACAGCTGGTTGGCGATGAAACTGGGACGGCAAATATGTCTTCTTCTTGTCATGTGTGCTCTCCATTAGGTAGGAATGCACAGTGCCCACTAATTAAAATTTTGCTGCCATCCCGAGCAAGGCATCACTGAATAAAGCCAGGATGATGCACTGGAAAGACCGCTCAATCCTGAGCAGCTGGAACAGAGCTCCTGGCAGGAGCCCCTTCCCTTTCCCCTCGAGCGCATACGTGCACAGCTCCACCACGTGGAGAAAAACACCTCACCTTAGCTGTTGCTCTCAGGGAGGAAGATACCTAAATATTACAGAGCAGGGATCGTGGTAAAAGAATAATTTTATCATGTCATTACCTCTGACTATAGTACTGCAAAATGTGTACTTTATTAGACGAGCCATCTAAAATTGCTGGGGGAGGGGAAAGGAAAGGGAGAAGAAATGTTTTTAAACCACTAATGGTGTCTTTAGTTCTAGATGCAGGCACAAAGCAGAAAAAAATAAACACATAATGTGTTATTACTGTCATCCTAATCAGGATTTCTCTTCTATGTTCATTTATTTGTATGCTCATGAGAGGATCTGGAGCCACAGAAGCTTTCTTTTCCTACAAAGACCCATTGAAGGCACACTCCAACCTTCAAGAAAGCCCAAGATCCTATATTTGTGAATTTGTAAACACAGGGGGGACCCACCCTTAAAGGAATTATCTTCTGGAGGGCAGGCTCCTTGTAGTGCAGGCTTCTGCTACTGGGTGAGTGTTCTAGGAACCCATCTGTATCACTGTACCAGCTGGCATTGTTGTGAGAGGCTGTGTTCGGCTTCAGTGAATTCTTTTTTTTTGAAGACTTTTTCAATGCATTTGCCCGTTTCATGATGGGCAATTTATGAGTGCACCTGCCCACACTATGATGAGTGTTCAGCAGTTTTTTAGCAAAAATGGTATGACCCCCATGTCCCATCCCCCCTATTCACCCGCTCTCACCCAGAGCTACTTTTTTTTTGTTTGTTTGTTTCCCTGGATTTAAAAAAAATGTCCTCAACGGGAAACATTTTACCAGTGAGGAAGAGGTGAAACAAAAAAGCAGCAGAAGCATTAAAAGACATCAAAATTGATGCATTCGAAAAACAAGCAGCAGGTAAAAAAGTCTCAATAGGTGTATTGCATCAAATGGAGAGTACTTTTAAGGTGACTGAAGTTTAAACATGTAATAATAAGTACACAATAATTTTATAAATAAATTCCAGTTTGGAGGACCCCCCTCATATATGCACACAATGATGCACACATGCAAACACATGCACACATGCAGATTCACATGCACATACATTATACAGAAGCTCACAAATGGAATAAGGATTCACAATCCATGTAAGGGGCAAGTAGCAAGAAAGAACTAAGGACATCTCTTTTCTTACTTTTGGTAAATTTGCTGTAGGTATTTTCTTTCCTCCTCAGGCTCATGGCATGGTGACAAAGGTCTGTAGTTACCCTTGTCTTGGAAGGTCCCTTGAAGGCCTAGTGCCCCAGTGCTGTGGCCACATTAAAGGAAGATACAGGAGCTCAGATTAGGCTAAAACTACCCTACACCCTTTGTCTCCATTCTTCTTATCATAGCTGAAGAATTAAAATCAGAAGGTCACATTCAGTGTGTTGACCTAGAATGAAGGGTCTAAAGAACCAAGCTTCTCAGTTGTTCTACATTCTAGACTTTCAACAAAGGAAGTTAAGAAGTTCTAAATTGATCTTATATGGCCCTTCCCTCCTCCCTGGGATAAGAATTTACATATACATTTGGGATCAAACTCTATTTTGAGTGTTCATTTATCTGAAGTGTCCCCTCTGCACATGTCTCCATGGTGACTTAACAGAAGACGTCTGGTGAGGATTTAGAGAGGTAGGATGCAGTCCATCCCTTCCTTAGAGAGTTTCTTCCCATGTCAGGTGAAAATCTCTTTCACAGGCTCTTGTTAATTGAAGAGAAGCATTGAAAGCCAGCAATGCATAATTAAAACACTAGGTAGGATGTTGGAAATACACTGATTTGTACTTGGCAGAGAGAAAACTGGACAGGCAAACTTCTTGCTGAAAATAACAATTAGCACAATGGAAAATCAGGGTCCTTCTCCAAAGTCATCAGCTTAGGAATCAGTGCCACCATGGGCAGGGCTGTTCGCACGGAAGAAGAACTTGAGGTGGGCTTAAGTCACCACTCAGGTAGAGTCAGCCAGGGTGAACCTCTCCTCCACAGGACATGATGGCTGATTAGCGTAGTCCTGGTAAATAGCCTTCTGTGGAGGAAGGCACTGTCATTTGGATGAGAATTAAGCTCTAAACTCCGACAGCTGTTACAATGAATGATCTTTTGGTAGTGTTTGCGAAGTGAGGAGACATTAACCTTGTATCTTGGCCGAATTTCATCTCCCTATATTCTTCCTTAAGTTTGTCCTCTGTGCCCCTAGCATGAGCAATTGGACATTATATATTGTTTGCTTTCCAGTCCCTGAAATCAAAGCATTATTATTGCCTAGTGCTCGTAGCATTTTAAGGTGGATTAAGTGGTTGTGCACCCTACCTCATCATCTCAACAGGGTGTGTGTGGAGGGGCGTACTAATTCATTAAAAGCTTTAATCTCTTGTAAGATCTAGAGAAAACGTATAAAACCCACAAAATCCCTATAGTTTGTTTCCCGGCATTTTCTTCATTCAACAAAGAGTTACTGAGTATCCATTAATTCTAGTTCTGGGAAGAAACAGAGATGAAGAAGGCATGGCCCCTACCTTGGGGTTTGCCAGCTAGTAGATACAGGCATGTAAAGAATGAAGGGGTATGTCCAGGAAACTGTGGAAGCATGGAGGAAAGAGAGGTTGAACCTTCCCAACAAAATAGAAGACAAAATCCTATAGTCAATAAATCATGAAATACTTACAGGCCCCAACAAACTAATGGGGATAAGATATTTGAAGAAAATTTAGAAACTAAGCCATAATACAATCAAATGCCAGGGGGCAGGAGCTGACATGACTGATGAGGAGGAGAGAAAGAAATCATCATGAAAGAGTTCATCAAAGGACTTGGGGGAATAGCAATATGAGCACAGACAGAGAGAAAGGGTTAGGTTAGGATAGCATTCCATCAAAGAAACAACCAAACGAAAATCAACAAAGAGGTAAATAAAGGTTGAGTGGAGAAGATAGATTGAATGAGATTATGATGGTTGTTTAATGCTAGACTAAGGAATTTGGACCGGATTAGTTATACTAGATTTGCATCAATTTTTGAGTAAAGGAGTGATGTCAACTCTGGAAAGAAGTTGAATCAGATAATTTTTGTGATCTCTGTATAATTTGTCAAAAAATGCCTAAGTTTTTCCTAAAGACTGAGAATTGAGGCAGATACCTCATGGAACAATAACAGCAATCTAAGCATAGAAAGCTAAAAGCCAGGAAAGCATGATGATGAACAGCGTTTTGGAATCACATAGACCCATTGTGTGATCTTAGCCAAATGACGAAGACTGTAAATTGCTTTGAATGTCATTTTATAATCTGTACGTTGGGAATGATATAGAGTTTATCACATAGGTTGTTAAGATAATTGAATAAAGCAATGCAGGCAAAAACAAAAACAAAACCTTTTGCTGGTTTTGGCATATTTGGGGCATCTAAAAAACATCAACTATGTACTTTTGTTACGATAATTATTGTTGCCTTTGAAACATGGAAGAAAGGTTAGCAGAGTTTACTAAAATTAAAGAACTAGTAGGCTACAACCTGAAAATAGTGGTACAAACTCACCTTATAGGTACAGCAAATGACCCAGCAAAATGAGGTTGGGGCAAAAGGAGGTATCAATGGAGCCCTCCACAAAATCAGGCTTCAACCTAGTGTCAGGCTTCGAGACTCTTCTAGGAGACCACTGAGTATGCTGGATGCTCATCAGAAAGCATCAATTAATTAGATGGAAATATTGAAACTATTTTTGGCTCTGGGAATTTGATTTGTCATTATTCAAACTTGGTGCATGGATAAAGAATGTTTTGAAAGAAGGAAAAGTAATGAAGGCATGAAACGCGAGAGCCTTGAAGTTAAAGTATTACCATGTTCCCTAGCTTATACTAAATTAGGTTGCCACATGTCATTTCTGCAAAATTTCATTATATTCAAGCTTGCATTATGGAAGGTTTCTGCAATGAAAGCAAATGAGAAAAAAATGCATTTAAATGTCCCGACTTCTGTTCATAAATAATTTCATTTCTTTAGGTTAAGGATGTTTTGTAACTGATTGTGTAGAACAAAAGAAATAAATTTTCACTATTTTATTTTACCAGTCATTAGTCAAACTTCTCCCTTGAGTTCAGCTCTGAGACGGTGGTAGTTCATTTGTCCTTTTAAGTGCACAGCTCTGAATAACCACAAAAATCCAGTGAATTTTATTATTGAAATCTGTTTAATTGCCAGTGAATTTTCATTAGCAAGTAGTGAAAAGACCAAGGAGATAAAACTTCATTTTCAAGCAATTTTATCAATAAACTTTGACTTACTTGATAAATTGCAATTTATAGATTAAAATAGAATAGAATTAAAGTTACAATAAATAATATTTCAATATATGAATGCTTGGGATGACTGTATTAGAAGACAGTGAAATATTGAAAAGCTGATACCTGTACAAGGAATCACTAAAATCCAATTGTTATAAATGTGTATTGATTGATACAGATGTGCTGTCATGGTTACAGGAATACCATAAACAGCATCAATGTCCTTGGTATAATTTTCCACAATGGAAAACAACTTTTAGCAAAGTTCTTAACCAAATCAAAATATAATCTTACCTTAATATATATGGCAGTCTCACACCCTCTTAAAAAATTGAATGAATTAAACACCATAAAAATACTACATGTATTTGTTGTTTGTAAAATGGAGCTATAATCTAGAACAATCATTATGAATAGTTTTTCACCTACAGGATTATCTTGGGGGAGATTACAAAGTCATGAAGGGAACAAAAAGAAAAAGAAAGGCCTTCTTGGCAACCTTAATCTTTGCCATCTAAATAGCTATTATAACCTTGCCTGATATTGCAACAACTAAAAATGTCCCCCCAGATTTCCAAAGCCTTCTTTTGGGGAGCAGTCCCACCCTCATTGAGAATCAGTAGCATAGAAAAAGAGTAGAGCATGCGCTGAAAATTGCCCTGGCCGGGTAGCTCAGTTGTCGGAGAGCTATCTCAATACACCAAGGTTGCGGGTTTGGTGTCTGGTCAGAGCACATACAAGAAGAAGCCAATAAATACACAAGTAAGTGGAACAACAAGTCGATGTTTCTCTCCCTCTCTAAAATCAATAAATAAAATAAAGAATGTGCTGAAAATAAAGGGCATCTGGTGTTTGGTGGTTTGGGGGTTGTTTTCATTGTTTGTTTTTGGCTAAGTATTTATATTTGCTTTTGAGAAATTCTAAAAAACTTCTGGAATTTATTTCCACATGCTGATTTCAAAGGATATTCAGAAAAGCTCTTTAAATACATCTCAGAAAAAAGCAAATCAGAAAATCAGACATAAACAGACTGACAGTGACCAGAGGGAAGGGGGTGGGGATAATGGTGGAAAGAAGGGGAAGGGACTAACTAGTCAAAGAACACATATGAATGACTCATGGGCATGGACAATGGTGGGAGCAGGGGGTGGGCTGGGCGGAGGAGGGCAAAGGGGGAAAAATTGGGACAACTGTAATAGGATAACAATAAAAGATGAAAAAAGAAAAAGGCCAATTAATTAAACAGGTTCCAATAATAAAATAATTAGCAAGTACATTCCCTGGAATACACATGAAAAAATATCTATATGGTTTTAATGTACTCAATTTCTTGAGTGAATATTTTGCCAAATCCTCTTTTCTCTACCTATATTTTTATTGTAATTAAAACAAATCTTTAGAATAATAATGTCGAAACAGTTTATGACAGGGATTCTTAACCTGGGGTCTGTTACCAGGGTCTCAAATGTGGGTTGCAGGGGTCTGTAAATTATATGCAAAATTATACATGTGTGTCTTTCTCTTTCTTAATAATTTCTGATATTATTCAGAGTTCTTATTATATTCTCAAAATAGTTTGTTCCAAAAATGTGAAAAAAACCAACCAAACAACACTCTACATTTTTCAGTCATGAAGAATTTAATGACTGAAATTTAACCCAATAGTTTTTTTTTTTTAATAAAGTAGAAAAGTAGTTCAGCAGTGTCCAGAATGATTTTTTTTACTACAAAGTTTAAAAGAAATAGGGAATTAGAGTAACACTCAATAAAGCAGGAGATTAACTGGAACACTCCGGTAAATTGAGGTTGTGTGGTTTACCTTACAAAGGTAAGTGTATAAAAACAAAACAAAACAAAAAACTTCCCAGTTAAGAGACTGATTCATGTGGATTCCTAAAGGGAGTGCTCAACAATAAATGACCCCTGAAGCTTTAAGGTTCTTCATGCATTTAATGTGATACTGTTGGTTGTTGGGTTGAGTTCAAATGCATTAATTTCATGTAAATACTACACTGAATGGGAATATAAAACCTTAATATTAAACAGTTTTACTTTTTGTTTTCCAATGATTCTGCCTTTCTCTTACCTACTAGAAAGACTGTAGAGGTATTAACATGACTTGCATATTTTTATGCAACAGCAGATTAAGATATACCTAATTAATGCAACCACTGCATTCCTATTGTGATGTAAATGAAGAGGAGAAACAATGGACCAGACTCTTCAGTTCCATAGTAAGTGAAATCGCAACAGGTGAAGCAGGTGTGGAACCTGAATGTAGTTTGCCCACGTGCCTGCCAAATGAACATCCCCTTTGTAGGCCCCGCATGGAGGAACTCCATAAAATCAGCCTTGTTTGGCCCATTCTGTGACCACCAACGTTTGTCCTGTCTCCTTGCAATACAGCAATGGGCCAACCTTTTCCTTCACAAACCATTCCAAATCCGTAGGCCTGTTAGAGGAATGAGATGCACTTGAGTGTTGCAATTAGAAAAACAAATCTGCTTTCTACAGAATTCAAATGGCTGGTTACTACTGTTCAGTGTTAACATTTGGAGAAAGAAAGGTGATTGCCGTCCAGCCAAAGGGACTGGAAGTGCTCTGTATTGAAAAAACTAAGAAACAGGAACCTCATTTAAAATGAAGTTAGGAGGCCAGGAGAGGGCGCTCTCATCTGCTGGTAGGCCAGGGACCAACAGGAAGAACCCCGTGTTGTAAGAGCTCTTCCCACTTCCTCTTCTCCTCTATAAAAGTTTCCTCTCCTTCGTGTTTTAGGGGGATTTGTGTGTGGTTGCCTGAGACCACTTGTCCTGAATTGCAAATCTTTGTTGTTCCTGAATAAACCCAATTTTGCTGGAGAAATATCTGGCTATTTGTTTAAGGTCAATGCTATGAAAATGTGTTTGGAGAGAGACTGGAAATCATCAGTGTGCAGAGGTTTCTTAAACTTTTAGAATTTTACTTAATCATCACAATCCTGAAAGAGGAAGATTATTAATGTGAAATTATTGATAGCGAATCTAAGTCTCAGAGAAGTGACAAGCTAGTAGTAGTCAAACAGATCCTTTTATCAAGGTTTGTCAAATGATTTCCAAACTACTTATTCTCTCTTTTTGCTGACATATGATTTTTTAATGGCATGAAATGGAAACCTGAAACTTCTCTAATGTTAGTGTGGAAACATTAAGATACCCAAGATACATCTCTTTAAAACTATTTTCATAATACTAAGGCATGGGTATTTTAAACAGAGGGACAACTACGTTAAGTATAAATTCCCCATCACAGGAATGGAATAAATAACAAGAAATAGCACTTTTTTTAGAGTAATTTATTTCTTACAACAACTCTATGATTAGATATTAATTGAAACTGAGGAAACTGAGGCTCAGAGAGATAAAGTAAATTGCCCAAGGCCACATCACTAGTAAATGGAAAGTCTATAATTTTAATCCAATTTGTCAATATCTTCATGACACCATGCTAACAGACTGAATTATTTAGGGTAGGAAAACCATAAAGACAAACAGATAAAAAAATTTAAAAACCTTAAAATAGATCAAACAAAAGACAAGTGTGCTTTGTTCACATAACAGTAGTAGGTAGGAAAACAAGTTTTGTGGTATCTCTACTCCACCTAGTCATTCAGGGACTCAGGCTGAGCAAATCTCTGTTATCCTGTCCTTGATATAAGGCTTCCAGTTATCATGGGGGTCATTTTCATTTCAGCTAGCTGGAGGGGGAAGGGCATGGAGGGGTATACAAAGGAGGGTTTTAAAGGCCAAGGTTAGAGGTAGTATAATCAAATCTCATGTTCTACCAGCTAGAACTCAGTTATATAGCCACACCTACAAGAAGTTGCAAAATATAGTTTAGATATGTGTCCTGAAAGAAAGAAGAATATGATTGGAGTGAAGAAATCAGTCTCTACCCCCATTGACTTAGAAAATGACTCTCCTTTTAAAATTAGAAAACTATAGGCCCAAGAATGGTGGAGACTACTAGAAATTTGTGTGTGGAGGGGGAAGTATTATAAGTGTGTGTATTACTTAAGAACCCAGGTTTTGGCATTAGGTAACTTGATATCAAAGCCTAAAGCCACTGATCATTATGTAATTTTAGTTTTAGCATCTCTGTATCTTAATTTTCTCATTATTAAAACAGGGACAGAAGTACCCATTGCATGGAGTTGGTCATAGGGTTTAACATTGAAAAAGCACAGCAGAGAAGACTAAGTGTGTTTAACATCCGTTCTTTCCTCTCTTCTCTTCAATAATCACACCTCCTAACTTTGATGCAGATTTGTGTTCCCCAAGCAAAGACTCTGTTTCCCAGACTTTCTTGTAAACTGAGTGTGGCCGCGTCAATAAATTCTAGACAATGAGATATGAGCATAATACAAACCAGATCCTTCACAGGAAGCTGTTCTCCATTTTCTCTTTCATTAGGGGTGTCCTAATGAAAGAACATGAGTGAGGGATGATGAGTTAGTTACAATTCCACAGAGAAGGGAAAACCTTGAAGGCAGGTGAAGCAACACCATAGAAGTACCTGAGCCCTTGGACAACCCTGTCAGAGAGCTGCCCTAACTCTCTGCACTGCTTGCCATATTAGACTTTTATATGAGAGAGAAATAGTCTATTTTCTATAAAGCAGTCATTTCGGTCTCTGTTAAAGTACCCAAATAAACACCTAGCTATTACAACATCTAAAGTATCTAGAACAGCTCCTGCCATATTTTCTCAACAAATAATGACTGCTATCAGTATTTCATAAGGATCATAAATCTAGAGTCCACTTCCCAAGTATATTCTGAAAAATGCTACTTATAAGTAGTAATAGTTGTCAGAATAGAAGCAGGGATTTAGGTGGATGCGGTCGACTAATTTTGAGAAATACTGAGTTAAAAGTAAATGAGTTCCTCTGCTAATGAATTTCTTAGTCTTAAGTCTGCTAAGGTTAACAGTTACCCTTAAAAAAATAGTAAGTGTGAGTAGGATTTCCTAAACTTATTAGACCATGACACCTCTTTTCAAGAAGCATATTGTGAAGATAGTGGTCTGTGGACACAATTGGGAAAATATTTTACTGAAGATAAATTCAAGAATTCTGAGAGAACCAGGCCAAGTTTATCCTGAAAAAGCATCCTACACTTAATAGTGTGGCACTCAAGTGCATAAAAGAATACAAATTCATATTTATTATTATTAAAATTGTACATCTCTATTCCTCATATTATCTTCAAAACAAATGCTGAGTCACCACTTCTGAGTTAGTCATGAATTTAAAAATCAAGGAGCTTCTATTTCCTAAGTAACCACAGAGGAAGAGAATCAGAAATGGAGAAAGAAAAAGGAAAAGGTGGAGTGGGGACAAAGCCAAGAATACTCTGATTTTGCAAGAGAATATTTCTGATACCTTGATATATTTTTCTACTTAAACCATCCCAAGCGGATGAATTAATAAGTACATGTTTGAAAAAAAAAAAAAAAAGCCTGGAAAATAAATCCAACAACAACAAAACCACAGAAGGAAAAGAAGCATGGAGTGAATTACAGCTAACATGTCAAGCTGACCACAAATTCCTATATTAATAAGAATGTTCTGTGCATATCACTATGGATCCCCCTTAGAGACATTCTCATGGATAAATACTGCAGTTGGGTTATATTAAGTCCACAGTGTTTAGCTAGGATTCCATCTTCAAGAGATAAAGCAAAACAACACTTAAAATATAGAACAAATGATAAAATATGGTTCCATTAATATTGACAAAATAGCCAGCTAGAAGAGTATGTTTTAACTCTCTTCCTTTCCTCCCATTTTAATACAAATTTGAGAAAAGAGAGTAGAAATCTAATGATCCCTACTCAACATTTTCAGATGAGTTTATGTTTTCATGAGCCAGCTGTTGCGAGGGAAACACAAAGATTCTCTCTGACAGGCACTTAAGAGGAAAACACTAACAGTTGAATAAAGGTAAGCCAATCAACCCACTTACTCATGCCTAATAGAGTTCTGTATCGGCCAAGCACCTGGCTTGGAGTAAACATTTACTTTTTGCAGCATGATATTTAATCAGCTTGTCAGGTGGTGGAGAGTTCCATCCAGAGGGCAGTTCTCTCTGACCTTACTCTTCCTTTAATTGGAAACACTGTTTAGTGCTCTCTCTCCCGGCTCGCTCTTCTTCCTCAAGTATCTCCTCAGTGCATCACTACCACAAATAAATCCATTAGACCAGTCACACTCTCTAACTCAGTACTCCTTTGAGACGCTGGTGTGACAAACTCAGGGATTTAGAAAGTTTCCTGGCGTTTCCCGCCAAGGGCTGAAAGACGAAGGCGGGACAGAGAGAAAGAAAAGAAGGTGGCATCAGAGACACAGCAGCAAAACAGGAGACCTCCTTGCCTTCCATGAGGGGCGGGATGAATGCGAAAATACCCCTGCTTGGGCAGTTTGGCAGAGTAGTTAATCACTGATTTGTTTGATCCATTTTAGGGCAATGGAATATCTGAGATGAATGAATAGAATCCCTCTGAACGGTAAAACTCAAAGAAACAAGAAAGGTGGCACTAGAAGGGACTTGAAAACACCCAGAGCAACCTCCTTATCTTACAGATGGCAGGAGGCCTTGCACGGGGGTGGATTTGCACAGCAATCAGGAAAATTGGTTAATGGTTAAAGGAGAACATAGGGTCTATTTGAGGATTAAATAATTTTAAATGTAGAAAGTATCCAATACAGCGTTGGGCACAGAGTTAAGGGTTCTAGAAAACTGCTCTTCTGCTCTGTCACCTGACATTGCAAATACTGTCATCAAGCCGTGGTAGAAATAGACATTTATCTTGTCACTACAGATACTCAAAGCCAGCACCTGTCCAAGTGTCTTTGCCCACTGTGCTATCAAAAGGTCCTCGGAGCTTGGAAAGACTGCTCTCAACCTTAGAGAGCTCTAGTGAGGACTCAGAGGAGGCCATGAGCAGAGAAGTCCATGGGAACTGTGGCTGTTGCTATTCCTCAGATCCCTTGTTCTTTGGAGTTGGATGGATTTAAAATTGGTTGGGAACTTGCATCTCTGCTTGATGAAATAGACAAGAACTGGACAAAAAGCTAAAAATTCTTTGGCTAGCCAGTTTTCTATCGTGATCAACACATAGCTAACAGTAGTCATCAGCTGAATGGCTATGACAAAATAAAGTATCCTGTGATTTTTTTCAGATCTCCCATCAGCAAATGCTCAATGGTTGATAATGTGTGTTATTTGCCAGTGGGTAATATGTGTAATTTACCAATCTCATGGCTGTCTTGGAGCACAGTTGTTCTTGTACAGCCCTTTAATATCCTTTTAAAAAAAGGAATGACAGAGGAACCAAGATATCCTTTTACTAATATGCTGATTTGGAGGTGCTTTATCTCTACTGCCTCCCCATCCCCACTTTCCTAGGTGAGACTTGCTTTTTGTAACAGCATTCAGATTTTAGGAGAAAGACGTTGCAGGAACAGAACTGTAATGAATCACTGGAAAATAAAATGTTATCTTAAAACTGTTTCTGTTCTTCCAACTGGGCTGGCTTCTCTTTCAGCCAAAGCCAGTGACTCAGGCTGGGTCTGTCGAGGTGTAATCCAACAAATGTAAGTAAATGCTTTGGCCATTTCAGTACATCCTGGCCCAACCATGTGGAGCGCTCCTAATGTGCTAACTAACGTGCATTGGACTAAACTCTGTGAGCCCTGACTGCATTGTGTTTATATGACATGGCCTTGGATAGCAACAATAGTTGGTATGATTCATTAAGTGCTTATTATGTGCCAGAAACCTTAGATTATTGGCTTTCTTCTTTTTTTAATTCCAGCTTCTAGAAAGTAATACATTTTTTACATCATGAATGGGTGCATATCACATACACATGCATACAGACAACTAAAAGTTTCATGAAACAGTTCTTACCCTAAGTATATACAACACACTGCAATATTTTCTATTCCACTTTGTTATTTTGTGTTCTGAAATTCTGGTTTTGACCCATTAAATTGATTTCATGACTCACGAATGGATTGCAACCTACAGTCAAAGCACACTGACTGACTTAGGCAAATTTATTCCTCGTAAAAACCTTTCAAGGCAGATATTTGTATCAGTCTACATAAAATAGTTCAATAGAGAATATTTAATATGGAGAACCCGTTAGAAAGAGCTTGGAAGAGCTGAAATACCAAACGGGAAATAGCGAGGCAGTGGAGAAACGGGAAATAGCGAGGCAGTGGAGATACCAGTAAAAGCAGGAACTGGCTCTCTTCACTTAGGCTGGGGGAAACAAGAGAAAAGGTGCTGTGATCAGAACACAGCCGCTGGGCCACCTGCTAAAGCAGGGACCTGAAACAGTGGAGAGCATCTAGCAGGAAGTGGGGTCAGGGAAGAAGGTGCACCCCCAGCAGGAGGCTCTCCTAGAGAACCAGGAACTTGCTGGGGATATCTCTCAAAGGAAAATGAATAGAAAAGAGAGGGAGAGGGGGAGGAGGGGGAGATGTAGGAGGGGGATGGGGAGGGGAGAAAGAGGGAGAGGAGGAGAGAGAGATAGGCAGAGGGGCCAGAGAGAGAAAGAAAGAACTTGGCTTTCCCCATCCTCCTCTCTCCTACTATTTCCTCCCATGGGTCAAATCTAGTTAGCAGCCCATGGAAATGCAGTTCTCAGGGATCAGCTCTCTGAAATAGGAAGGTAAACAGGGGAAGACAGGGGAAGAAGATAATTGAGAACCAGAGGCAAATGACTTGTACCGTCAGGGCCAGCTTTATGGGTGTGACCTGCCTAGTTATACCAGCTCTAAAAGGCCCCACACTTGATTTAAGCTATCAACGTCCTGGAATTCATAGCATATATTTTTAACAAAGGTTCCACATTTCTGTTGTGCCCTGCAGATTGCGTAGCTGCTCAGGGCACAGCGTTACGCAGATGAAAACACTGAGGCTCAGAGTTTAAGTAGTTAGCTGTGCATTTCCCAAAAGTGGATATAGAGCAATTTGAAACCAGCCTGGCATGTCTGAGGCCAAAGTCCACACTCTTTCCTGTAAGCCACAGGTCAATTCCATCCCCCAAATAGCACTAAAAAGCAGAGGGGCGAGGTGAGTAGGTGAATCTCTTCCCTTTGAGTCAGGAAGGGACTCAGATACTTGGCCACTGCTACTCAGAGAATAATTTCTGCTATTTCCTTTTGATCACTCCAGGCCATAAACAAACATTAACTCAGACTTCGGGGAGTTGTTCAGCCTCCAAAGCCAAAAAGATACAAATAGGATTTCTCTTGCTCCTCCTGCGGAAGAAGCAGAGCAATTCACTATAGAGAAATGCAACACCTGCTTTTTCTTTAAAATTTGCCTTGCAAGATGGATGTAAAGGGGGAAATAAGGAAATGCGTGCAGGCTTGACTTCAATGGTCAATTCCCCTATCAACCCTTGCTTAGAAATGAATGGCAGCCGTGGGTGCTGACTTCTGCTCCCCCAAAACAGCAACCAGTTCTCTCGCCACGCCTTTGGTCCTTCGTCAGAGTTTCAGACATGAGGTTTTCCTATGATAAAATCTTCCTAGCCTCACTTTCTGGGGTAATTCTAGTCAAAAGAGGACTGAAGCCAAAGGAATTTGGCAGGAAGCAACTCAGAGGGAATATTAATTAATGCAAGGGAACCCTAATGCAATGACTATAAATCTCCACCTCAATATTTCAATGATCTGTTGCTGTGACTTTGAGTATCTTCTGTGGTCTGCCTTACGCAGTGCTGGTGGCACATGAGGAGAAGTTTAATGTTGTGATAGTCACCATGATAATATGGTATCTGCTCAACTTCATGTCACGAAATATTACTAGTTAGTCATCAGCATCACCTTTTACTCCCACTCCATCTCTGCGGGTTTCCTGAACACAAAAGAAAAATCCTAATTATCAGAGGCTCATATACAGAGTGAGGAAGCTCAAGCCAACCTCTGAGGTCAAGTCTATACCAATTCCAGCCAGAGAAGGAAACAAGTCTGCAGAGAGGCAGGATAGGCCCCGGGGCTTCTGGCTAATTGGAACGTAAAGATGATCTTAGCCGAATCTTTACTCCTATGCCATGTTTTTTTTTTCTTTTTCTTGAAATTAACTCAATTTTCTCATCCTCCAGGTGTGTCTTCCTAAGTGTCTACATTGGGTGTTTATTCAGTAAATGCTGAGCATTTACTGTGTACCAGGTAAGCAAAACACTGCGGACTCAAAGATGAATATGATGTGACCTCTAATGGGACATGCATGGAATCCTGAAAAATATTAGATAACTAATTCTTACACAATGCAGTTGTAATTCATATTTAAGGGCGTGACATGAAGCAGAAAGGGGATGACCAGCAAGCCCGGTACAAAGCAGAATGAAGACTTCACTGAGGAGGAGGTGCCTCTGTGTACTGAAAATATAGGCCAGAAAGTCATCCATAAAATTATCATCAGTAGTAGCAACAAGATAACTTAGGTAAAACAGAACTAATGCATATAAGAATACAGGACTTTAGCCTATTTATCAAATTGTCAACTTTTGTTGTTGGCAGGATGATGGTGTCATATCCTGAACTACCCAGTAGGAGGAAGATAACTTGCTTTATCCTGAAGTTTCTTCATTTCTACATGTTTCAGTTGGTAATGATAAGAATCATTTTGAGGTTAAGATGCAGAATTAATGAACAAAATAAACTGATGAACAAAACAGAAACAGAGGCATAGATACAGGGAACAGACTGAAAGCTCTCAGGGGGGTGGGAGGAGGGGGAGACTGGATAAAAGAAGGGGGGGGTTAGCCAAAGGATGTGTACGTATAACCCAGGGACACAGACAACAGCGTAAGGATGGGCAGAAGAAAGGAGAGTGGAGGGGGCTGGGTGGGGGTGGGGACATCTGTAATAGTGTCAAAAACAAAAATAAAGGAAAAAAGGAATCGAAACAGAATCTCTAGGCATGCTTCTTTGTATAATCGGGCAAGTTTGGGAAAAAAACTGCCTTATTCTACTTCATCCATGTCTTCTGGGAAGGATTTTATAATGTTGGGGTGTGAGTCTGGGGACTGTGAGGAAAGGGAAAATTGGTCTGTAAGCACAGTGATTTGGGATCAGAGTCTTGTTTCCGGTCCCAGCTGGGGCAGTTAAACCTGCCAGGGGCATCATTCAACTTCCTCTCAGTCACGTAAAGCGAGGACACCCTATTTGATCATGCTGTCGTGTAGCTCCTCACAGAAGGGATTTTTAAAAGGTGAGCATGTCCTTGCTCAGGGGAAAGGAAGGAGGGTCTCACCATGTATTTGTGAGCACACAAAAGAGCAACTCTCTCTCTTAGAAAATACGTCCTTTAAGAGATGAATCAGGAGGAAATAATTGGTGGTTGCAATCGCTCACTGTGTCTTTTGTTTTCCATCGTCTCTCTCCCAGCTATCACCTTCCTAAAACACCGCTGGCTTCTCTGCTCTCCTTCCATTCTTCCCTCCCTCGCCCTTCTCCTGCCTCTGTCTTCTCTGACACTGTCTCCAGCCTCGCCTTTGGCTCAGGCCTTTCGAGTTCCTCAAGCCTTTTCCCTTCTGTAATGACATCCTGGTCTCTCTCTCAATCATCTTCTCTCCCTTTCTCTTTTCTCTTACTTTCAGATCCTAAGGATCTTACCTAGGGTTTTCTTCTTTTTTCTTTCCCACTGAGATAACTATGCTTTCAGCTTTTAGGGGAAAAAAAGTATAACAATAACATAGCTACCATTTACTCAGCTTATGTTATGTTCCAAAAAACAGTATGAAGTTTGCAAATATTAGTCCCTTTAATCCTTATACTAGTTCTCTGATAGAGCATAGTCAGTTTCATTCTGATATAGTATACTCAGAATAGAGGAGGAAGCTTAGACTCAGAAAAGTTGCACAATCTACCTAAAGCCTCGTAACTAGAAAGTTAAAAAAAAAGGAGAGACACTTTGCCATGTTACTATCCGAAGCAGCCCAAAGCTCTTTTAACAATCCGGTATTTCAGATGGTGGTCAAAAAACAAGGTATAAAATCAGCTCATTGTCCTTCATTATGACTAATGATTTGGTGATTCTTACCATGAAAGGTCATATTATTAATAATCTATGAATGAGGTTGGTCTCAATTATTCTTGAACATGGAACTTTCATTTTCTGTTTGAGCTTCTCAGTGTTAATGGCAAGCCTTTAAGGAACCTATCTGGGAAATATTTCCAAGCATTAAGTGTGGGCTCCTGGATGCAATACCGCCTTTGCGTCTGCCTTGATGGTGATTCTATGGTGAGCCAGCTGGGGAACTGAATGCAGAGATCTGTTTGGAATTCATTCGCCAGTGGAAACAACGTAGAACTAGAAAGAAATGGAACACTTGGACTTATCTCAGTTTTACCACCTACCAGCTGAGTGATCTGGGCTTGAATTTGCTTGCTCATTGGTAAAACCAATATTTTGGACCAAATGGTCTCAAAAGTTCCTCCTACTTCTTGTCGTTATTTTAATAATCTTCACTTGGACTCTGTATATTCCCGGGGGTAGACGTGGTCCAGCATCTCTCTATACCAATGGTAAACCTTGGGAACAGAGTGGAGAATGAATGATTGCATATGTGTGTGGGTGAAAAGATGTGGTTCCACCATCCTGCTCACTCCACAAGCCCTAGCCTTCCTGATACAATTAGTACAGAAATCATAAGGCTTGCTGTTATCAAGGCAATTGAAAAACCTGAGTATGATTTTCACTCTGACTTATGGGGGTGGTTTAATTACACCAAGATCTTGCAGTAGAACTGAAACTGTTATTTAATAAACAGGCATGTACAATAAAAGCTGTTCAATGACTACATGATTTAAAGACACTACTGTCTTTTACTGTCTGTATTAGCTTTTTATTGCTGCTGTGACAAATTATCACAAACTTATTGCCTTAACACAACATACATTTATTATCTTACAATTCTGTAGTTTAGAAGTCTGGAAGGGGTCTCCAAGGACTAAAACCAAGGTGTTGTTGGAAATGCATTCCTCTCCAGAAGCTCTAGGGGAGAATCTGATTACCTGCCTGTTGCTTCCTGGCTCCCCTGGCTAGTGGAATTCCTTCCTACATCTTTAAAGTTAGCAATGGTAGGCTGAATCCTTCTCCCATTTTATCATTCCCACATCCTTTTGTCTTCTACTTTTTAAGAAAATTCATGGTTAGTTGGAGTCTACCTGGATATCCAGAATAATCTCTCTATTTCAAGATCAACTGACAAGTAACCTTAATTCCATCTGGGACTTCATTCCCTTTTGCCACGAAACATAACATAATCAGAAGTTCTACAGATTAGGGTGTAGATATCTTTGGAAGGTTATTGCTTTGCTTACCACACTCTGCATTTATACTCTGGGTTTTACATTTTGATATAAAGAGAAACACTTTATAAATCTATAGTGAGAGTGCTTATTAGACATGACATCAATCTTTATCAAGAAGCCTTTACAACCTCACAGTGAAAGTAGATATTAACATAAGGAGAAAGATCATTCTTTTTATAGATAATTAAGCTGACTTCATCATTAAGTAGTTATACATATCTAAAAAGAGCCCTCAGGTTATTATTACAGGAAAGAGGTACTGATATTTTTAACACAGTAGGATTGTTAAAGACCATTTTGGGACCACCTCTGAAATTCACAAGATTTACCTCTTTACTAGAACATCTATCAATAGCCTACTAAAGACCATGTATTTTATCAGTTACCTTCAAGGATTTCAGTATGCTACCTTATGAATTTTTTTACTATAGGCCTGAATGTGAGCATAAATAAAACTAAATAGTACTACTATTATTTAGGATTATGAATAAGGGAACTAACTGACAATAAAAAAAATCAAGAATGATTAACTCTAACTCTTAATGGCTTTGGAGCTCCTGGAGCCAAAAATCAATATACAAAAGTCAAAGAATGTCAATATGCTTATTTTCCCTATGAAAAGTCTCCAGGAGTTTTGCTGGGTTTCTTATTGCTGTTGTCTTTCAAATGTCAACTAAGAAATAGCTGTCATTTTTATCTTCATGTCAGGTCATTTGAAAAGAAATGACAAAATAGAAAAAAAAATATCTATCAGCATCTAGAAAATGAGTGTGTGGTATTTTCTGATATCTCCTTATTTGAGACTAAAAATAAGCCCTGATTTATTTCTGCTATAAGTTTTTAACATTTTTTTACACAGCATGTAATTAAATTTTAATAAGGCACTGCTTTTGTTTTAAATAGGTGCCTATCAAAGAAAGAAAATATAGTTTTTTTTCTTTACTCTATTTGATGTTATGGCAGAAGTCTCCGTACAAAATAATCACTCAAATTCAATTTTTTTTTAAATGGGAAAAAATTACATAATCATTTCAACAACTGTAACCATCAATTCTAGTTTTCCTTCCATTTCCCTTATCTGTATATTTTTAATTGTAAACGTATTTTGACATAGTCAGCTTACTTAATATCTATAGCATTAACCATCACATCTGCAGAAAGCTGGACAGCACATATTTTTATGAGCTCATCGTATAAAAAGGTAAGCTAAGGCATTGATGTCACTTTATATGTCTTAGAGAAGTCATGGTGGGTCCAGAACTGCCAACGATTAGATCCACATTGTTACTCTAGTCTCAAGCTGAATCCACTCACCACTATGCTACCTGAGCTTCCCCGAGACGATTTCCGTGTGTGCAGAGAATTATATAATTAAATACATTTCAACTGGCTTCCATATGGTGACCAGTTGGTGACAAAGTAAAACTGCATGTGGTTATATGCACAAGCTGTGTGAATGCTATAAAAAGAAAACTTTGACCAGTGATGCTGGTCAAAATGTTGATTAAATCAGCATGTATGTTAAAATGTAATAGTTAAATTCAAAGAAGAAATTAACTGTCCCTTTCATAGCAAAACCTGAAAAATGAAAGAGATATGCAAGTTTCCACAGGTGTTTACAGGCCAAATTTGTCTAAAGCGGATATCCCACTGCCACATGTACACACAACTTTTGAGCCTTTCCCTTCTCAATGGTGTATTTCTTCCTATAATTCTGTATCCTAAGTGAGCAGTGGAGTGAGTCCATTTGGCAGAATTAGTAGCATATCAAGCACTGTACTCTTTAGGGAAATCAGATTAAGTGGACAGAAGAATTTCTACTACTCAAAAAGAAAAGTCCTGAGTGGGACAGAAATAGAAACACAGATATTGTTCTACAAAGCAGCCATGTTTGAGTTCACTCTAGGGCTTTCTTATGGTATCACGACACTTTTTTAAAAAAGTTATTAACAATAATACAATTGTAATTTTTGCACGCTAACTACAAATGTGAAGTGATGAGAGCATTAGGAGTTGCGTTTCTTAGTAACGTCCTCTCTCCCCAGGCAAAATACAAGCCTTGAAAACCCCCGCAGAATAGGTTTTATAGATCACGGATGAAGACTGAAAACACACTAAAGTGACAGTACTGTTTGGAATCCACAATAGTCTAGTTTCTAAGACTGACTTATTTGGACCACAGTAGTGAATTTAAAATGTTTTTCTTGCTTTTCAGGGGAATTCTTCAACAGATAAGTGCCGGGCAGGTGTGAGAAAAGCTGGGGTGGGAGGTACCCCTAGCCTCCAGCCCTACCCTCAACCCCCCTGCTGACTCCCATTTTCTTCTTCTTGGCTCTGCAACAGCCTTGGAGCCAATTCTCTGGAACCTTAAGTTAAAAAAAAAAAAAAACTTGAAAAACACTATACTACACCAAATTGCTGTCTTCTGTTTATCAAAATTTCCACGTGGCTCTCCCCAGAGGAGCTTTCCTAGAGCAGCACCAAGGTGGATGCTCCTGCTTGCTGTGCCTTCCTGATGGGCCAGGTGAGACAGGGAGCATGGAGGTCATGCACTTCTATTAGTCTCTGTCACAGCACTTAGCACACTGAAATTGCTTGTTTACTCCTGTTTATGTTCTGTCTCCCTTCCTAGACGGTAAATGCCTGGAGGGCAAGGACAGTGTCATTTGTCCTTCTGTACTGCCCAGCCCCTAGCATACCAGTCACCAACAATTCTTTGTCAGCTGCTGGAAATTTGTTAAAAGCAAATTTGAAAGCAAGGATCGCATTTTCTCTATCTGCTTCTGAAAATAAAACTCTAAGACAATACAATGTCCAGATTCACCCTGCTATAAAGTCTACTCAACCGCTCTACATGCAAAGAGCTTCTCATAAGACACCCTACAAATGCTAAATGGCACATTTCAAAAAAATGAAAGAAGGAAAGAAGGGAAAAGGAAAAAAAGCATGTTTCAATTGAAAATTCATTTCATCTGCTTTCCATGACCAGAAAGCCTCAAAAGACTACATCTGGTATAGTGACATATAAGTATGAATTACAAAATTAAAAATCTCACTACAACTTGAAAGGAAAGATACGCACAGAACAGTTCCTAATTTCTGTAGTTAATGGAAAAAATTGTTTGATATTTGTGGGTTTTCAGTTTGCTTGGTTTTAATTTGTCCTCTACCCTAAATATAACCAAGCTACTATTTTTTTTACATATTCTTAATCTTGTATCTGCCCCAAACATTGCATTTATTGCTTCCTACCTGACTAATCAAATCTATCACTTAAGACCAATAGCAGAAAGCTCACTTCAGCTAAACTATTTGTAGATACAATAAAACACACACACATACATGCACACACACACACAATCTGGGTCATTTTTTTTTTAATGTTCCAAATCTGCTTTCGCTAAAATAATTTTTTTTTTTAAATCTGCTTCCCACAAACAAGAAAGTATGAAAAGGACTGCTGGCTTCCTCTTTGCTCTCCAAGGAACAGACTTTCTCTTTTCACCCCAATCATTGTTTCCTACGTTTTGAGCAACAGTGATTTGTGTGTGGAGAACACACAAGCAGTCCTAGGTAGAAGCTGGGCTTGAAATTCTTTCCACGGGGAAAGTGAACGCAGAAACTGAGGCCTGGAGAAGGTGAGAGTGTGGGGAGAGGCTCAGAATCACTTGCAATCCAGTATTAGGACAAGCAGGGTAAATGAACAAGAACAGAATTCTAAATGCTTCTGATTATTTTTCAGTTTGTATTTATGCTGCATTTCATGTCCACCGGAATAGGCTGGTTACATGCAGTTGCATATTCTATTTGCGGTATAATTTAATAGTCAGAAATGAGATACCAGAAAATTTAATAGTCAGAAAATGAGATACCAGAAAATGTATGCAAAAAGCAGTATGGGGAATAAATGCATATTTTGGTACTAATAACTAGAACTGTCCCTTGAATTGCTTATTATGTCCCTAAAAAGGTGTTTTTTATAATCATTTGATCCAATTACAGAGTATCCCTTGTAATGATAAACTGAAAATAATATAGCAAATTATCCTTTCCTTCCGATTCCCTGACGTTTTCATTACTGAGTGACCCAGTGTCACCAGGTGTCATGAATAACCATGCAGCTCCAACATCTCTAACATGCTCTGCCCTGACAGTGTCTGGGTTTAGCGTGTACTTTATCAATTATACAGGCTCTTTGGTGCTCCTTCTGCCATTGCCCAGCTGCCTCTTGGCTCCTAGCATCTTCATTATAGTATGGGGAAAAGGATCCAGATGTGTTGCATTTTCTCATGTCTAATAAATAATTGCTTTTTGTATCTAAAACTAGAACTTTCCTGAAAAACAGCTTTCCCTTTTTTAAATAAGGTTGCACAATATAACGAAAAAAGCATGGCGTTTGGAACCAGAGGACCATAGGGTGTGAAGAAAGGCTTGGCTGACTTTGCCAATTACTAAGCCTCAGGTCACAATTTAACTGATCAGAATTTCAGCTTCTTCGTTAATAAGAATTCATCAATAGAACTATCAGCCTCAGGCATTATTGTGATAATCAAATCAGAGGAGTCAATTATACTACAGTGTTTTTTGTAAAGTGAAACATAAATGTTTAGAATTTACCTCCACTTAAGAATCTTGCCCATTATTTCTTGTAGGGGTGGTGTCAGCAAAGTGTGATAACACTATTCATTGTATAAGGACAGGGTTTTGGGGGGATGGTTGATAGAGAGAAAGAGAGAACAGGGAGGAGGAGGAAGAAGAGAAGCAGAAAAAAAGGAAGAGAGGAAGAGGAACAAGGGAGGGAGGGAGGGAGGAAGGAAGGAAGGAAGGAAGGAAGGAAGGAAGGAAGGAAGGAGAGGGAGAAGAGGAAATAATGCAAAAGAGAATTAGAGCTAAAGACCCAGCCTCCCCCACACACTGCCCATCCCTCCATTGTGAGGTTCTAAATCCTATCTTCATCCACCATGAACATAAACATTTACTACAGTAGTGGGCTGTTTCTTTATACAAATATATACATTTGCAAAATCTCTCAGTTCAGCTTCATGTTTTCTATCAGTTCAGCTGAGCTTAGACCACACAATCTTTCCACTCCGTAGCCCAGCTTTGAACAAGCCAAACAAACCTTGTCTTGTTCCCCTTCCACCTATGAAATCCTGTCTGACCTGTGACCAAGGTCCAACAATTAGTGCGAAGCCTTGGACTTTAGTGTCTCACCTTTCAATCTCCAAACTGCCCCACGGTCACACGTTGCCCTTCAACCACATTTTTCTCCATTTCTGTCTCATTTCCCTGTCTCCCTTTCAGTTTTCTTTAAGTCCCTCTTGCATGTGAGTGAGGTCATTCACCTCCCCCTTTGACCAGATGGCACTTCCCAGTTCCTACCTCCAGGGCACATTCTTTACGAGCAAGGGCTAGATCTATCATTCAAACCAATTTTCCTGGATTGTCACTAATGCTTTAGAACACATGAGATCATCCTGGCCACTGTGGCTCAGTTGGTTGGAGTGTCATCCCGTACACCAAAATGTTGTGGGTTTGATCCTGGTCAGGGCACATACCTAGGTTGCAAGTTTGACCCCCTGTTGGGAGGGGGTTGCGTAGGGGACGCAACAAATTGATCTCCCCACTCCACCCCCCACCTCAAAAGCAATGAAAAAATGTCCTTGGATGAGGATTAAAGAAAAAAGGTTACATGAAATCCTACAATGATATTTAAAGGTAAAATTTCTAGCCCATATCTAGGGACTTTACAAATTTGAAAACTGGGGCCAAAGAGGTTCTATGGTTCTATGGAAACCACACTAATGTGGAGAGTCCAGGATGAGCACCTGGGAGGCCAATCAGAATTTCATGCCCTCAGTCCAATGTTGTTACCTCACCCCTTTTTTTGAACAATTTAACTTGTTCCATCAAGTGTCCTTCTTCCTTATCATTGGGTAAGATACAAATCTGAAATAGTTGCACTGGTGCAAAGGCTTGGATGGTAAAATGCAAAATTACGAACCCAAGCAGTTACAAAGGGATATTTCTGTCAAAACATTTGACCCTAAAAGGGGTCCCTGTCACTAAATTAAAGGAGTAAAACGTCAGACAATTTAATGGAGTTCTATTTCATCTGATAGAGTCTTCAAGACTTCAAATGCCTTCCCAACTAACAATGAACCTGGTGTGTTTAACTCTGGGATTTCTTGGCTCCCTCCAGAATCATTCATCACCAAGACATTATTCCCAAGATTCTGTTTAAGAGAAATGCCTATCAAACAAGGGAATCCAGAGGACAGAACCAAAAACATGTACACCAAGTATATCATGTGCCAACCTTCTGTGGCTGTCCCTTTGGTGAGAGTGCCTGGAGTGGGTGTCTCTCAGTTCCATGTACAATTTAAACACATTGCTCTCTAAAACTGCAATGTAAAGATCACAAATGTGACCTCAAATCCAATGGAGAGTTTTCGGTCTTCTCTTTAATCAACACTCCTTTGATGTTGAGATGCTTCTGTGACACCATGTCCCCTGGTTTCCTCCCACCTTACTTACTGCCCCTTCTTAGTCTTGTCGTTTTCTCCTCTATTACATTTTAATATTGGAGTCCCCACGGCTTGGCTCTGGACTCTCATCTTCTTCATGAACATTCTCTATTCAAATGCTCTATATTCCAATGAGTTCCAAATTTGTTTCTCTGACCCTGACCACTTCATTGAGTTCCAGACTTTTTTCGGCAATTACTTATATCTTCACTTGAATATATAATAGAAATTTCATGTTAATAGCATTTTCACCCATAAAAAAATCCCACTAAATAATCTCCCAAATACTCCCTATCTCATTCTGCACTACCACATTCCTCTAATTACTTGAGCCACAAATGAGTGTTAACCTTAGGTGATTTCCTTCCTTTCCTCATAACATCTAATTCTTTTGTGAGTTCTACTGATCCTACCTCTAAAATATAATCAATGTAATGTAATGGCTGGATTTTCTGAAGTCACTTAGGACCCTGAGATGACCTTAGGAATGGACATTACTGGTGGGAAAGTGACAAGATGAAAGATCCTGGGTTCTTTTACTATGAAGCATCGTAACAATGCTGGACAGATTTTACATAGAAGGAAATAAACTATCTTGTTTAATTAAAAATAAAATAAGATTCCAATTTCTCCTCTTCTTTTGCATCTAACTACTAGTTCCACTCTAATCTAATCCAACATCAGTTCTTTCCTGGCCAACTCAAATAATCCTTATCTGGTCTCCTTATCTGGTATCTCATTTTCCTCCAGAACAAACAGAATGATTTTATAAACTGTAAAGTAGATCATACCACTTCTTACTTAATGCTGTATCTTGGTTTCTAATTGAACTTCAAAAATAATTCAAACTCTTGTCTCTAATCCCCTACTCCACCTTGCACAATGGACTCTGGCTCCACTAGCCTGCATTGCTCTTACCTGGGAGCCTTTGCACTTGCTGTTCCCT
Organism: Furipterus horrens; assembly: GCF_987537825.1. Taxonomy (NCBI): domain Eukaryota; kingdom Metazoa; phylum Chordata; class Mammalia; order Chiroptera; family Furipteridae; genus Furipterus; species Furipterus horrens. Next base: position 82,355,478 of record NW_028327182.1, read on the forward strand.
CTACCTGGAATATTCTTTCCAGCACAGCTGACTCCTTATTGTTACTCAGGCCTCCGAGTTCAAAGCTGTCCTCCTCAAAGAAGCCTTCCCTGGGCAGAAGCCAAACAAAAGTAGGCCCGGCCATTCTCCATCTCGTTACCTTTCTATTACCTTATAAATATCCACTAGAATTGTATCGTCTCTTCCCTTATTTACTGAAACCAAGGCCTAGAATAGTACCTGGCCCATTCTAAGTGCTTACCATATGTTTGTTAGATATTTGTTGAATGAATAAAATCATTAATTTCTGGTATTCCTTTAAGTTTTATTATTCCATAAAGAGTTTTAACAAGATTAAGGAGAAAGCAATCCAATGGAGAAGCTGGCCAGTTATAGGCCCAAACAAAATAATTAAAGCACTAAGAGAAAACTGGAACACAGAATTACTATTTCTTCAGCAATTGCACTTCTGAAAATATGACCCAGAGTATGAACGTAGGGACTTGAATAGATATATGCACACTGATGTTCACAGCAATGTTACTTAAAATAGTCCAAAGGCAGAAAATTATCTGAATGTCTGTCAGCAGATGAATGGATAAACAAAAGCAGTATATCCATACAATGAATATTATTCAGCCTTAAAAAGGAGTGAAATTCTGACACACGCTATAACATGTATGCCATTAAGACGTTAGTGCTAAGTGAAGCAACCAGAAACAAAAGAAAAAAGACTGCTTGATTCCACTTAAATGAACAAATTCATGCAGATAGAAAGTGGAACAGTGATTACCAGTGCCTGAGGGAAGGGAGAATAGGGAGTTACCATTTAGTGGGTATAGTGCTTGGGTTTGGGAAGATAAAAAGTTCCGGAGATGGACGGTGGTGATGATTGCATAACACATGATGCACTTAATGCCACTGAACTGTCCACTTAAAATGTTTTATATGGCAAATTTTGTTATGCATACTTGTCCACAGTAATAATTTAGAGTTAAAAAGGGGAGCTGGAATTGGAATAGGATTGGAGTCAGCAGGAATCTGGGATATACCTTCAGATCCAATTTACCGTACAAATTACAATGCACTTGACAAACATGAACTTTTCTTCTCAGTCAATGGAAGAGGAAGGGTCAAGTCTATAAGAATAAGTTTCCTTCTTCAAAGACAAAAGAAGAAAATCACTTTCTATTTTTATCAGTACAGACTTTGATATTTTTATAAATGTTAAACATGACTATATCCCAAACACAGTGGCATAGAGAACTAATTTATTCTGTTTTGATGTTCTTTGTCCAGAACAGAGCTATAAATAGCAGGTATCAGGTCAGTTACAAAGCAGAGGGTAATTTATTCTTTCTAAAATTCTACTAAAACACAACTAATCAGGTAGATGTTAAAAATATGTCTATGAATGTACACTAGGGTACATATTTTCTGACAATACTCCATGTCAGTGCTCCTTGTGCAAATCCTTACGAAGAATAGGGATTTAGAAGCATTGCAATAATTAGTATCACGTAGAAAAAATACCCAAATAACTGATTTTTATGTTAATGCAAATATTTGAAGTTATACAAACATAGATTCAGAGGAATGTGGAGAATTCTGTCTAATGAGATACCAATATCATATATGATAAGACATCGTCAATAAGCCCAGTATTGACTTTTATTCTTACCTACATACTCCTCTACACATCTTATGTTGAAAACTATGAATTTGTAGCAATATTAAAAAAAGATGAAATTTAAAAATCAAGCTCAGAAAGCAAGTTTATAAGGGAAAGGACATCAAGACTTTTTCTTTTTATGTAGGTGTGGTTGGTGTTAGAAGCCATTTACAGCAGATGTTTTATTTAAAAAAATAAGCTTTTTGGTTCTGGGGGCAAGAAGAGAGACAGAAAATAAACACGTTGTGAAAGTGTTAGTTCCAAGGTAACAGAGCTAAATGATAAGGTGGCAGGCAAACACTTAGCTGGAATTCTCAAGTAAGAGCCTCTGAAGTGGGGGTAAAATATATACTTCTTTCACTGTAGAACTAATATTATATCTCTTTTGGAAAATTAATTCCAATTGGAAAATAAGCAAATCATCTTAGTGTCCTTCACTAAGTTTCCTATCAGTGGACGCCATTTCTCTTTTGACACTGCAAAATATGTGTTGGGAAGGTAGGATATTTCAAAGGTTTGACATATTTTTTGAAATAAGATTTTTAAAACTTTTACTTTTTATAAAAGGCTTTAATGACTTTTTTTCCAAAATATACTCATATAGTCATTTTTAATTTCTGGTTGTCTAACTCAGACATGAAACTTGAAGCAACATGTTTGCAGACACATTAGGGACAAGCAAACCCACTAGCTCAAGACCACGTTTTTCAAAGACTCATGCACTGGGCTGTTTTGTCCAGACTCTCACTTTGCCTGCTGTTTGCCCTTGTTCTGGCTTTTCCCCAGCCCTGGCTGGCCCTCATCTCATTGCTCCTTTTCCACATTATCACCTCTGAATGTTTGGCAACCTAATTTCAGACCTCAGCAGCTCTTCTCCTCTCTCCCTTTCAGCTCTTCTCTGACACCATCCTTAATTAGCTGTAGCGAATCGCCTCCAGCCCCAGGCCCCGGGACCTGACTTTGGCTCCCGCTCAGATATTGCCTTTGTTAGTCCCATGTTGGTCCTGAAAATTTACTCTGACCTTGAATACAGTACAACAGCGCAAGCCTAACCCAGCCAGCATAACAGCAACGAGGACACCTGTGGTTTCCTGTTAAATGGAATTTTATTTCACCTCCTTTACCATGATTCAGATGAAAGCAAAACTGTACATTCACAAAGTGAACATGCAGCTCTACCACCTTATTTTACATGTTTTACATTACTGCAGAAAGCCTCCTTCTCTTCCCTACGTTGGTACCATGACCACTATGTACACGATTGAAAATACTATTTTATTAGCATTTGGAGATTGTAGGAACCACGCCAATACTCGGTCCCAACTCCTTCATTTGACAAAAGAGGAAAGTGATGTGAGCTGCTTTATCTACAGCATAAAAACTTAACTACTTAAAAAAAAACTTGTTTAAATTTAATTTGGTCATAACAATAATGATTTTGGTGGTACTGGTGCTGACAAATGTAGTACGTGGAGGAATAAATGGAAAGATCCCAGGACTTAGACTAAGAAGAGCTGAGTCATGACTCTACTTCCACTTCTCCCATGTGTGTTAGTGTTTATAAGTCATTTCCCTCTTGCTTCAGTTTGCTCATGATGGTAACATGAAGCTGTTGGCTCAGAAGAACTCTAAGGCCCTTTCTTTCTGCAGTTGCTAATGTTTACAATGATGAAATCCATGGGTTTGAAAAGTACTCTTGTACTAAGACTTCTTAAAGTTTAGTTCATGACTCTGATTCAATGTATTTTCAGCCATATATAATTTATCAACACTTGAAGCAAAAGTCAGAGTTAATGGTAACTAGGGTTTCCATAATATCCTATAACTTCCTGAACACTTACAAACAGCTCTTCCCATTTACTTATTCTCTCTGTAAAGTATCGTTCTACCACCATTCCACAAATGAGAAAATAGGTTCAAAAGGTTAAATGATTTGACTTGTCCAGTGTCTTCCAACCTTAAAGAGATAGACTCCAGTCATGAACCCGCTGTTGATATATTTATGCTCTTGTCAATATAAAAGAGCTTCTTCATATTGTCATGAAGAGACTGACAAATGTAACCACTAAAAAATAATAATAAAGGTGTTTTTCTTCACAATATACATTTTGACCAGGTCAAAAGATAAACTGGAAACAAAACTAGATAACTTGGAATATTTATGACAGAAAACACACTATTTCCTTTTATTCCCCAAAAGGTTTATCAAAATGAAGTCCCCAAAGCTTCCTGTCATAGATGTCCTCTATCCCTCTCTCTCTCTCCTACATTTGACCTTACCAAAGGTAGTGGGCTCCTCTCATTTCTAGATATATGCTGGCTATAAGCACTTAGGTCTAATTTTTTAGTTTTTGATATATAGGTTTCTCTGCCATTAACTCTTACACTAAATCTCACCTCTATATAGTGTATTTGTTCAGTGCACACAGTATCACTGCTGAAAGGAGGGGAATTCTATGTTCATATTGCTACAGAGGTTTTTTTTTTGTTTGTTTTTGTTTTGTTTTTTTTGTTTGTTTTTTTAATTTTGGTTTTTCAATTACAGTTGTCCCCTTTTCCCCTAATTTCTCTCCCCACCCAACCCACCCCCTCTCCCGCAATCATATCCCTCCCCGTTGTCCATGTCCATGAGTCTTTTATACAGGCTCTTTAATTAAACCCTTTCCTTACTTACCCCTTCTCTCCCTCTCCCCTCCCCCCTATTGACTGCTATTCTGCTCTTTGTTCTATTTAGTTCCTTTGTTTGTGTTGTTCTTTAGTTTCCTGTATTAGGTGATATCATATGGTATTTTTCTTTCTTTGCCTGGCTTATTTCACTAAGCATAATTCTCTCTAGTTCCATCCATGTTGTCACAAATGGCAGGAGTTCCTTCTTTCTTTCTGCTGCATAGTATTCCATTGTGTAAATGTACCACAGTTTTTTGATCCACTCATCTACAGATGGGCACTTAGGTTGTTTCCAGCACTTAGCTATTGTAAACAGTGCTGCAATGAACATAGGGGTGCATAGGTTCTTTTGAATACTACAGAGTTTTTAGTGTGAATTCAAAGTGATATAAGAAGACTGCTGCTCTAGGGGGAGTAAAATCGGCATTTTTTTTTCCCTTTGGAAGAAATCCTCCAAATATTTTAATTGGCATTACTAGTAGTCTTATCATTATTGTTATGTCACAGAGGAGAACAAAAAAAAAAAAAAACCTCACATTTAATATGTAAAAGTTGCTTGTTCAATTGCCCAACAGGGAAATCTCTTTTAAACTCATTCATTCTTTCTGTCAGTTAAGTGTGGATAACACTGAAGGGTCAAGAGGGCATTTTTTTTACAGAGATATGTTCCTCCCATCGCCAAGAATCTGAAGCAAAATACATCATTGCTTTCCAGCAACTGTACTATGGCTGCAGAGTATGAACAAACCAGGGGTGGGGTACACTGTGGATAACAAAGAAATCGATAGCCTTTCTTCTCCTTCCAACAGGCAAGCATGTGGATATATGCAGACAGATACAGACACACAAAACAGACACAAACCCACAGATAGATACACACAGACACACCATTTTATACCCAGAAACACAGAAACATTTCGACAAGGATTTAGCATCTGTTTCTATGTCAATTTAGAGACCAAAATAGGCAGCATTTGTGAGAGGCAGTACAGCTGAGTGAGAAGAAGAAAAAAAAAAAAACATCGGAAGTAGGCTTAAAGAAACCTGGGTTCTTCACCCTACTGCAGCCTTTATCTGTTTATCATTAAGGATGCCATTTTAATCTTCGTCTCAATGTTTTCTAATTTAGAGAACTAGAAGGTTAAATTGTATGGTTTCTAAACTTCCTTTTAGACCTAAGGTTCTATGAACTCAAGAAAAGGTTTAGAAAAGTACATGCTCGGGTAGTTCATGAACTATATCCGGATGGCTTTTCACCAGTTATGATGGTTTGCAATGTTTACTTTCCACAAGGTTTACAATTATAATCCACTTTTTCAACCTGGTATAGAACTTATACTCTATGATTATTTATCCATCAACAGACACTTACTGCATGTTCCTTAACCCATTAAATGCAAAGTCCAGTGGAAGATAGAAAAACAAGGGAGACATAGTCCCGAGCCTTCAAGAACTTTCATTCTCACTATAAAGATAGACCATAGACACACAGTTGTAGTAAAAGGTACTGCAAAGTGCCACTGGATGCCAATGAGGCCCCATTGAACTCTGCCTGGAGACAAAACTTTCCAGCGGAGCTTATAAGAGCAGACCCTCAATGGTGGTTAAGATATGGGCTGTAGAGTAGGTGAGAACAGAGAATGGCTCTAGTCAAGTCAAGGAGGTAACAAGTCATGAAGCAAGGATCAGGAACATCCCATGTGACTTCAGCTAAGTCTTAGTGACTGAACTGTTCTCATTAAGACTTTAGTAATATGCAACTGGAGGATATCATGCTAAGTGAAATAAGCCAGTCATGGAAGGACAAATGCTGACTGATTCTACGTATGTCACACATCTAAAATAGTCAAACTCAGAGAATCGGATAGTGGAATGGTGATTACCAGAGGATGGGGAAGGAGAAACAGGGAGTTGCTCTTCAACAGATATAAAGATTTAGTTATACAAGATAAGCACATTCTAGGGATCTGCTGCATGACATTGTGCCTATAGTTAACAATACTGTATTTGTATATTGTGCCCTGGCTGGTTTGGCTCAGTGGATTGAGCGTTGGCCTGCGAGCTAAGTGTCGCTGGTTTGATCTTCCCGTCAGGGCACATCAGAGAAGGAAAACTCTGACTCCAAAAAACCTCCGCTGCCTTGCGGCATACCTCTTCAGGGGAAGGCTAGGGGAGTAAACCCCGACAGAAAATCCGGAGCCGGAGTCCCTAAGGCGGTTTGACGTTGTAGTCAACACCGGCAACTCCTGCGGCGCACCTGAAGCCAAGCTGTATTGACTCCATCTTTCCCTTGGACCCTTCAGCTGCGAAGAGAGGGGGGGTCTGCTGCATGGGCAACAGCAGACCCTCCATATCACCCTGCCCAGGCTCTGTAGCTTCAGCTTCACTGGAGAGGACACTCCAGCGTCATCGCAAGATGTCGATTCAACACGGGAGGAGACAGATACCGTGTCACTCCCGAGTCGGACTGCACAGCCATTCTCGGCGGTGCAGATAGACTCTTAAGAAGCTACACCATCGTCTCTCGAGATGGACGGCTGCCGACGACACTTAAGAAATTGTTGAGAGGGTAGTTCTCATGTTAAATTTCTTATTACAATAAAAAATTCTTTAGGAAGATTATTATTGCTCATAAGGCTATCTTGATTTTATGTAGTTAGTGTGACTAAATGAAGTTTATAGGACTACTTTTAAAACAATAACACACTAAATTTTATATATTTAATGTGTTATTACCAATTACTCCTCAATAAAGTTTAAAAAAATAATAATTTAGCAGCTCTTCCCCTTCATCTGAATGTCCCTAATCACTTTCTAAATTGTTTTCTTCAACTTACATTTTCTTAAGATGGAATAATTTTGATCTTTAGAAACGCAGATTTAAAATAAATTGGAAAAAGTATATTGGCAAGTTATCATCAGTCATTATAATACACAGATCTAGCCACATGATCTCACATAAAGTATTCTATACAGAGACTGAGGTGACCAATATTCATATTTGACATTCACATTAATAGATCTTATTCAACTTGCTAAATATTCTTCACTAAATTCAAAGAAACTGTTAAAGAAAACTTATAAGTATGGAACTAGAAAGTCTGTCTAAATGCAGGAACTTTCTCAGAAACACCTTGTCTTGCCTCTTTTGGCCAACTGGTATGAATTATTCAGTTGGTATGATCTGTGTGGGTTAAAAATAATTCATATTTTTAATTGGGCTAAGAAAAATCCTTTCGTTTTCTTTATTTTTTTATAATGTCCACTCTAAAACATTATATGTATGCCAGGTAGTATCCTTTATTTGTTAAAACAAAAATCTTTTAATGAAATGTCCATTTACAAGAGAATTCCAATATACTTAGCATTAAGATAATGTTATAGGAACATTCTTTTTACTTGATCATAACTTGTGACTTTCAGAAATGCCATTAAGTCTTTCCATGTGATTCTTGACATCAACTATATTTATCACAACTTGAAAGTCCTCCCTTCTACTGAGGAGTGTGGCATGTGACATGACAGAAGAATTACCTAAGAGGCAGAGCACAGCCCCATCGGTGTGGCCACGGTGCAACTCTGTGGTGCAGTGCGCTTCAGGCAACAGACCCTGAGCTTCCGCCTTCAGTCATCTGGCCTGGACGGCTACTCCCTGCCTATGGCGTCATGCCTCCCTTGAATTCTGATATCAACTTAAAGTTAAGAAATAGCTGAACTGCAAATCATAAATACAACCTCATGTGTATACCAGGGTAAATTATAAGTTGTAGTTAGAGGCATATTTAACTAGGGAGACATCAACCTTTGTAGAATAAAGGACTTTGGAGTTATGAGAGATCAATTCTTGAGTGAACATTTACTCTGAAAGTTAATATCTTCAGACTGAAACCAGAAAAGGTCTAGAAAACACCTTCATAGAAAGCACTTTAAAAGAAAGTAATTATAAGTATTTTTGAAGGCATAACAAGGAAACATTTATGTTACAAAGAGCTGTAGTTCCTGTATTTCTAGCCTGTCCATCAAATTGTGCAAACAATGGGACAACTGTAATTGAAAAACCAAAAAAATAAAATAAAATAAAATAAAATAAAATAAAATAAAATAAAATGCCCTTAAAAAATTGTGCAAATAAATTTTGAAACAAATTTGGGAATTGCATTGCAACTAAAAAAATCTCTCCAGGGCAAGGAATAAATTTTCCTTCCTATTAGACAAATTTCATGAAAGACACTAAGGATCCTGTATAATTAGCATAGAGAAAATGACCAGCAAAATGTATGACCAGTAAAACGTAGAGTGGAAAGAATCCCACGAACTACTGGACATCAATTTTAAATGCTAGACGATCAAAGATGTGAAAAGCAAAGGATTTAGAGCAATAATTACACAGATATTTCCTTCCCTTCATTGAGCTAAGGGTTTTAACAACAGACTAATGACCGAGGAGTTTGGGTCTAACTTCAGAGCAGCCTATTCATGATGCCTGTGCATATGGGTAGTTCTTGTACTAATGTATTTACTTATGAAAGGCCACTGGACAGTAAGATATATATAGTCATTACCTAACTTGGATTTAATGCATATCCATGAATTCTTTCATTATTTTTCAATAGAGTCTTGAATTAAAAATGCTTTTTCAAATAGAGAAACCATAAGTATTCTTTATTGAAGAGTAGCCAACTCCAGTCCTGAGCTTGACTTTGCACTCCTTTGCCCTTTGGCCCAGCCCCTCATTTCTGATTTCTTGCCATTGGGGTTCTATAACCATCCCACCAGCCACCCAGTCATATTCCATCCAGGGGCCCATTAAAGACTGGGTTTTACAAATTCCAGTTTACCTTTCTCTTTGACTTGGAGTTACTGAGAATAGAATGTTTTCTACGATGTTACAAATAAACTTTACAAATTTGACTTTTGGTGGATCTTACCTATAAAAAATTCTCAAGGCAAAATGTCTTGAAGTAGCAAGTGGCATCTCTTAAGACTTTTTTTTTTTCTTTGTAACTCAATTTAACCAGCATTTGTATGCAAAATCATATTTTAAATAAACCATTGGAAGATATGCATTCAAGCCTAGTTGTATATAACTGGCACAAAATGTAATTTACACATCAATATTCACAATCTATCCCAGCCACTTCACACCACTGACAAGCAGCTTTGCTTCTTTATTTATAGAATTTCCCTGGAAAGAATCAGCATTTGCTGAGAAACTAAGTGACTACATTCTAATCGTGTTTCTGAGACTGCATTTGGAGATCTCAGAAAAGTCTCTGAAAAAACTCTCTGAGATGGCATTTCTGTATGTGAACTCCATGAATGTCTTTAATAAGGGTGATAGGTCTAAAAATAATCTCACGTAACAGGCAGTTACAGTGTAAATTCTGAGCAGTCATTCCATTTTTAGTTTCTATAAGGGTAATGGGAATAATGATACTAAATTGGTATAACATTTCACATTGGTCTCGATTTAGAATATCTATTTCTTCATGGTGCTATCTCTGTGTTAAAGGGTAATGGGAAAATGCCAGAGGATGGATGCAAGGAAAGCTAAAGTAATTATTTTGCCCCATTTCAACAGCACTGTTCGTAAGCAAATTTCATGCCACATTTTCTCTCCACCACTTTGAGAAATGGTGTCATTCATCTTACTGGGGAAAATTTCCTTCTCACGTTGCTGAGATTTCTGTAAATAGCATAACAGTCTACATGAGGAGGGTTGAATCTAAATAGCCAAATTAACTATAAAATATGTGGCTTTTCACCCTTACTGGTGTGGCTCAGTGGATTGAGTGCCGATCTGTGAACCAAAGGACGGTGGTTCAATTCCCAGTCCGGCACATGTCTTGGCTGCAGGCCAGGTCCCCACTTGGGGGCGAGTAATAGGTAACCACACATTGATGTTTCTCTTTCTCTCTTTATCCCTCCCTTCCCTTCATTCTAAAAATAAGTAAATATTTTTTTAAATGTGGCTTTTCTTTTTTTAAAAAATTATATGTATAGTATATTACATGGCATAAAATACAAGTTAATGCTTTCAGATTGTTCCCACCCTTGTTTCGTAGCTGACCTGTATCTAACATAAAATGTGAACAAACCAAATTCATTTCCAACTGCGCAGATGGCTCATCATCCAATGTCTTAAAGACAGAAAGATTAGTGTGCTACCAGTGCTACTAGGAAGGAGAAAAAATTGGAAACCTTAAAACTAGCCTAAAGCCAAATTTTTCTGCTTGTTGTTCAAACCTCCCATTGGGAAATAAGGTTGGGATTTGAGATAAGTATGATCTGTAACATTATCCCAGAGATAACCCAACATTCATTTCACCTGCTGCATTGATAGAGCACACCCACACACACATCTGCAATTCTTTGCCTCTTAACTTTTAACAGAGGAAGAGTTGCAAGCCTAACCCAGGATATTTGGCATGAAGCCCTTTTTTCTCCATCTCAGTAAAACAGTATTTTTGGCACATCATTAAAAATGGGAGAGCATTGCATGGGAAATTTTATATTTCTTATCTTCTCCCTATCATCTGGTATTGTTAATTCAGCTTTGTGTGCATGTACATGTTTTTAAAATACACATACACTAAGCTTGACTTCTCATACTGCTGCTATTGGGGTATGTTTCGTGGTGTTAATGGTGCAGCACTCTTAGCTGTGCCCTGTGTCCAGCTGGGAAACAGATTCCTGTGATTCACATCGCCTTTGTTGACAGGAAGGTCAGCAGTCTGAACAATTTTATTTATTTATTCATTTGCCCTTTATTTAGCTTGTGGTGGGGGAGAAACTGGGGATAGGGTGCTGCTGACATACATATTTACTTACAGTAACTAGAAGCATGCAGTTTGAGTTTCAAAGGTTGAAATATGTTTGCATATGACAGTTAAACATATATTTTATAATATACAATGTGACTATACATAAAACAACCGTGAAATTTGGGAAAATTGATCTTTAAACAAGCAAGCTTATTTTATTCCACTTATACCATCTGTACTTAAATCAGGTCTCAAAGCAGATACTAGAAATAGAGGCCATGGGTGTGTGAGGCAGTAGCAATGTCCTTGAAAGAACAATGCTCTCTGTTCTCTCTTTCTCTCTCTCTCTCTTCAGAACAATGTTCTTGACAACAGGAAAAGAATACTTGGCATGTCGTTTCCTGCCATCCTCACATCCTCCTACTTGAACCTCAAACCCTGAAGATTACTCTAGGGTGGTGGTTTTGGTTTCATGTTGTTTTGCAAGGCAGGATGTGAGAATGAGGAACGCATGGTGAACAATACCTCCTGGACGTGGAGATAGGGGATCCCTCCAGGATCACCGCCTCTCTGCTTAAGCATCATATTTGTCAACATGTTCAATCTGGATTAGGGGATCTTCACCAGGATTTTAATTATTTGATAAGTATCTCTTACTGGCAGCCCTCTTCAATCTTCAAGAGAGATTCCTCCTCCCGGTAACACCAGGTCCTTCATCAGGTCCAAACCCAGACCTTGCTGTGGTTCCAACTCAGATTGGCTGGAAGCTTTAAGATCTTACAGAATCTCCATTCCTCAGGTAGAAACAGAACACTACTAAGAATTAAAGAGCCTCCTGGGCAAAGATCGTAATCCACAGTTAGGAACATCTGTATTCTTTTACTGAATGGAACACCAGGTCCCCAACAACTTAAACATTTATCAGCATTTTCTCCTTCTTGGACTCTGGGACCCCCCCCTGCGCACCAAACAAACAAACAAAAAAGGGGGGTCCTGACCTTATCGGACCCTTAGCTTACCTTTCCAAAGATTTTAGTAAACATATTTCTATTGGGAGAGAATGGGTGGAGTCTGCTTTTCCAAATACTATCCTATAACCTAACAATTGTATTTTAGATCTGTTCTCTTATTTTTGATCAAGCCTGTCTTCTACCAGTTTCAATTGTTCACTTCTTCAGTCTGTACCCTGCTGACATGCTGACATAGGCTTTCCCTTGCAGAGCTCTGGAGCTGTTTGAATTCCAGCAAACTGCCCTTCAGTACTTGTTTTGTGAACCAACTTTATCCTGTTCACTCATGGAAGTTGACATTAGTTAGATGTGGACGACAGTAAAATAAATTAAAGGGAATTTTCGTCTTCCTCCAACTGTCTTTGCCAATAAGAATGGGAAAGAAGCAATTCCAATCCTATCCCTATGTTATAGACTAAATTTTGTGTCCTTAAAATTCATATGTTGAAGCCCTAAGCTCCAGTTTCTTAGAATGTGACTATACTTGGAGATTAAGTATTGTTAAAGGAGATGTGTACAGGTGCCAAACAGACAAGGGATGGACTTGAGATTCGTCAACCTGGCTGGGCTACCGCACCTCTATATTTGATCAAACGTTACTCTGGATGTCTCTGTGAGCATGTTTTTGGATGAAATTTACAATTAAATTTGTGTGCTCTGAGTAAAACCTCCATAATGTGGGTGGGCCCCATGCAGTCAGCTGAAGGCCTGCATGAAACAGAGGACTGGCCTGCCCTGAGCAAGTGGGAATTCTGCCAGCAGACAGCCTCTGGACTTGAACTGCAACCATGGCTCTTCTCTGCTGCAGCCTGCTGACCCACCGTGCGTATCTGTAGCTCGCCAGCAGCCTCCATAATCACATGAGCCAATTCCTCAAAAACAAATCTCTTATTCTATATACACATACTATTGGTCTGTTCCTCTGACTAATACACTCCCCATCCCCGACCGAGGCTTCCTGCTCCTAGCTGCTGAGTCTGGAAATAACACATGGGAACTTGCCCACCACAGTTGGTTTTATGCAAATGGTTAATTTGGAAGTAAGGGGTGAGAGGAGAGTAGGAGCCTTTGTTTTACAGCTTAGACTTTATTTATGTAATTAAAAAATAAATCTAACACAACGCAGGACATTCTTATTTCTGTCACTATTACTACAAGGCTTTTCTCCCTTGATGATCACTCTCTGGCTTAAAGTGCAGTGACCGTGCTTCTGGATAGGGCTGAAAGTAAGTGACGGGAGTGTGGCATATCCTGGTCTGTCACTTCAGCTTTTTCTTAAGAGGAGGGTGAGGGAGGCTCCTTTTCCATCTTTTTCCTTAGACTATTTTCTCCAAATATCAGGACACCCTTCTCCATTGATAGAATCCTGAAATCAACTGGGAGACTAATAATCATATTGAGAATTTTCCCCCCACTAAGAATAGACAAAGGTGGTGAGAAAATTTTCTTTTAAAGACAGGATAAGCAATTCAACTATGCTCTCTATCCTGGCAGTATAAAAGAGCTATTATAGACATTACCAAGTATGATATTTAAGTATTTCACATTTTTTCCATATGTTTTCTCCCGTCCTGAATCTTCTCTTTATCATCAATATTTTTATACTATTTTTTATATTTCACTGAAAAATAGTCTCTTTTTTTAGTTCAGTATATATTTGTATGTAGGTTTCTGTGCACGCAATATATAACTTCTCACACGCTGAAAGGTATAGACACTGAAAATTATTTTAGGAATTACAAAAGATACATCATGAATCCTTGACATAGTATTCCCACATGCAGCATTTCCCTGCTATATCATTCAGATCACCTCGTCCCATGTGAGAATAAACCCATTACCAGGAGGTTTTGCTGCATTCATTTTGCAACTGAAGGGAAAAAAATTGTACATGCCAGTTAATCATCCCAGATGTGAGCACCAGCTGCACACTCTCTGCTTTGTTTATGAGTACATTTTACTTCAGGTAAACACTGTAATTCTGGCAGAAATTTCTGCCTCATGGATATGAATTCTGCCATTATGTATTCACTATTTTTTTTAAAAAGAACATTTACATTTGTATAGGAAAGAATGCTAAATTAGAAGAAATTGAATTCTTGTCTTGGCTGTGCTACGTGGTTTCAGGCAAGTTAATTAGTCTCAGTTTCCAGATCTGTAAATTGGGGTGCTACTATTCACTTTACAGGGTGGCTGTAAAAAGTAAAAGAAAAAATTTCTGTAAAATTTTGAAGTACCTGGACATAGCCTTTGCTCAGTTAATTACTGTTTATCCCATTCTCTTCTGTAAAGAAAATAAGTGTGATATCTGCTCTATATTTTAATTATACCATGAGGAAAATATGATAATAGCCACAAATACTTTGAAGGATACCTTAAAAGGGAAATTCAAATGTACAGTATGACCAGTGGTGTGTGTTTCTGTGTATGTTTTGTCCCACATCCTGTGTTAAATCCATTAATCTAAGTTCCAGCTGGACCGCCCCAATCAGCACAACTGGTATTTTTGCTTCCTCCCAAGTGCCCATCCCAACTTTTAAGTCCAGTCCCAATCAGTGTGAAAAATGTTAGTGGAAATGCTTGAGAACTGGATGACATATCGTCAAGTCACTGTTCTTGGTGGAAATTAATGAATAACTGCCAGCTAATATCTTAATTCAAGCCCGTTGACAGACTCCATATGCACAGGACACTTCTGGCCAGCTGGAATAAACCCTCAGCTGCACAGAGGGTGAGTGATTAAGTCATTTTCTCAGGTTTGGGCAGTTGGAGCACAATTCACAGAACTAAATATCATCTTGAGGGAGTGTGTTTTCTCGTTCAGAAGTATGGAAAAGAATAAGAATAACACCACCAAAGAGTATACTATATGGCAAATTCAAATTGATATGGGAAGTGGGCTGAACTGACTTCTGAGTGACTTGGAAATACTCCATTCCTGTTCCCTAGTGGCCTCTCTGATGGAGCCAGAGAGAAGTTAACCTCCAGGAGAAAGAGGTTGGTCTTATATCCATAATGTCTTATCTGGCCCTCACCACCCTCTTACACGGCTTCCCTAATGCCAGATCAAACTGCTTAGCATTTTCACAGGGAAATCTGAGCACTTAGCATCTGTATTAGACTCCTCAAAGTTTCTACTATTAGAGATCCCAAACTCAATGTAAACTTACTGTTTTTCAGCTAACAGACTATTTTAATGCCTATTCCTGTGATTTTATTTATAGTAGGAGCATTTTAAAAAGAATTTCAAGAGCAATACCTGATCAATGTAAAAATTAAAAAATGCTAAAAAGCACAAAGCAGAAAGTAAAAATTATTTATGATTATATGATGTATTCAATTAACCTGTATCTATTTCATCTACTATATGGCAGGGGCTGTTAGCACCTGTGGTTTAGATTCAGAAACACAAAGAAGTGGATGTTAATATTTATGCTTGCAGTGGTTAATGATTTTTAAAAGAGGGATTCTTTTATTTTATTACTAAGTACAACCATAATGTGATATTATGAGAAGAAATGTTGAAATAGATTCAGAAGTCCTCGGTTCTAGATTAAAGATGTTACTAGTTGACCTAAGATAAAGCACCTGTTTTTTTTAACCCTTTAGTTCTTCCTGTAACTAACAATCTACTAATTTTACTACTAGTAATCAATATATGCAGTTCCTTTTATTGCCAGTTATTCAAACAGTGCCTACTGTTATGTTTTTGTAAGTCAGTATTAGGGTTTTCTGCCATAATTTGGCATAAAGTATCTTTGTACAGGTAGACTTACCATTCACTTGGCTATTCCTTAAAGTATTTATCTGCATGATTTAATTTTGTCCTAAGCCTGTTACAAACAAACAACTGCACAAAAACACTTGCCTTGAACTACATAATAGAATAATATTCCCAAGAGAGCTCAGACTTTTTCTTCTTAATAGCTAACAATAATCTTCTAATCATTTAGGCGTATTAAGCACTTTTCAGTTTGCCTGTACACATGAAACATGCAGACATATTGGTCACACAGACAAAACAAAGCCTAAAACCATACGTGAAACAAAAGCCTGAGAGGAACTGCTTCACTTCTTCTTTGTGCTGTAAACTCTGCAGGGCCCCAGATGCTCCCTTGAAAGCAGTCTCATTAATGAAAGCGCCAGCAGGGGTAAATCATGCCAATTTGAATAACAGTAATGGCAAACATCACCTGACTCTGTAAAGTGGTCTCTAAGCCATTTAGGTAGAAAAAAACGGGGGCGGGGGTGGGAGGGCGAGACAGGACAATAAGAAAGTATATGCTTGATTGCACAGGGGAAAAAGAGAAAGGAAAGAGGACACAACAGCAGCTTCTGGAGGATTATCCTCTCTAATAATAGCTGTACAATGTATTGCAGTAACCTTTAAAGAAAAACAAAACTCTCGTTTACTTGCCTTTGTCGTTGTTATAGATACTCAAGTAACCTTATAGACAGGATTACCCATGTACCTATTTCCCTGAGACAGGCCCATTTTGTTCTCATTATTCTGGCATGATTAATACCTTCTTGCCTTGGGTATAAATACTATGGTAACTCATAGAGTTGAGGGGCCCATAAATTGGGGAAAGGGTTTAATAAATTCAGATAAATGTTTAAGATTGTTTTTATGGACTATCTCTACCAGAGCCTTCATTTTATTCAAGGGCTAACACATGGCGCTCACTCCAGGCCGGGCACTGTTCTCACCTGTTACACACAGTAACTCCCTGACCTGCTCACACAACCCAATGACAGAAATGAGGCAACATTCCTAAAAGCACACAGCAAAAAATAGCATATTTGAGATTTAAATTTAGGCACCTTAATCCAGAGCCTTATTTTAACTACTATATGCCTTCCAAGTATATATATATATATATTTTTAATTAAGCCTGTTCTATCTCTTGATTGTTTGTATTGCTTGTAAGAAATAATCAAAAGTTTGCACATAAACAATCCATAATTTATTCATAAATCCTACCAAGTATTTTACAAATATGGCTATAATGAGAAGAATCTACCATATTCATTCTCCTCTCCAGGTTGCCATTTCCATCAAGAATTCATAATTGAGCCCTGACTGCTGTGGCTCAGTGGATTGAACATCGGCCTGCGAACCAAGTGTTGCTGGATCGATTCCCAGTCAGGGCACATGACTAGGTTGCACATCAAGTCCCCATTTGAGGACATGAGTGAGAGGCAACCACACAGTGATGTTTCTCTCCCTCTCTTTCTCCTTTCCCCTCTCTCTAAAAATAAATAAACAAACAAATAAATAAATTATTTTTAAAAAATTCATAATTGAGACATTGACTGGAAATTAAGTGGCCTAAATTACTTTTAATGTCCCAGTAAATAGAACAAAGGAATATGACTTGTCCACCCACTGGATACCGTAATTCCCAGACACACCTCCCCCTGACCTGACACAAACTCAGCCTCCAGCAACAAGACTGAGAGGACTTCAGGAACACAGTTCCATTTGCTGGACAGAAAGGAGAATCCAAGCTACTTTCACTGGGCTCCATTGCTAAGATCATATCCCTTGGTTAGCAATTAACTTCTTATGGATTCTTTTTAAACATACATGTAGACATGAGACTCAACCTCCTACAATTCTTATCAAGCTTCATCATCTGACTTCCTCGTTCACATCAGGTTCAAAGAGCGTGGGAACTGTTACAGCAAGAAGAGGTGACAGCTAACTTGCCGGTGAGAGGACAAATACAACTCAAAAGTCATGCAATGAGGAAGGCACACACACACGGGCAACATCGAGTAGCCACCACAGAAAGTGTTATGTCACATGTGGCATCCCCTGCCTGACATAAGATCTCTGGGAAGAGTTACAGAATAATTGCTTTATAATTTCGGTGGTTGCAGTTGGAAAACCTTAGGTACCTTAGTTAATTTTCTGAAGATGTCTCTGTTTACCGATCTTTATGGAATGTTGGACACTTTTTTAAAATATATGATACCTGATATGTCATCCATCCTGATTCTGGTTAAAATATTATATTTACTCTAAATGTGCCTACCAGTATTTAAAAGAAGCTAGCCAATGATATAGGTAGAACATGAAAAAGGGAAACCTGTCTGATCTATGTTGCCTGCAGAGCGATACAACTCCAAATGAACAATTTAAATTTCAATTACCCGAGAATGCATTACTTATAGAAAATAAACAAACCATGTATTTGAAACACTTGGATAATTCAATGAACTTTGGACATTTATCTTTCTGTGTGGAATCACACAGATGCAGCCTCAATGGCTGTTAGTAAATGCTTAGAAATGCTGTCCTGGCCTGGTAGTGATAGCTTCCTGTCCCATATTTCCCTTTCATACTATAAGGCTGGTATCAGACATGTTGTCGGCCTATGAGACGCTCAGTGAGGCTTTAGAAAGACAGACACATAAACAAAGCAATTTGGTTATAACTTCATGATAAGAAATTATGCCACCAAGAAAAGCAGGGTGAAATTCTGCTTTTTAAGGATCAAGTCTGCTACCGAAAAATCTGCCAGGACTTTTCCATTTTTATTCCCATTTTCTATTTTCTACATACGAATTTAGTAATCCTTGGTATATTTTTGGCAGAGCCTAAGCTTTTTTCCTCAGTTCCAACTTCCCCTTATTAACTTGAAATAAAATTCTATGAGGCTCTGTGCCGGAAAATTACAGGATCAAATGGAAAGGTTGCATTAGCTCTCTTCTGCCTCAAGCTTCTGTTTAATGTTCTCACAAGATAGCGCGAGACGTGGAAAACCCTAGGGGTAGGAAAACAAGATGCTGAATCCATGGATGTGTCTCCTAATGGAATATCTGCAAAGATAGAAACCAGAACTTTCTTACCATTAGTTAATTTCCCTAAGCATCAACTCCCTAAAAATAACCTCAGGATATGTCTTTAGCCAAATTCTTTCCCCAGACCTGATATCAGACACTATATTTAGGACAGTAGCTAGTAAGAAGATTTCATATGTTCATTCAAAATTTCTCTGAACATAGCAACAGATGTTAGTAATAGAAAGAAGCAAGGACCAGAAGACTTCAGCAACTCTTGAAATTGGAGTAAATGAGGGAGCAGAAATACGTAGAAATTGTGGTCATTGATATCATCACCGTCATCAGGGAGCTGGCTTGTTTTTCAGAAATTAACACACTAAATTAAAAACACCATTCTCTTGTTTGCCTTAAGCCAACTGGGCCTTAAGAAAATAGAATTTGGACTAATTCTTAAATAAATCACCATGTTATCAGCCATACTATCTGTATTCTCACTTAGATATGCAAAAGATTTAAATCCAAAAGAGAAGTAAAGACAATTGGGGCTAGGTAATTAGGTCATTATTACTAAATTATTTTTTATCTATAGGTTTAATGCTAATTCTTTGTAAAAATAAAAAGACGAAAACTACTTCAAGAAAGCTACTTTATAATTCAGAGTGGAAAAATATACAACACAACACTGGAAACATTTGTTTTGGTTAATTAGAGCCACCAGGTGATAAAGGAGGCTTCTAAATACATAGCCTTGCAGGTGGGTAATTGGTTTGGCATCACCCTAGATTACTGCCAGAGTAGTATAAACTTTATTTCTCCCCAAGAAACTGAAAATATAAGTCTAAAAAGAAACAAAATGACTAAGGGCCTCTTTGCTTTTCTATTTTTTTCTTTCAGTCACATCTTGTTTGTTTGTCTATATTTGTTTGGTGTTTTAAGAAGCTTTAATGGTTCTCTGCTGTTCTTTTGTATTCTGGCAATTCTGTAATAAAAAGTGCTTACTCACTGTGAAATCTGAACCTCACTGGAGTTTATTTAATGGTGAAAGCCATACTCTGTTTATTGCTTACTTAATTGGCAGGATGAATTCTGAACTTAAGGCCTGTGTTTTCATGAGAAAAGAAGGTTTAAAACCGAGAAAAAAAAAAAAAGAAGAATTCTGCCTTTCTTCCCATTCTCTTTATTTACTTTCAAAAACTTTAGGTCAAGCTACCGATATTTTTATAAACTTGCTGTCACTCATCTTGCAATATACAATTTCAAAATGGTTCCTAATTTATTAGACTCCCATTAGAGGAATTACCTAACTGAATCACCAAACTACCTCACAACCTCATTTGTGAACAACAGAGCTGAGATTCTATCCCAGGTGTATCTGACTCCAAAGGCCTTTGCTCTGCCACTGCATCATAAACTCCCCTAAAATCAACGCCCGTGCACCTGCTCGTGAATCCTCTCTCACTACACTTACTGTTTAAGAATGGTTATCATGAAAGGAAACCACAATTTGAATTGCTCACTCTGCTCCCCCGACTTCCATTGCCATATCAGGAATGGCAACTAAAAAGGAAATGTTCCCAAATGTTTTAAACTTCCCAGCTAATAGCACAGAAGGGAGACACCAGGCTACTCTAGAACGTGGGCCTATGTGAGTGACCGACGCGGTAACACTTCCCTGGTAGGGAGGCGGCCAGGACCAGACCAAGTCACGCAGACCTTCAAAAACACAGTCTTCAACAAGAAAACTGAAAGTATCATGTCTTATTATTCTACCATTACAGGTTTACAATGACTGGTTAAGTCATCCTGAATTATTTACTGTAAAAAATATTTATTTTTTTAAAAAGTTTAATGAGTGCCTCTCATTGAGCCAGGAAGTAGGAATTTAAAAATGAATAGAAAAAAAATTTTTTTTTATCACAGAGGTGAATGCATAAGGTAAATAAGAAAACAGAAACAAATCATAGCAAGTGCTAGGAAGAAGGCTGAGACGGACTGATGGGCTAGTTTCAGGGAAGGCTGCAAGTGGAAAATTAAGAAGGAGATAGTTCTGCCAAGAGTGTAGAGAAGAGAATCACAGGCAGAGAGAACAGCATGTAAGAAGGCTCTGAGGTGGCAGAGAGTTTGGTGTGTGCTAGGAACTGAGAAAAAAGTGAGGCTGAAGGAAGGTCAGAGGAAGCAGGGGCTGGGGGTGAGAGAGGGGAAGGAGTAGGAGATGAAACAGAAGTGAACAAGAGAGGTCTGGCTATGATGTCAAATTCAGGCTTGAATGAAAAGTTCTACGAGAATCCGCTGTACACTTTTAAGCAAGGAGGCCTCATGATCTGATATGTACGGTAAAATTATCACTATAGCTACTGCTTTGCAGAGAAAATGTATGAAGGTAAGAGTAATTATAGGGATGTTGATTGAGGGTTAGTGCTCTAGCCTGTATCAACCACTGAATGGCTAAAATTCAGTCTTTCTGTATATACAGTACATTACCATTAATTTGGATGAAGAGGGAGAGATGACTGGATTTGAGATATTGTTTGAAGTAGAAGTAGCAGAATTTGCTTTTAGGTTGGATAAATACTAAAAAGAACAAAGGAATCAAAATTTAGATGCTGCTACTTAATAAATAATTATGCTCTATATGGAGAAAGGAAGGCCTATGCAGTACTTTCTAATCTTTTTATGAGTTCAAATTTTAATAGTTAAAATAATAATGGCTACTGATTATTATTATTATATGCCATATCAGACACTTTAAAGATTTTATTTCAATTAACCCATTGGCAGTCTTGCAGAACAATGTTAAAATGGTCATTTACATGTGAGAAAATTGACATTCAAAAGATTTCCAAGGTATCAGTCTTGGAATTAGTAAAACTCAGATCTGTTTTGCTTGAAAAATGGATTTTAAACTTCCTGAGGGTGGAATTTGTGCCTATCTAGCTTTTAATTGTAGCTTCATAACTAGCAGTGTCTGGCAAATAGTATATTATTAATACATATTTATCACCTAAATAAATACATGCAATTTCCACTATGGCTTCATGCTTCAGAGAGATTTCCAAGTATACTCCCTTCTAGCTGGCATTGACTGTCAATGTCAGTAGAGCTGTCGTTTAAACTACCATCCCTGTTGGGACCACACAGAGCTCTCCATCACTGAGAAACATCTCTAGTTATATTCTTATCTCTACATCCTTCCTGGAGAAAGATGTGTAGGCACACGACACTGATAGGACTTGGGAGGGGCTATGACAGTCTCAACTAGGACGCAGGTTCATAAGATCATTGCAGGGACATCCAGGAATGGCATGTGCACATGAAGCATCTCCTTGGAGGTATGGGCACTGCCTTCACCTCCAAGTACAAGGTCTCTGGATCCTTAGTTTTGCTAGTCACAGGATCATGAGCATCCTTGCTCTAAAACATTCTCTCACAAGGAGGATGCACTTCACTGCCAGGACTTAGGCTATGCTGGTAGCTTCATTACAGTGTCCCTCTAACGTGAGGACATTTCCCAGCCTGACAGCATTCCTACCACAGAGTCTTTATTTCTGACACCCAGGTCATCAACCAGTGCTAGAAAACTCTGTTTAATGCACTGCTTGTCAAGATGTAAGTTTTTCTGCACCTTGCCTCCAGTCAGATGACTGGAATGAAGGCATAAATCTGGATCTCAAGAGGATTCTGTACTTCTCCTTTGCTGCAATACTGGCTTCCCTAAAAACTCGTGTCTTGTGAGATCCACTACATGCCCATAAAAATATGCTTTATTCCAACTTGGATTTCATGCCTTCCCTTCCGGGCAATAGCCAACTGTGTAATTCATTCACTGCTCTTTGTGTTAATGTAATTATGTGTCAAATACAAACAGGCCCAGTTGGAGCTCTAGGAGATTTGATGCAAACACAGTCCTGGTATATAAGTGTTCTGCCCATGGGCAGACAGGTCCCGAGGGACCACTTCTTCAAGGAGCTAACACCTAGTCATTCTCATGCCAGTTCCATCTATAAAGCTAGATACATTTCCTAATATTATTCCTCATAAACTCCATCTTCCTTGTGGTTTAAGTTCTGCCATTGGTCCAAGGACACTAAGCATTCCATACATGCCTACTTCACAAAGACAAAGAATATGTCACAGGAATCTCTGTTGGGGTTCCAACCCTTAGTAATGAATGAGATTCTCAACTACATCATTAGGATCAACAGGCAAGAGCCCTCTGTCGATTTTTCATCAGAAAGGGATACAATTCAAGGGCATACCTGGCTATCAATACCCTTAACTCTGTGGCAGGCCTCCACCGCCACTATCGGGGCATAAAAGACATGCCCCACCCCAGTCTTGTTGAGGAAGGGGCTCAAGGGCAGAGTAAGTATCATATTTACCAGAGATCTGCTCCTTTAACGCAACGGGAGGTAAGGCCATACACAGATCTAAGCTTCTGGTTCTCAAGGAAATCCCCTAGCAACAACTATGATTGACCTATCCCCCACTCAGCCATCCCTCTGCTTGTCTTCCAATTGAGACTACTTTGTCTGAGGCTTGAAAGAGTCCATGGCTTCTGTGCACATCTTTGTGAAATCTGCCAGTCCCTGCCATTTCCTCCTGTGGCACTATGGACTGCATGTTGATGTTCTCCCAAATTCAGATGTTAAAACCCAACTCCCAATGTGATGGCATTAGGAGGTGGGGTCTTTAGGGAGAACATGGCAAGAAGGCTGCTATCTATAAACCAGGAAGTGAGCGCTCACCAGACACCAAACCCGCTGGCGCCCTAATCTCATACTTCCAGTCTCCAGGACTGTGAGTAATAAATGTTCGCTGTTTAAGCCACCCTGTCTATGGCACATTTGTTGTAGCAGGCCAGGCTGACTAAGGCATGTGCTCACCCAGTGTCTGATATTGACAACAGCCCCTGATTTCACCTCCCAAGCTGAGTCTGACAACCTGTCCAGGTTCTTTCACCTTATGATCATTGTTTTTGCAATTGCTAGTTCTACTGCTCCATGCTCATGAACCATGTCACTGAGATAAAATACCTAAAGCTTTTAGAGTAGAAAAAAAGGTTATCTCTAAGCCTATCTTCTATGTTTTTCAGAAGATTAAACTGTAGAGGTTAAGTGATTAACCCAACAGCACAAAGTTAATAATGACTAGAAGCCTGGCCTTCTGACTCATAGAAAAATGATCTAACAATAACCATGGCATCCCATTCTTAGAAAACATATTCATCAATGGATGGAAACCCAAGTAAGGTATATTATTTAAATTTGAGTTTGGGAAAAATAATGACTCAGGGTGTAGGTTAGAGTCTTTTCTGAGAACCTCTGCAAGCACTGAAAACAGTCAATAATAGCTGATGTTTATAGAGAAATACATCTAGGTTGTTTCATCTTTAAAGGTTTCTGCAAAACTTGTCAACTTAAATTCTGATAGATGAAAAAAAATTTTTTTCCTTTTCTTTATAGCCAGTTAACCTATATACAAATAAATCCCCACATTTCCTCAATAATCATGGGTGGAAAATACATAAAATATAGTCAATGTATTTGGAAGATGAATCTTTTTATCAAGTGAGATATTCCAACCCAATGAGTGTGGAGAAAAGGAGGCTTTCATGCTGTGTAAGGGGGCTTCTAAAAGTTAAATGACTGCCAGTCAGTCCCAAAGTTGAGGTTCACTCTCAGGGTCAAATACCTGTGGCTACTTCATTTCATGGGTATGAGTTCTACAGGGTCAGGAGCAGCCTGGACATCATTATGAACATTTTCATGGATTTTTTTTTAAAGGCAACAATATCTAAACTCCATATATTCATAAAGCAAATCAACAGAAGGGCTAAAGTTAAAACTCATAAATCCCAATTTCATTCTTTTTTTAAACTGTGCTTGTCATGAACATTTTTGGTGTTTCTCAAGTCATTTTTTTGCATGAAATTTTGATTTGCTCCATCAATTATGTGGCTATGAAATCAGTGTCTGTACTTAAAATGTACATCTACTATATGGCCCTTATGTCCTAGGAACATAAAATTTTATACTGATTTTTTTTTCACTTCCAGTTCCTATACTGCTGGTTAAAGAGCTGTCAAACAGAGAAAAGAGGCGCTGACAGAACTTACAAGTGCTGTGATCCATTTTCCCAAAGGATCAGCTTGAACCAGTCTGGCCATAAGAAGTAACTTTCCTTGATGATAATCCATAAATTTTGTAGTTAATAATCCTTTTCTTACCAGCTTTAATTATAGACTTTAGCAATACGTTTGTTTTTTAAAAGTTCATGAGGATGCTGGTAACGGAACCCTTCCTCCCAAGACCACTGAAGGATCACAAAACTGTCAGGGTTTAGTCATCAGCTAAGTCATCACTGAAGGTGACTGCCAGCCAGTATCACCAGTTAATCACACTCTAGGGCACAAGTAGTTTTGACAGCCCAGCGAAAGCTGAAGATTCAGGTCATTAGAAATTGCTTGAGATTCACTCCCTGCTCTTCACTGCGGTACTCCTCGCACCAGGTCCTGAATTTCTCTCTCATCTTGGCCTAATAAGTCTTCCTTCACAGTTTTATTGAAAGCTTTGGAATACAAGTTTTGAATTGAGTGTTTCTTTCATTACAAGATGCCATGTGTGTGCTTAGAGTGCAGATGTATAATGATGGGACTATTACCAGGTGGACCATACATACATCTCAATTTTCCCAGGATAATCTTAGCTTAAAGCCTCTTTTCCAAAGATAACTGGTAAGATCTCTTTTCTTTCACACCAGTTTCAAGAATACATTATATTGTCCAATTACCCACCACTAATGAGCAGTTAGGTGCAATCCTTCCATCAAGCATTGGTCATGCTAACAACTCATCACTGAAAATATTTTTCTTTCACTGAGTATCATTTTGATCAGGTCTCTTTCCAGACAGGTTCGTTGCAGCCATGTTATTCTGGAGCTTCTTTTCTGTATTTTATATTATCGTTTCTGACTTCAGCGATACACAATAAAAGCTTTGTAATTCTGTTCTCACCTTTGATGCTCTTAATCAAGAGAAAAATCTGTTACAGTAATCAATGTAAATCTGACCATCTTTTGGATAATCTCAGCCTGGAATTACATTAGTAAGAAATATGAGTCTGGCAACTAAAAATAACTTGAGGACATTTACATTTTTACAGTGGTCTATAAAAAATATGCCAAAAGCACAGCTTTCATCACATTTAGTGCAGCAAATTTTCCCACCTCTCTCATACATAGTGTTTTCCCCTCTGGCTTCTAGTAAGGAAAAGACTGTCCTCAAAGGTTTTCATCTGACCCAAATCCACAGTACCAAAAAGTAGAGCAAGTCCAATTCTTAAGGGTTGCCAAAAGAATGCAACTATAACCAGGGATTCTTTTTTATTAAAAAGATTATCAACTGATTTTGATAAAAGTAATAGGAATTGTGTCTGTGTTAAGTATAAAGATAGAACCAAAATGAAGAACCAGCACATTATTTTAGTGAGACCTACAGAATGACTCAATGTAATCATTTAGAATGGCATGCAGGTAATTGGAGAGAGAAAAAAGGGGCTGCCAATTAATCAGTACCTTCCAAACTTGGCAGAAGACACCAGAGACCTCTCTTCCTTTGCATACAACTCTGAGATAAAGGTATCATTTCTATTCTTCAGTTCAGAAAACTGAGACCCAGAGAGATTCATGCATACTCCAAGGTCACATATTTTCCCCAAGGGGTACAAAATGACTACTGAGTTCTCAGAATGTCCAATGCTTGAGTTGTAAGACAGGAAGACTCCATCTGCCATGAGTTATCTTGAACAGACGGACAATTTCTGAGGAAGGTGAAATTACATATGTACCCATCCAGGTACGTTCAGTAAAATTTGCTCAAATTCTCTTCCTTAGAAGTGCAGAACTCACCACCTTATCCATATTCCTCCCTAATTTGCCTGAAATGTGGTTTATTTTCTTTGACTGCAAGACAGAAGAACTTGAAGATTAATCAAGGTGCTTCACTTAGGAAGTAGTCCAAACCTGACACTAAATTTCTCATCTACATGACACAGTCACCTACAATTCAGAAGATTAATAGAAAAAATTATAGCAATACAGGAGGCAGATAAGAAAGGATGTATAAACATAGTTAGAAAGACTTGTATTACAGTAGGTCTTTCTTTCATAACCAGAGACACAATTGACAAAAACAAAGTTACCGATAAAGAAGTTCCTAAAACTCTTAGTATTTAGGAGCATTTATTTTAAATACACACTTAATTTTAAAAACAAATTCTTAATTTATTGACTTTGGAGAGAGAGAGAGAGAGAGAGAGAGAGAGAGAGAGAGAGAGATCGATTTGCTGTTCCACTTATTTATGCCTTCATTGATTAATTCTTGTATGTGCCCTGACTGGGGACTGGGGATCCAACCTAGAACCTCGGCATATTGAGATGACATACAAACCAACTGAGCTACCCAGCCAGGACTAAAAATGAAACTTTTTTTTAAGTAGTTATAATTTTTAAATTTTGGGTGAGTTGGAGAATATTTTTTCAGTATATCCATGATCAGCATCATTCCTCCTTAGACATGTACATTTTTATATAGTGCTACCACTGTATCTACTCTGTGTATCCATATCATTAACGATTTTAAGGAAGGTAGAGACAGAACTGCCCAGTTTCTATTCTCTGGGAATTTACTCAATTTCCAGAGTCTCTATTTGTAAAGAGGTTACTAGCATGTTTTTTTTTGGGGGGGGTCTTTTGCAATCCTCCATCCAAAGGTATTTTTCATTTTGCCTCTTTTACAAAAGTTTTACCCATTGGTCAATGTTGAAACTATTTCTGTGATCTCCAGAAAGTCTTTTGTATCTTCCTGTTTCCTATCTGGCCTGGCTTTTTCTCTCTCTCATCGCACAGAACACACTCAGGCCACATTCCAATATCATTGGATACATATGAAGAGCATTCTGGAGCTAAAAGGAATTTCATAAGATCGTCTACTACAACTTCCTCATTTTAGCAGTGAGTTAATTGAGGTTCCAAGAGAAGCAACTTTTCCAACACTGCATGTGTAGCGAGCGGCTGACCAGACTTTACAAGCAAGTGTATTTTCTCAATGCCAGTGGCTATAAACAGCCCTGCTCACGCCATGACATTTATTTATGTAGAGGCAGTTTAGAGCAGTGTCAAGTGCCCCGACTCTGGAGTAAGGTTGCTAGGGTACAAATCTTAACTCCTCACCCCGATATTTCTGGGGCTTTGGTCAATGAATCAATGTTTATTACCATCTCCAGACTGCGGGCAGAGCTTATGTCTCATTTAGCAATTCTATCTTCAATAATTTTTTTTTCCTTTTTACTGACTGATTTGCTATGGGCCAGGCTCCGTCATGAGTCCAGGCTCCAGGGAGCCAGGCATCCAAAGAAATCCCAATGCTGCATGAGAGGTCACATAAAGAAGCATGCCATAGCCCTGGCTGCTTGTGGTTCAGTGGATTGAGCATCGGCCTGCGAGCTAAGTGTCGCTGGTTCGATTCCCAGTCAGGGCACATGACTAGGTTGCAAGTTAGGTCCCCAGTTGGGGGTGCAAGTGAGAGGCAACCACACAGTGATGTTTCTCTCCCTCTCTTTCTCCTTTCCCTCCCTCTAAAAGTAAAATAAACAAATAAAGAAATGATTTTTTTTTTTTAAAGAGGCGTGCCAGGAGAACAGCAGCATTGGGAAGGCGAGGAAGGCAGCCAGGTGCACCTGGGGAGTCCAGAGGGGCTTCACAGAGGAAGCAGCACCACAGAGAAGCCCGTGACAATGAGGCTCACCCCAGGGCTCAGCACCATCCCTGATACAGAATAGCACATAAAGAAATGTCTGCTACATGGATGAGTGGAATTTATCTTCCCCGGGTTAGACTTGGGGAAAATAGATACTTGAGAGAAATATAGGAAGAAGGCACTTCTCTCTGCGTGATGTACTCTTGAACTTTTTAGAAAGAGCCCTCTCTTATACAAACAATATCTACTTCTTGAACTCTCCAAGAGGCTGTCAGACTGTTTAAGGCGGCAGAGCCTCCAGCAGATCTACGCAAGTAATGTTGGTCATTTGTATAAAGCTAGACAACGCTAGCTCCCCCCAAATCAGAGGTCTGAAGAAATATTTAATACATGTTTCAAACTCCAGAAGATCCTATCTACTCAGAAGGAAGATAAGCCCAGGGAAGACCTCCTCCTGTGGCATCTGAACAACAGCCCTGAAGCACCTCTCTCCAGACAACGAGGCAGGCTGTGCTCCGAAGAAAGGTCGGGTGTGACGCGCGCACCTCCTGCAGAGCAAACGCCAGGGCAGATGCATGAGTGGACTCGAAATGCCACAGGAAGAATCTTTCCCTTTTAAAAGGTCACTGCACAAAACACAATAAAACTGTCTCCTATGGCATGCTCTTCTTCCAACTGACATGCTTCAAAAGTGCATGAACCAAACTGAGGGCATTCTTTGTGTTCCACACCTGGCTAAGAGGCATTCTCCTGGGTGCTCATATATCTGTCATTTAAGATCATTTTCTGGGAACTCTGCTCTCTCCTCTATAACCGCCCCCTCTTTCTGTTTTTTTTTTTTTTTTTTACCATTTCTCCCTGTGATTTACATTTTAGTGTGATACAACATGGAGGAAGGCTCAGATTTCTCACCAGTGACGGAAGCATTCGCTATACTCTGTTCTATATCTCAGGACTTAGTCCCAAACATTCGCCTGTCCGACCGTGACTCATCATGCCCTTTCCTTTTCCTGCCTAGCTGTGTGCATCCGCTAAAGTCAAATGTACTGAAATATGACCCTCTTTTGTTACGAGAGGGGAAAAACCGTCACTGAATAGTAGACAACCGAGAGCTTAAGTTTGCTGTGATCATGGTGAGCTCCGGTGCTTACTTTAAAACATCTCCAGCAAAAGGAGCTATATGGTATACAACACTGCACATGACAAACTAGTGTAAGGGGTAAGATCTGTTTGTACAGATCACAAGGAAAAGGAAGCAAGCCTGTAATTGTCTGTAGTTGTCAGTGCTATAGTATCCTGGGGGGGGGGGGAATGTGCACATATCAGGTGAGTAAAGAAAGTTCAGAATCAACTGTAATCATAAAATGATAATATTGAGAAATAGGTGCATGGGGCAGGAGAAATTGCAGAGGTTAGCAGTTATTACACACTCAGAGGTAATACAATATTAGAGGGAAGTATGCTAATAATTGACCATAGGTCTGGTACTTTTAAGAAAGTTCTTTAAATCCTAAACACACAAGAACACACACACACACAAACAACAAAATACAAAGGCTAACGAATCCATTCAATGATTTGTAGACTTAGTGATTCTTTGGGTAAGTAATTACTGTGGTTCAAGGTGACAATACATTTTTGCCTATACTCCTTTCAGAGATTCTATGAAATATTTATACAGTAAATTTATTATATATTTATATTAAATAAATGTTACTTATAATATATTGTTTATATAACATAAATATATATAGCAATAATAAATGTAATGTATAGGGCAAAGTGGGATAAGTGCATAACAGCCCAGAAGGGTGGATATTGGGATGATGATGATGCAGGCAGAAGATGAAAGGAACTGTTAGAACAGGCAGAGAAAGCCATAGTTCAAAATATGCTCTATGGTGACTATGCTCTATGGTGGGGATGTCTACAGAGGAATATAAGGGGAGAAATGAAAGCTGTAACTGATAATAGAACCCAGTATAAGTTCTGTATATGAAATAGCTACATATAATGTTATCTTGTGTACATCTGCTCCATTCTTAATCTCAGGAAACAAATAGCTGGATACATTCCAAGCAAATCATCATCCTCATCCTCACCCAGAACCAAAATCCCAAAGAAAAAAAAAAAAAGAAAAATTATTGACAGTGCTTTTCTAAAACACCTGAACACATTCTCAGGAGAAAGCTAAGGCTCTAGTTAGATGCTGGCATCTTGGAACAATTTTGTTATTTTCTTATGGTAGGAACCCACTGATGCCAAATTATGCCTCTTTGCCTTAATGTGTCTTACAGTCCCAGAATTCCCACTCAGCATAGAAAACTTAAGGCTGAACAGTTCTGTAGGAGCAAAGAAAGCCATAGTGGTCAGCCGTTTATCCCAGGCAATCAAGCACAGGACACACACATTAGGCAATTCAGCAGCTTTACGGATTAAAGACTAAGATAGACAAACTGGAAAATAGAGATAATTTAAGAAACAGGAAAAAAAAAAAGAACTCTGATACACTTAGACAAATTGGAGAAGCTACTACAACCAAATAAAATAAAACAGAAAGCTTTCAAAGGGAATAATTAAAATAGAGAACAGGAAAGAGTACTTAGAAATTAAAACATGATTGCTTACATAAACGAGTACAGAGACTAAAGATGCAGCCAAAGAACTCGCACCAATACAGACTAAGGTACAAAGACAGACATTACGAGTGAGGATAAAGCAGCAAGATCTAACATCCAAGTACTAGAAGCCACAGAAAGAGAAGAGAGAATATGAAGGAGAAATTATTAAAGAAATGATAGAAATAAATTTCTCTTAGCTGAAGCAAGCCATATAGTTATAAAGAAATTGCAGTGAATGTATAACAGAAGTGCAAAAAAACAACAACAAAAACCCTCAAAACTAAAAAACAAATAAACAAACAAAAAAAAACCTCAAGTATGTCATTGAAAACATTGAAACACCTAAAATAATAAGATAATCCTAAAAGTTTTTAGAGATAAATGGAATCAGACAGCTTGGTACCAGAGTTCTCATCAACATCAACAGTTTTTGAGAGAAAAACTCAGTTTAGCATAGAATTCTATGGTCAGCCAAAGCATCACACAAATATGAGTGTAAGAACCAGAATACGTACCTTCCATATTCTTTTTTCTTAGGAAGATACTTTATGATATGTTATAATAACGTGAGAAACTAAGTCAAGAAATAGAAAGATTTTGAAAGAGCAGGTTTAAATAAGAAAAACAATAAAATGAAACTCAGGATATTAACTCTGCACTGGTTCTAGGAGCTGTGAGCTCAGGAAAGAGGAGGATTCTTGGAGGTATATTCATAGGGGTAAGAGAGAGCACACCAAATAGACTGGAGAATGTGAAAGAGAGTGAAAACATATGAAGCTATGATAAAGGTAATTAGAATATATAAAATAAAGGAGGCTTAACTTGCCCTGGCTGCTGTGGCTCAGTGGATTGAGCGTCGGCCTGCGAGCCAAGTGTCTCTGGTTCGATTCCCAGTCAGGACACATGACTGGGTTGCACATGTCAGGTCCCCAGTTGGGGGCGCTAGTGAGAGGCAACCACACATTGATGTTTCTCTCCCTCTCTTTCTCCTTCCCCCTCTCTCTAATAAAAATAAAATAAACAAACAAACAAATAAATAAATTTTTAAAAAAAGAAAAAAGAGGCTTAACTTTAAACAATTGACTCAAAGTAAGAAAAAAAAAAAAAATCTTTGATTTGAACTTGAAAGCCAGAAGTCTTTTCAGTTAAGTAAAGGTCATGACATTAGATTCTTAAAGTGAAAAAAATGTAAACCTATTTATTGACCTAAAATTAAATGATATTTATGTGGTCATAATAATGTTAATACATTTATTGTTCTACATTTTAAGGGTAATCTTTGGACAAAGACTTGGTTGTAATTTTAGTATAAAGTGAAAACAATCAAATACAGAAAAACAGAGGTTGACAGAATTAGGACCTGAAATGAAAGAGAAAATGTTGGGGAGGGTACATGGGACTGAGATCCTTACTTTATCTCATGAGGAATAGAGTATTGCAAGTTACCAGAATAAAAGAAAACAACTTTAAGGATTCTAGCTAAACCTTAAAATTATATCACAGTTACATTAATATAAGGAGAAGAATAGTAGTAAAAGGAAGAGAGTAAAGTAAAGATGAGCAGAAATCCATCTTCTAAGTTTCAGGGTAAACTTTCTAAATCCCATACATCAAGATATTGAGTACTCTACCAGATTGCTCAAAATAAGAACCAGCAAAGATTTTTAAATAAAAAAATTAATAAGACACCTCTAGGTACTAAGAATGAAATTGGGGAAGGTGGAGGAGGAGACTCTTCTCATCAGCAATATTTTAGTACTACTTAATGTGTGTATTGGCATGTGATATTTTGATAACACATAAATATGTACTTTTCTGTATAATACTATTAATAGTAATTATTGAGTTATTTTTATTGATTGATTTTGAGAGAAAGAGAGAAACATTGATTTGTTGTTCCACCTATTCATGCATTCATTGGTTAATCCTTTTATGTGCCTTGACCCAGGATTGAACCCACAATCCTGGCATATCAGGATGATGTTCTAATCAACTGAGCTACCTGGCCAGGGCCTAGTGAATGATTTTCATGTACAACACATGTATTGTACCAGATATTTATATAAAATGAGATCCTTATTTATTTTATAGGCTGTGTATAACTTGTCTACATGGGGGCTAATATATATAGAGAGAGCTTTTATGGGCACTCCTCTTGAGTTATGCTTTTCAGTTTCTGAAGATTTTCTTCATCAAATTCTACCATTAGTAGTTAAATAATTTTCCCTATCAAATTCTACCATTAATAGTTAAATAATTAAGGTTAAATATAGTCCTTCCCTTTGATCTTTATTTTTTAATGCAAAAACTCTTAAAATGTATAAATACTGGAACATGAGGATGAAGTATTATTCACTGCAAGGCAACCCACAAAGGTCTTGTTGAGTAGCCATCCAGATATATTGGTTACTGCACTATCCCAATAAGGTCCTTTTTCTTCATAGACATTTAATTTTAGAACTCAGTAAGTACTTTGTTTATGCTTACACAGAAAAAGTGAAAAGTTCAAAAAGACTGAACTGATACTTAACCCAATGACCTAGAGGACAGGGCATGTTTATCAAACCAGTCTCTTGAAGCTAGATGTTTAAGAAAGATGGAGGGTCCCGGTGGGGAGTGGTGAAAGTCTCTAACCATGAAACATCTCATTCAGCCCTCCTGATGTATCTTGTTTTGACAAATTCACACCCAGTGGTCCATATTGATGAGGTGGCAATTAAATCACAAGCCAAGTCAGAAGCTGAAGGATGATTTGAGGACAAATGTTTACTGTTCCAGGCCATGTGCAAACCTTCAACCTTTTGTAAAGTTCAAACATGCAGGACCCGATGTAAAGCACTAGACCTTTCTTCAGTGTAGAGTTCAATACAAAATAAATAAGTGGGAAAGGAAAATCAATAACTGATCAAGTACAATGTCATCACATAGTAACAGCTTCAAAACTCAAGGTTATCTTAATCTTTGTATATAAATATTCTATAAAGAGATCTATTCTCACAAGTTATAAGAGCTTGTCATATTGGATTAGAAAAAGAAATTGATCGTATTTGGTCATGGTCAAAGATAATGAGGTTATTCTGATTTTTGCCTTCTTTATTTTGAAGAAGCAGACATCTTTGGAGGTGGCACATGGAAACTATATTGGGTGACCATTTGTGTATCTCCAGTTGTGTTAGGAAATAGTATAAGATTATGGAGCCATTCCATGAATACTTCCAAAATGTAGGAAGAGTTATTAATTTATGCAAAAAACTACCTTCATCCCCCAAATCATCTTAATCTCTTTACTATCTCTAAAAAAATGACAGTCTTGTTTTTTACTTCTTTGGGATTTTTTTTCAAAACAAGCGTTGTTTTCATTTCAATTTGCATTAAATATCCGAGGCAGAGAACACAATTATGTCCCTTGGTTCTCACAGTCCTGCCTCTTTTGCCATTTTGGGAAATGTAATAAACAAGCAGAAGTGTTTTTAGTGCCAGTAAGCTGCAATTAGTTGATTTCCAGGATTTGAAAATAAAGGATGTGATTAAACAAATGTGGGGTTAGACCAATAAACTACACGTCTGATCTGAGCATTTGGAATGTCTACAAAGATTATATAGAAGTAATCTTAGGGCTGCAGGGCTGAAATGTAATTGAGGTTGGATGAATTAATACCATGGTGGATAAAAGCCCCATCATGTCCTTTCTTGGAAAGAGACAGTCGGTAAACAAAAGCATAGGGCAAGAAAAGCAGAAAACAAACATGTATTTGCCTACTTTGGTTATAGGAACTAGTGTAGCACAGTTATCTTGGCAAGGCCAGCACAATAGGAGGTGGGAGGATGTTAAAATCATCTCAACCGGAAGACAAGACATAATATTGACTCATTCCCATTGTTTTGAATCATATT
Source organism: Furipterus horrens (assembly GCF_987537825.1). Taxonomy (NCBI): domain Eukaryota; kingdom Metazoa; phylum Chordata; class Mammalia; order Chiroptera; family Furipteridae; genus Furipterus; species Furipterus horrens. Next base: position 82,390,631 of record NW_028327182.1, read on the forward strand.
CTTTAGCAAGTTTCAAGACACTTGGCATCCCATGTCACTATCTACACAGAATGATTTATCAGGCAACTCAAGTAATGTTCTCATCAGATAGATACATTTCTCATTGTAAATTGATAATGTGGTATTGTGATTATAATTTTGATTCCCATGTGGCTTGGCAATGGAGAGAAGATTTGTGAACTATTATTGTTGACTTGACTACCACAGTCTAACAGTTATATTCATTATTGTAATCAAAATTCTTGGCATCCTGGTTTGTGTGTAATTAAATATGTGAAATGTGACTCTGATTCTGAGAGACAGAACCATCTCTACCTAGTCTACTAACAACATAAAGTTCTTAGCCTACAGTTCTGAGGGAATATGATCTTGTATCTTGTCACCAAGAAAACACCATGAATGGTCATCCTAACAGCTAGCACCAAGCTAGTCTTCCAGTCACTGAGTTTACCTTTGAGTTAAAAGATATAAGAAATAAGTAATATCTCAAAACAGCCAAGTGAGGACAAGCTACTCAGAGCAAGAAAATGTGTCAAATATGTTGCATAAGTCTTCCCATGAGTTTTGTGACAGAGGAAGAGGAAGACAAATGAAAAATATGGACCCAGATTAAATAATTTGCCAAATGTGCTGATAATTACTTTAGGTTATATATTTGCCTTCTGAAAATGCTTTGCCATGCTATAATCTCTAAAACAGGAGCTATACTTTAAAATAAATTACCTTTGAAGAAATAAAGTGGAACTATAGAGCTTAGTCAAGCCCCTTAAGAATAGATCTTTTATAATGGTAGATCTATTATATTGATTCCCAGAGGGAAATAACTTAATTTTGAATGGAGTTGACCAGTGACAGAAAATTCTTATACTTAGCACATCAAATAGATACTGTAGTATATTGTATATAAAAACGTTTTTCTCTTCAGAGTTGAAATGTTATACATACACACAAAAATACTTGCCTCAAAACTGTCCTGGGTTTTCTCTCTCTCTTTTGTAATTGAATTTATTGTAGTGACACTGGTACACAAAACCAGACAGGTTTCAAGTGTACAACTCAACAAAACAACATCTTCTCACTGCTTGCATGTGCCTATTGCCTCAAGCAAAGCCTCTTTCTCTCCATTCTCCCCTCTTTCACCCACCTCCACCTAACTCCCAACTTGCTTTCACTCCGGCTATCACATGCTTTGTCTGTGTCTGTGATATATATATATATATATATATATATATATATATATATATATATATATATATATATATATATGTTTTTCCTGCTTAATCCCATCACCTTCTTTCATCCAGCACCTCAACTCCTCTCCCCTCTGACAGCTGTTCCATACACCCATGCCTCTGTTTCTAATGAACAAAATAAACTGATGAACAAAACAGATTGTGTTTTCATCCTAAAATGTTGAGAAAGAATAACAGCACTCCAGCCAGTGAGTCCAAAACATGAAGGCTGAAGCTGTTTTGGGGAAACTAATACCTACTTTGTGAGAGAAATGGTTGCTTTTGAGTCAGTAGGTACCTGAGTTCAGCTCTACCTTACGTAGAGATTATAGAGAACAAAGAAACCTCAGGGTAGGTGGTGCCATTTTCTTGTATTATCATAGTTTCTGATTACTTCTTGCCTAAATTACCCAGTGACTTGCCATGGTGTAGTAATGACCTATAAGACAACAACAGCTCCAATAGCTCCAACACCATAACCAACTGGTAAATCAGAGGAGAGAATGGAATTTCAATAACTTGATCAAATTTTCTCTGTTCTGCTCACAACTTCCAAATGTTATCATCTAAGTGTTTTAAAAATAATGTCTTAATACATGCTTAAAGTTTGTTAGTAACTGCAGGCCATATCTGTATCCCCTTTGATGGATTCTTATTGAATTTATTGTCATATGCAATTAACCCTTTACTTGATAAGCATTCATTCATTCCATGCCCTAGGTCAACATTTTGGTTAACACCCTTGGGGATCCGAAGATAAAGACATTGACCACGGTCCTCAAAGAACTCACAGTCATATTACTACCACCACACATATGGTTTAGACTGCGGGACATAGAGTAATGTCATTAGATTTTCCCCATGTTTATACATTCCCTGCCTACATTATAAATTTCTGTATATACCGTAGTGTACAACACAGTGGTGAGCCAAAGAATGACTCTAACAGTTCTTTATGTCTGATTAAGGAATAAAACGCCATCTTCAAATGTAACAAGAGAAATATACAGCAAATGTTTTATATCTGGGGTGTTGTAATACACAGCATTTTAACTTTCTGCATTAGTGTTTCCTTAAATCATTACTTTCTTAAAATGTGTCTATACTACCTTTATAACTGGAAAATAATATAAAACCTGGGCAAGTGAAACAATGAGAAAGAACTGGCACACATTCCTCATGTGTGCTGCGCTGTCCCACAAACAACACAGATGTATTAATTATCGCAGCATTTCAAGAATATTCAGCTCAATGTGGGAAAAAATTCCTGAGCAGCCTGAGAAAGAGAACGACCGCTCACCATGAGTCCTCATAATTCTTCTTTGTTCATGGGTACCACCTACCAGAAACTGTTACAACAACAGAAATGCAATAAAAGCCCTTTGCAATTCACCTTTAATCCCTGACCCTTGTTAGGTCTGTCACTTTTAATACATGTGGTCTCTCCATGGTATTAGCTGACATGTTTGATAACTAAACACATCATGTCAGAGGCCACCCAGTAGTCTTCATGATGAAAAGAAGTGTGATCCCCAAAACATGACCCCCTCATCCTGGTTGTTCAGTTCAACTCTCCTGCTACAATTATTACACAAAGCAGGCAGCTGAGTGACCCAGTGTGTAGAGCTCAGCCCAGAGTTCCTGGGGGCTCTTCTTCTTAATATTATCCTCAATCCATGGTTACTAGTAAAAAATTATTTTATTCAGTTATCCATTCATTGAATGCATATATGTTTATAAATGCATATATACATACCCTATGTCTGTAAAGCATATACCTATCAGGCATTGTGCTAAGCTTTGAAGATTCATGGTAGACAAAATAAAGTGGACACTGCCCCCACATACTTTTTGGCCAAATATGTATACTCAATGGTCCCAGAACATCAATTTCTGTAGCCAATCCCATTAGGTAGGTAGTCCATATCGCCAAGCAATTAAGGAGGCTCCAAAATGGATCAGCATTAATTAGTTCTTATGCTTCCATTATTCACTCTTAAACTCATGTACTTTAACTGAAGAATGTTTTTCTGCGTTCAAAGTAGTTTGTACTGTGCTTATTGCCAACATTTTCTGTGGGTATGTTGGGAGGGGGTACCCAGTATAGCTATCCACATCAGCCAAATCTAATGTAGTCACTAAATATGGTGACTGAAGAGGTAATCTTACCTTCTTCACATTTAATATGAACATATATGGCAAAACTTAGTTCTCCTCTGAGTGTCTATAATAAGTTTGTCATCCATAGGAATATGTTGGAACATAACTAATAAAAATTAGGGCAAATTAGCCCTGGCTGCTGTGGCTCAGTGGATTGAGCGGCGGCCTGAGAACCAAGTGTTGCTGGTTCGATTCCCAGTCAGGGCACATGACTAGGTTGCATGTCAGGTTCCCAGCTGGGGGCGCGAGTGAGAGGCAACCACACAGTGATGTTTCTCTCCCTCTCTTTCTCCTTTCCCCTCTCTCTGAAAACAAAGAAATAAAGAAATTTTTAAAAAATTAGGACAAATTGACTGTGACTTAGGTTTTTTCATTTTTGTGTTAACCTATTAGAAACACCTCTCAGCTATGTATGAAAGCAAGGTAAACAAAGTATTTTTTCCACATTTCTAAATCAAAGACAGAACTTGGATTGATTTCATTTATCTACCCAAAATTAAACTTCTGGACAATACAACTTGTTAAAATATAGACTCTTAAATCTATACACAAGGTGAATAATTCCTAACCTGTTCTCATAGATTTGAAAGCATGAACTAACTTGAGTTAGTTTTATAGCACAAGTTAACCAAATACCCAGCTCTATGGTTGTTACAGAGATGAAAGCTGAAATTCTATCTTTCTCTTGGGTTTTTCTCCTGTTTTCCTAGACCTATCTGAATTCTAGTGCTTACCCTGACCCCCACCTGTACATCACTGGGCAACTCAATTCAGCATCCCAATGTCACTGGCATTCTGTTGGAAAGAACTACTGTCCCTCCTGTGTATCATGTTGCTTCAACACCCCTCCCCCAAGGTGCTGATATAGAAATCAGGGTGCCAGGCTGTCTCCCAAGTACAGTAAATTCCATTCATTTAATATCTCTCTAGGCTGATCACTTCTCTAGCTCCCCACTGCAAATATGAACATATGCTTCTTTGAACTCCCATGTTGTAAGGATTACCTACAAATCACATATTATGCCATAATACAGCTCACATATCCCAGCCCTGGCTTCTAAAGCACCTCTCTCCCCCAACAAATTTCCCATTATTCCTCCTCTCATATCATGTGATTCAAGAACACAAGTTTTTTTGTTTGTTTGTTTGTTTTGTTTTCTTTTGTTTTTTTTGCAGTTTCTGAACACCCTATTCTCTTTTTCCCTGGAGGCTTTCACATGTGCATTTCCATTTGCCCTTTCTCTGGCCGAGTTTGCTGGCAAGGTATGCATGATTCTGCTCAGGTGTAATTCTTTGAGGAAACTTGGTTACTCTCTCTTCTCTAGCACTGCTAAACTGAGTTAAGTGTCCCTCCTCTGAGCTCTAACAGCACCGTCTTTATCATTATCATAGCATGCAACACCCCTGCACTGTAGAATCTGTTTACTTATCCGTCTCCTAGCATAAGGTTGCAAACTGTTCTGCATCTGGTCCTTACTCCACAGTGGACCTCACACTGGACCCAGCAGAGGATATTACACATCACTGAGGTCAATGACTGTTTTTAAATACATAAACAGATGAGGCATACTTTTATGTCCATTTTATAAAATGCTTACTCTTTACTCACATTCATTAAAGAAAAAAAGAATTGAGGAACAGATGTTTGGGTGACTAAAACCACAGAGGCGGCCTCTACTCTCATTTGTGTCTTTGGTAAGCCATGAGGCCTTGTGGATTTTGGGGGCTGGCCAAAAAGTTCGTTCAGTTTTTTCCATGAAATAAAAGACACATTTTTCCTTTATTGATTTGGTTATTTTGAGTATGTCTGTTATTTCCTACATGGTATAACACTGATTGTTCCCTATTAATGTCTTGATTTTATCGCTATCAACTTCAACTGGTCTACCTGACCATGGAGCATTGTCCAGAGAGAAATCTCCAGAACAAAGCTTCACAAACCACTTTTGACAAATTCAATCAGTCACAGCACCTTTTCTATACACTGTACAAATATTTTCTTTTATTTTGCATTTCAGTTGTGTTTTTACCTTTCTTAAAGTAAAGGTAAAATAAAGTAGAATATGCCAAAATGTTGAGTATTTTCTTCCATTTTCAATATTAAAATGGCTACACAAAATTCACCAATTTTGACACTTTTTTAAAAATGCATGCTAATAGGACAGCTATCACAATACAATCTAACAAAATTGTTTCAAATAAAGTTAAAGACAACTAAGTGATACTAGAACCAGCTTACATAAAAAAACGAACAAACTTTTTGGACAACCCAATACAATGGAGAAACAGGAGGTATTCCGTATTTGATTTTCCCAACAGAATTATGACCTCCCATATCTTCTTATCCTCAAACAAAGGCACTAGAATATAATGTTCCCTAAGGCATGGAGTTACATGGATTCAGCCATTCCCAAGGTTCCCAGAAATCTATTCCACTCTCTTCTTTCTATACTTTTGTTTTCTCATTTTCTAATCTGTATGTCTTTCCTTACATTAAAAATCAACTATCTCTCAGGGCACATAACTAGATTGCATGTCAGGTCCCCAGTTGGGGGTATGTGAGAGGCAACCACACAGTGATGTTTGTCTTCCTCTCTTTCTCCTTTCCCCTCTCTCTAGAAATAAATAAATAAATAAACAAACAAACAAACAAATAAATAAATAATTTTTTTTAAAAAAATCAACTATATCTATGTTGTAAATCATTCTTACCCATATTTATAGTTTCTACTTTCCCATAATGTCAGCTTAACTCACTGCACATGATCACTATCTTGGTCTTTCCCTGTATCATGAATTTTCAACTTCACCGCTTATCACTTCATACCATCCAGGTCAAATTCTCCAAATGCAGCATCTTATCTTTTCAAACAAGGCTGTGTCAGAAAGTTCAGAGCTAGGCTACAAATGACTGGCTGCTATACTGTTAGCTTTGGAAAGGAAGTTGGCGGGACTGGAAAAGGGGTGTAGTCTGTGCACAGTTTTCTTCTCAGGAGAGAGAAAACCCTCCCTGGAGGGAGGTATTTAAAAGAAGCTGTGTGTGGAGGGATGGGGGTGGGAGGGTGGCAGGTATTTTTAGTATACTTGTGAAAGAAAGAACTCTGACCAAGTTGGATCTCATATCCTGGAGGTAAGCACCATTCTTACATCCACTGATTAAAAAAAAAATACTGTCAGTTTTCTAGAATGAAAAGAAATACCTATCATGCTAGAAATGACAGAATTCCACTCTGCAGTGGAGTACCCAAAAAGCAATAAAATCCTAACTCTTCGAAGGTCCGATCTCCCAGGAGCTGGATTCAAAGCTACCTTTCGGCTGCTTCCTAAGCTTTTTTATTGGCAGGAAGGAGGAGAAAACATTTGTTTGCTTATAGTGTTTTCTTGGTGAAAATGATACCAGCTGACCTAATTAATGCCTTTTAACTTTTCACTTAAATATCTTTTCTTGCCACTGTTATTGAACACATTATTACATGCTTTGCTATCTGTGAATTTCTTTATATAAATCACTTTATTTATTTATAATATACAAGGGGGGCACAAAAAAACAAGAATTTATTTATAAAAAATTGTGTATTTATTCTTACATGTTTAAACTTCAGTCACCTTCAAAATACTCTCCATTTGATGCAATACACATATCAAGACATTTTTTTTCCACTGCTCAAAACAGTTTTTGAATTTGTTGATTTTGACGACTTTTAGTGCTTCTGTTGTTTTTTGTTTCACCTCTTCCACATTGGCAAAATGTTTCCCTTTGAGGACTCTTTCCATTGGGGAAACAAAAATAGAAGTCACTTGGGGCAAGATCAGGTGAATAGGGAGGGTGGGGCATGGGGGTTGTGCCATCTTTGGTCAAAAACTACTGAATACTCAGTGTGGTGTGGGCACGTGTGCTTGTAAGTCACCCATCATAAAATGGGCAAATACATTAAAAGAGTCTTCAGAAACACTCGCTGAAGCCAAACACAACTTCTCACAACAACACCAGCTGGCACACTGATACAGATGGGTTTTTAGAACACCCACCTAGTGGGGGAAGCCTGTACTGAAAGGGGCCTGCCCTCCAGAAGATATTTCCAGGTTCTCTTGTGTCCCCCCTCATAGGATGACACAGATATTATCTTTGTTTTCAAGATGAGGAGGCTGGCTCTTTGTAATCTTCATTCCTAACTAACTGCAAGCTTTTTTTTTTCTCTATTGTTTGCATGAAGGGTATTCACTAGGATAGAGGTAGAGAACCACCTCATTCATCATCATACCACTAATAATTAACAAACATTAGGTAGTCTGATGACCATGGTAATGCTCATAAATACTGCACAGCACTGGGAAAGTCTCAGAGCTGGCTGCCAGAGATGGAGAGACAAATGCAGGTTGATTGGAGGGTCCATGATGACATTTCTCTTCAGAAACTCACTACTCCAGTCCAGGGCCTAGATTATAGATCACAATTTTCCCTTTCATTAGTAAAGACTTCGAGAACTCGTGACCATCTTTCAGAATCTCGATCTTAGTTTTATTTCCTTTAACATTCTATAGAAGTCTAACTTCCTTTTAAAGAAAATACAGCATTTTCTACTCCACAAATGTCCATAATATGTAATTGTAATTACTTGATATTAAATATCACTTCATGTAGTAAAAATATAGTTTAAGATTTTATTAATGATAATGAAACAAAGATTCTTTTTTTCTCAAGCTGTTTAAACTAAAGCTGAAAAATAAGGCAAGAGTTTCTAGGCTTTACCATCTGCCTTCACCAGGGCTCTCAATTTCCACAGCAAGAATAGAAGTCTTACACTCAGAAGAATGGAGATAGATCATAACTGCATGAAATATACTTAATACATGTCACAAATGTTTCATAAGCTTAGAAGGCTAACGCTTAGGCAAGGACTAAATACAGTTCATGTTGGCCACCGAGCTCTGCAGAGCTGCATGAATAATCCATTTCTCAGGACTTCCTTAGCTTTGCAGAGACTTCTATAGCATCAAAGCTGAGCAAATATTTTGCAAATGAATCGGGCCTTAAGTGATCCAGTGTTAAATTCAGATCATTAGTGGAGGAGAAGCTGTCTCTCATCTCAAGAGAAGCTTGGTCATCTTCAACTTCATGAAATATTGACCTGGCAAAGAACAACTCAACCCTGAAGAAAACATGCAGAAATCACTATGGGGCCACACAATGATTTCCAAGTTTTTCTCTAGTCTTCTCTTAAACCATCTCAGGCAGTTAAGAACCTATCCTTCTGTTCAGGAGATCTGGAGAATGCCTCTGTGACCAACCTCAGCCATGTTTTCTAAAAAGGTGAAAACTTTATTGGTAGGAAATTCTTACTTATAGCACCACTTAACCCCTCCTGGTATAATTCTTGAGTATTTCCTTTCTCTATATCCTTTGTTAATAAGAAGAACAAGTATTCACCATTAATTTGAACCGTTTACTATCTCCTTTCAACTATAGTTCTGCCCATGTAAATATTCCCAGCTGTGTTTCTTCTGTCACAGAGGCATTTGAATCATGGGGATTTGTTCAGAATGTCAGAAGGGTGAAATTCATCCTTGCCTAAAGGACTTCTAAAATCTCACAGTTGAGGCCCCAGTTGCTGTGGCTCAGTGGATTGAGCGTCGGCCTGTGAGCCAAGTGTCGCTGGTTCAATTTCCAGTCAGGGCACATGACTAGGTTGCACATCAGGTTCCCAGATGGGGGCGCAAGTGAGAGACAACCACACAGAGATGTTTCTCTCCCTCTCTTTCTCCTTTCCCCTCTCTCTAAAAATAAAAAAATAAGTAAACAAATAAATAAATAATTCAAAAAATAAATAAAATAAAATAAAATAAAATCTCACGGTTGAAAATACTGATTCCTTTTCAAATCTGAAAACTGAATGTGCCTTTGGTGAATAAGGTCAAGTTGTAGCCAATCACATCTGCCCTGTAACTAAACTCCAGAGCTGATGCTGGACGCAAAATCTGTACACTGTGACTGGGATCTTCAGAGAATAAAGAGAAACTAAAGGGAATGGGACACTAAGGAGCAGAGCTGCACCATGAATTGTGACAGAACAGAGCAATCACGGGAAGACGGGTGTGGCCAGAGAATGGAAGCCATTCATTGCTTGCTATGGAGTTCGGAAGATAATCTAAAGTCAGTAGACGTTCACTAAGAAGATTTTTTTCCTGATCTTATTTTGTAAATTAATTTATAGTTAAATTTTACGTTGTGTAACCCAGTGGCCAGTCTAAAACTTGTAGGGTGCTGTAGCTTTTAGTTTCTCAAAGTCTTCGGAATTCCTAGACTAGATATACCCACATGCAGTTCAGGGGTGAGCCTAGACATTTATTTTAAAATGTTATGAGATTGGTTTCCTGAGGTCCTCCTTCTCTGCTATTTCCCTGGTACTTTCTGGTTACCTGAGGCTTCTCCTTCAGTTCTCTAGCCAGAAATCTGTTCTCTGTTAGGCACTCCAGAATGGAGGCCAACCAGGACAGAGAGGGGAAAAAAAGCCCCTTTTCTTCATCCTCCTGGACCAAGCTTTTCTTCTAAGATTTTTAGGCACCCACAGCCCCCCACACCCCAACTGCCATTGTTGTCACCACCAGGAGACTCCTTTCTAACTCCTTGGACCACAACTGTTGGTCTTCTTCTGGAAACTTTCTGGCCATGTTGATGCCCACTTCTGGGTTTCCCCAAGTCGAAGCTGGTGCTACCAGAGGAAAAACATGGTAAAGTAACTACTAGACTTGGAATATTTTCACTTTTAGGTTTTCCTAATCTGCTACTCTTTAGTTTTTGGATCCTTTAAAACTATAACCCATTCATTTGTTCCAGGTTTGATAGTCACCTTCAACAGGAGAGACAGGATTCGGTTTGTTTACTCTGTCTACCCAAAATTGGAAGCTCACTAAGGAGTTTTGAATGGAGAAATACCATGACAAAAGTAGTAATTTAGAAAGATCAATCCTGCTGTGTTTAAGTGGTCTTGGTGAAAAAAGGGGATGAAGAGAGCAAAATAAATAATTCAAGTCTTGCTTTTAGTCTTTAGTTGCCAACTTCAACCACAGCAAGCTTTTACTTGTCCTGTTCTACAAAAATAATTACATATTAGATAACTAGGCTCTAAATAACTGAGTTATCTATATTACTATAAAATGGTTTCCTAGCATTGAGAATTTAATTTTGGGTTATACACATTGTAGGTATCAGAAATTTCTCAACAATGCCATTCATGTGGGTACTAAAATAATATGCGAAATCAGTAGTTTAATGAAATTCAATTTTTGAAGTTCCTATCTTTAATCAGAAACATAACAACTCCACATTCATTTCCTATGAGTATTTTCCACCTAAAGCTCAGCAGTACAAATACATTTTCAATGCTCATATAATCTAACTCTAAAGAAGTCTATTTATATAAGCTTAAAATTTGGTACTGAAATACATATAGATATAGATAGCTAGAGATATATAGATACAGATATTCAGAATAAACAAATGAAAGCCTACCAACTGGCATTAATCACTTGCTTTCAATCTGACAAAGGCCATAACACATAACAGCTTACAGCAACCAGAGAAAACAGTGGGCACTGTGCAGGCAGCCAATTTTCTCCTTCAATTGCTCACACATTCCCATGCCAAGAGAACCAGTCTGGCCTGAACTCTGAGTTGGTAATGTTTGTCTTTTAAAAATACAATGATGCGGTTTGAATCCCACTAAACAAAAATAACTTTTCATTCAGATGAACCTATAACTTGAGTAGCTATTTATGAGAATTTAGGTGAAAACATATATTGATAAATGGCTACTCAGGTGATAAACTAGGGATTTCCAACTTCTAAAGTCATCTGCAAATTTCTTAGGCTAGAGCTTGGAATTTATTAGCATGGTGAGATTGATGATGGAAATTTAAAATAAAATTCCCTCTGACACAGAATCTCCTACTCAGTTGTGAACTCTGTGAGGGTACAGGCCAGGTGGCTAGACACCTGGAGACTGTCACGTCTAGAATGAACATGCTTTCTACCTGTGGTGAGTTCAGGTCAAGAGCAGTGACTGGCCCAGAGATGGTGTTCAATAAGGTTTGTTAAATTCAATTACTTTCTGAAAAGTTTATTTAATTTCTGTACAAGCCCTCATATTAATCACATGCATCAGCATAGAATCCCTTTCCCATGTTAAATTACAAACCCTGCAAATAATAGAAACCATTCATATTTACTACTAGAACTGTGCTTAAAAAAACACCTCTGTGTTTCCATGTTTCCCATTGGCTTACAGTTCTTGTGTACTAAAGCATCTGAAAGATTAAGCAAACATACCCAGAGATTCTTCCATTGCCTCTTTCTCTGCTGTCCTCACCCAAACACATGAAAAAAAAAAATTCTAATGACTTAGGTTAAGTTATTTGAGACCAATACTAGAATGACAATCATAGGCTAAGATATACAAAAGGAGAAAAAGACTAAGTATCTGTTGAATGAATACTATATATTAATAGATATACTAGTTGTTTTATGGACGGAATCTGATTTACTCCTTACAGTAAGCCTATGAGTTATTTATTAGTGTGATTCTACAAATAAGGATAACGGAAACTTAGACAAGATATCAGCTCGTAAGTGAAGCCCAGAAAATGAATGAAAAATTAAATGAAGCAAATTGTTCACCTTCAGTTTTCATAGATGTAATAATAATACAAAGCCAAAATAATCATCTATAGCAACTTGGCAACACTTTGAGAATAGAACTACACAACTTCAGCTTACTCCCCAGGTCAGTGTTCAATGTAATAACACATTTTTAGATGCAATTTTTCCTTGAGCTTTTTCAGATCATTTCTGTGATGCTGCCCAGAACTAAACAAACGCCCACCAGGGAGAAGCTTCCAGGGACAGTGTTCTTGTACTGGAGCAAAATGAATTTGAACAACAGGTGGGGCTAGTTTCCTTTCTAACAGCCGTTGGCAGCTGCAAATTCTCCCTGCAGGCCTGACAGCTCAGAGGAACGCCAAGTCTGCTCACCATCCTCATCCTTTGTAACAGCAAGACACCCTCCCAAGTTTCACATCCTCCCAATATCTATACTGAATTTGAATTTAAAAACTTGGGGTCATATTTTAAAAATAAACTTATACAGGACTAACTCGTGGTAAATAGAAACACTTCCTGAAGAGTCTCTGTTTCCTCTAATTCCATTAGAAAGCGAAATAAAACAAAATGATAATCAAACCAAAACAAGTTGTCACCACCCCGGTGTAAGTTCTTGACACCCGTCTGCTCAACTCTGCTTCTAGCAGTGTCTGCAGTATAAACTCAGACCTGGGCTCTTTATTTCAATATAAAGAAGGTTGCTGCCCCGTTGTAAAGGGAATCCCCACAGAATAGGCGGCAGAGACTGCTGCTGCCCCACAGACATGGGCTGCAGACGGCCGTGCAGTGAGGGACAGCCGTCGCAGGGGAGGGCAGACAGCACCCCTCCTGTGCACTGAGCTTCTGGGACCCAACAACACATTGGACTGACAGTGGACATGCTGCCTTTATCATCCCAGAGGGCTTTCAGTTATACTGTTAAAATTTTCTTAAACTGGGAAAGACCACCCGCTTGCCTGTAGAAGAGAGGTGGGCCTGAGGTCCAGAAATGGCCTGGGCGCAGACGTCACTCTCTCTGGAAACAGAGCCTGGGAGACTGGAAGGCAGATGTGGTGGCAGAAGGCTTACCACAGTGGGATGCTGGCACCTGACCCTGCAACACCACAGCCCTGACCCATCTCCAGCGAGATGGCTGCCCTCAGGGACGCATTGGGACCTTTGGGAACCAGGCGAGTTCTGATGCTGGCCTTACGGTAGACCATGATCCTGCTGGACAGGTGCTGCAGAGACACAGAACAACTCATCCTACCAGATTAACTAAGCATGGGAAATGTCTTTGTGGGGCCTGGTTAGGATCCATGCAGTATGTTTAATTTTGCTTTAGGACGCTGCATTTCATTTTAAAATAATAAACTGATTAAAATATAGCTCTTAAAAGAAGAGAGATTCCCAGCATTTGGTTCGGTTCTTCTCCCTCCTGACAACCCTAATCTTAAAGGATGCTAAATTATGATAGAAGTACTCTGGGGCTTTATTCTTTACTACTGCCAACACTCATTTGCTTGATTCATAGACTTAATGGAGGGCATCAATCAGAGGCAGAGAGGCAGGAGTAAATACTTCATATTATCCTCCCCAAACAGGACCTGAGAGACATGTTTTTCCCTCTCTAGCTATGGAGTATCCCTTAGTAGGTTTTTAGAAATCATCCTCAATAATAAATGACTATAGTATGTGAAAAGGGCTGAGGAAGGGGCTAGAGTTGAAAAGCTGGAGAAGTTGCTAAAAAGTAAGATAATTCACTTTAGCAAGAGCAGCACCAGGTCAACTTTAGCATCAGTGTGGCCAAAATCTGCTCTTTGTCATCAGGTTCCTTCTCAGTCCAGGGATAGCAGAGGAGCCAAATTCCTACGTTACAGCAGTCCCCCCTCAGCCACAGTTTCACGTTCTGCAGTTTCGGTTACCCACATTGCAGTCTGAAAACATTAAAGGAAAAATTCCAGAAATAAACTATCCTTAAGTGTTAAATTGCACACTGATCTGAGTAGCGTGATGAAATCTCACGCAGCCCTGCTCCATCCCACCCGGAATGTGAACCAACCCTTTGTCCAATGTATCTAAGCTATATATACAGTATAATAAGATATTTTGAGAGAGAGAGGGAGACCATATTCACATAACTTTTATTACAGTATACTGTTATAATTATTCTATTTTATTATTAGTTATTGTTAATCTCTTACTGTGTCTAACTTATAAATTAAACTTAATCATAGGCATGTACATATAGAATAAACAGAGTACATACAGGGTTTGATACTTTCCATGATTTCAGGCACCCACTGGGATCTTGGGGCATATCCCTCAAGGAGAATGGGGTCCATGATAATTTCATTTCTGATATTCCCAAACTGAAGTATGAACAGTTCTATCATTATATAGGTCACATACTATCAAATGAACAGCATAACTTCAGTAAAATAACTAACAAGGCTGCCATTAGGACTTACTGGCACTTTCTGAGAGTGCTCACTTTCACATATAATATTACACTGCAAATAAATGAAGACCCTATGTTTACTCGATGTTGAAATTTATCAAGAAGTTGAAATATAGATATGTATTGATTATTCAAACAGTAAAATTCTAGAATAATTGATGATGGTTGTGAAAGGAATAAATTTTATTTGCAAACAAATTATTTAAAACTTTCAATATAAATAAGTAGGAAAATAATTAATAGTTAATGTGAACATAAAGAGAGTGTGTTATGTAGATAACTTAAAAAAACATCTAACCTCAGAGCCAATATTTATAAAACTTCCAAATAATAATAATATAAAGCTGAATGATAGATGCTATTAGGGTATATCACAATTTTAGTATTCATGGAATTCTTTTAAAAACTAGCATTCATAATTTTAATTATAATTGCCTTGGAGAACTGAACTCAATTATTACATATTTAATACCATTTAGCTCATGAGATGTTCAAGAAAAACTCCTGCTTAGGAATTCTTCACATCTGTGAAAATAAATTAATAATGCTAGAATGTTAACTTTGCAACTTAAAATCTCATTAGTAGGAAAAACTAAAATTGTGCATAATATCTAAATCATCTTTGATCCAGACATAATAAAGCATATGAAACCTACAAAGAAAAATATCTTAGAGAAAAATGATGTACCCAAAAATATTTTTCCGAGTGGGCTTATTTCTTAATATTTTATTTTATTTTATTGAATTTATTGGTTAATAAAATTATATAGGTTTCAGGTGTACAATTCTGTAACACAACATCTGTATATTGTATTGAGTGTTTACCACCTAAAGTCAAGTCACCTTCTGCCACCATTTATCCCCCCTTTACCCTCTTCTACCTGCCCCCAGCCCTTTCCCCTCTAACAATCTTCAAAGAGTATCTTGTTAATTAAATTTGAAAACAACAGACTTTGATAAAATGCCTTAGAAGATATTTTACTTAAGTATTGTGTCTACAGAGGAAGAGTTTTAAACAAAACTTTACTGAAATAACTACTGTTATAAACCAATGTCATTTTCAGGGGTTAGGATATGATATTCCTACCAATTAAGAATCCTGATAAAAAGTTCCATCTGTTCCAATAAAGCATATTTACTAGGAAACTGTTTTCCTCATTGTATTTATGCATAAGTAAAAGGGTTAGTGACATTATTAAATGCCAGTTGAAGGCAAACATCTATTTCATATCAAAAACATACTGTGTTCCTTTTCTACTGAAGGAGGAACTTAGTAACTTACAGTGTTCACATAACACCATTTTTGCAATAGAATGCCAAACTTCAAAATTTTAACAGTTAAAGTTCTTAATTAAAAACTGTAGTTACAAACCTTAAAATAAAAATTTAGCTATTGTTTTTATCCCCAAAATTGAACATCACCAAGCCAATACTGTTTTAGCACTCAGCCATTTAACATAGTCATTCAGCACCCCAGCAGAAATGGACCTGAATGCTAATTTCAAATGAATATAAAAGGATGCAAAACCCTGAAGTAGTCTTATAAAACATGTAGACATATTTCTTATTGTGCAGGTGAGGAAACTGAATCCAAAATCAAATACTAAATAGCAGAGATGATGCCGCCACTTCCTTCTTTAAAATTCCAGTCCTGCCATTTTAACAATACGTTCTGTTCTTCCTTACAGTCAGAAAATTATTTGCAAAATTCATATAATTTTTCTCTTGAATACATATAAGTATGTATATATAATTTAATTTAATTCTGAGATGCAAAGTACTAATCCCTCTGTGTTTGCTCATAAGAAAAAGGCAGTCATATTAGCCAATAGTTGGGTCAAACCATATGAACAAAATACAGTAGTCCCTCACTATATCGCAGTTCACTTATCACGGTCTCACTATATCGCGAGATTTTTAAAAATATTATATTTAATTATTTATCGTGGATTTTTTGCTATATTGAAGGATTTTGTGGTACTGTATACGTATGTTGTTAAAGTTACGTAGGTTTAAGAGTGTAGAATAAATTTAAGGTTCCTACTTTGCAGGGGGGGTTGGAACATAATGCCCACTATACGTGAGGGAGTCCTGTACAGGTCGTTTTTACAGTCTTCCTTTTAGTGAAAATTAATGAATTAGAAATATTGAAAGAATAAAGAGCTGATTATTAAAAAGAAACAGACTATGAATGTTATTCATTAAGGTCACACGTAGTATATCACAGCTAATATAACAGTCAGACAGAAACACCTAAGACTCAGCAAGAAAAAAAAGCAACGCCATGATAACTATGCTAACCTACTAGAGTGGAAGAGGGAGAAAGGGAAGGAAAAAGAGAGGAAAATAATGCACAAGAAAACCCTCCACAGATTTAGCAAATAAGGATATGAAAAAATATGGTACACAAAGTTAAAGTTGAATTTTACATAAACAACAAATAACTTTTAACATGAAAACATCTTACATATTGCATGAGACATATTTACACTAAAACAGAATATTCATTGTTTATCTGAAACACAAATTTAACAGGCATCTTGTATCTAACAGCTATACTCAAACTACTTTTTCAAATAGAATTTAAGAGGAGAACACGAGTTCATTAAAACAAGAATTCAAAGTTGAAATGATAAAATAACTAAATGAGATGATAAAAGAGACAGCTGATCTAAGTGGGGGAGAAAGAACCAAAACAAAATAGCCTTATGAAACTAATAAATAAATTAGAAAAAATAGATGTAACTGAAATTAAATAATTGACATAGAGGAATGGCATAATAATTACAATAAAGGATGATGAAGAAAGATAAGGAGATTAAAGTTAATACATATACACTCCTTTTTATTCTCCAGTGAAAGTAACAGATATCAATTGCAAACTGTAATGCCTGCTGAACTACCTGGGAGAGAGCTGAAAAGTCCTAGGCAAATGTACTTTTGGGTTACACTACAGTGCTCCTTCAGTCCGCACCAAGTTTACGGTAGTTTATGATCAATCAGTGAATGCTGAGACAATGTGACATTATGTTGTCTGTAAAATTAAATGTCCTTAAAGAAATAACCAGAATCAGCTTTTACTATATACTCAGTAGACCTAACTGGGACTTTCATTAAGGGATGTTTTATCAAAGGTGCTGTAAGATCCTACACAATTAGGAAATATTTAACTTTGAAGTATTTCCTTACTTTCTTTTTTTTGGTCACAAGTGTTTTGCTAAGATAATCTACTGAGGTATTTTTCTAGAAATGCAGTCCCAAATGTGTATAATATATTGTATGCAAATAAAGTAGAACTGTCAGTAGTATAAATCTAATCAACAAACAGCAAATGCTGGCGAGGCTGTGGAGAAAAGGAAACTCTACTGCACTGTTGGTGGGAACGCAGACTGGTGCAGCCCCTGTGGAAAACGGTATGGAATTTCCTCAAAATATTAAAAAGAAACTGTCTTTTGACTCAGTGATTCCACTGCTGGGCATATACTTGAAGAATCCCAAAACACCAATTCAAAAGAATTTATGCATCCCTCCATTCATATCCGTGCTATTTACAGTAGCCAAGAGATGGAAACAGCCTAAGTGCCCATTAGTAGATGAGTGGATAAAAAATACTATGGTACATTTACACAATAAAATAGTACTCAGCAGTAAAAAAGAAGGAAGTCCTACCTTCTGTGACAGAATGGACGGAACTGGAGACTATTATACTAAGTGAAATAAGCCAGATGGTAAAAGAAAAATATCATATGATCTCACTCATTAGAGGAATCTAATGAATAAAAAAACTAATGATCAAAATAGAACCAGAGGCATAGAAACATGGAAGAGACTGACAGCTGTAAGAGGGGCAGTGGGAGGAGGGGAATGATTGAAAGAAGGTGAAGCGATGAGTCAAAGAACATACATGAAGGACCATGGGCAATGGTGTGGGGTTGACTGTGGAAGTGGGGGATGGGGCTGGGTGGAAGGGGGAAAAGGGAGAAATTGGGACAATTGTAATAGCATAACAATAAAATATTAAAAAATAAAGTAGCATTAAAGAAGAAGCAAATCATTGCACTTTATAATTTGTGGTATAAGATTGCTTATTATGACATTGGAATGTATTTTTGCAAACAAAAGATTTATACTACTGACAGTTTTACTTTATCTGTATATAATATATTAATACATATACACTTTAGACAAAGAAATCTAAGTGAAGCTAATAGGTGTCTCTGAAATAGAGAAATTAACAAATAAAAATATCTGTTCAAAATTATAATCCAAGAAAATCTCTTGGAAAAAAAGTTAACTAAATCTCTAGACTGAAAGAACACGGTTTTTAGAAAATCAAGTTCCAAACACTCAACTTGAGATCCAACCAAGTTAAGCTGTCATGTTTTAAGGATAAATTAACTTTAAGCATCCTGGCACTAGGAAGCCAGTCACCTATATGGCAGAGACATTTGTTTTCGCTTTACTTCAGACTTGTCTCCTTCCATACATATATCCCTCCTTTACTTGAAGAAAATGGAATGTTTTCCACAAATTGAATGGAGCCAATAGTAAAGGAACCTGGAGTGTGATGCAAATCTAAAAGCAGCAAGTAGAAGTGATATCTCATTGTGGTTTTAATTGGCATTTCTCTGATGATTGGTGACATTGAGCATCTTTTCATATGTCTATTAGCCACCTGGATGTCCTCTTTGGAGAAGTGTCTATTCAGGTCCTGTTATGTAGGATAGATAGTAAACTCAGGCAGGGAGGAGGAGGGAGACATGTCTCACCAACTGACTCAGCAGTCCTGAGCTCGGTCTGACGAGATTGTCAGGCATTCCAAACATCAGAAGCAGAGAGAGCGCAGAAGGAAGGGAGTCCTTGAAACTCTGTGTACTCGGAATGGGAGCCTTTGTAGCAATTTCATTAACTAAGACAGAAGAGCCTTTACTAGCTGAGAAAGAAAGCCTTCGTAGCTGTACATTATTCCCAAGGCTTAGAAGGGGGAGAAGGAGGGGAACCTAGAAGCTAAGGTATATAACCCCTGAACCCCAATAGTTGGTGCACTCAGATTAGCTGAGTGCACACTTATAGCTTTGGTTCAAGTGTATAGAACAAACTTACTAAAACTTTATTTCCTCTATATGTGGGGCATTCAGACTAGTCCAGTGCCTGCTTGCAGCTTGTGCTCATGTTTCAAAAATAAACTTGCTATCTCATTTCCAATATACATGTTGTCTCTCTCATGAATTTGTCTCTTGCAAGCAAGGCAAGAACCAAGGAAAAAGCATGATGGAGGGGGTGGTGGTGGCCCTGACTTGGGTCTCTCCCTGGTAACAGTTCTTTGCCCATTTTTTAATTGAATTGTTCATTTTAGTGGTGTTGAGTTTTGTAAGTTAAATAAACATAACCAATAAACTACCTGACCACAAAATTCAGCCAAGAAATAAATTCAATTAAAAACTCAGAAATGGAGAGTAGCCAAAGGACTGAATAGTCCAGGACACTGAATCAACTGACTTTATTATTGATGGTAGACAAATGGAAAATATGGTTATGGAAGAGAATGATGTGTATGTTCTACACTTGTTCAATGTAAAACTTAATAATACAACTAATAAAAGTTGAGAGGAGTGAAGAATTGCAGTGACAGGAAATACAATTGTGGCAATATCTTTACTTTCCTAACAGGGAGTCAGTTGAGCTTGTAGGTTAAAAAGGAAGAAAAAGAGAAGTTAAAGAAAAATGAACCCACTTCAGTGTTTTTTCCTTAAGTTAATTTTGTTGGAAACTTAGATGGATCTTTTAGGGAAAGGTACACCTTGAGGTTAAGATAAAACATTTATTTGAGGTCAACAGTTCCCTCTAAAAGCAAAACTTTCTTCCATTAAATTAAAATATTAGCTATACTATGAGCTTAGTGTAATAAGTGAGCCTTATCTTTTTATATCTATCTCCATCTGTCTATCTGTATCAATGTACCTATCTATCCATAAACCCATCCATCTTTCCATCCTTGTGCCCATAAATACACATGGAAAATCAAGCTTGAGATAATCTTAATTTAATACATTTCCATCGACTCCCATGGCACTTGCCAATCCTCTTCTGAAGTACCCAGGGTAGCGCATAGCAGTTCCATTCATAACTTCCTGCCAGACCACATTAGAACACAGCAGAACACTGTAACCTTGTTTCATCCCCCTATCCCTTGCTCCCCTTTGCATGTTACATGTTTTCCCTCCTCCTTCACCACTCAAAACTTAGATATATAGTTACAAGGTCTGGGCTCACGTTCCTGTGTTTTCTTGACCTCTTCCAAAGATTCACTTTGGAACTTTCCACCCACTCCCTTTAACATAGCAGCAATAATCTTTTTTTTTCTTTTTAAGTGTATTTTACTGATTATGTTCTTACAGTAGTTCCAATCCCCCTGCCCCTCTCCCTTCTGCCCAGGACCCACCTTCCCTCCAGCAATCCCACCCCCTCAAGTCCATGTCCATGGGTCATGCACATAAGCTCCCTGGCTTCACCCTTTCCTACATTACTCTCAACCCCCCCCCCCATCTATTTTGTACCAACTGACTGTGCCTCTCAATCCCTGCAATGATCTTATAGTTTAGGGGAAGAACAAGTGTGTGCCTATAGCTCACCCTATTTAAAAAGTTCATGCAATGCAAGTTTTCAACTGGGAGGAAATTACAGTATGAGCCAGGGTCACAGAATGCAGCAGAAACTGCCTGACGTGTGTGCTCAGACATCACAGTTTGCACCTAGCCGTGGAGTATAGTCATCAGCCCCAAGCATGACCTGCGAGGCCCATCAGTAGGAGGGGGCATCCAGCATTCTGTCTTGGCTCCAAAAGGATTAGAGGGCTCAGTTCTGCCTCCTGCTAGGAGTTACTTCCATGTCTTGAGATCCAAGCACACCCAGCAATATTTCAGTCCGATGAAGGGTACAGGTTAACGTCCAATCAGTGGTGGCTGCCAGGTCACACAGCTTGTGGACTTCTAGAGAAAGGGGAAGATTCATCTGCTGCTGTATTCCTCGGGCAGAGTTTCTAATTTGACCCGAATTAAAATGAAGCCTGAGAATCCTGCTTCGAGCTCTTTCTTTCTTCCAGGGAAATCTCAGTGTTTGCTTCCCCAGTTGAAGGCCTTCTCTCTCCAGGTGCCTTTGGAAACTCAGCACCAGCCCACCTGAGTTCAGGCACGGGCTCCCCTCTCCTCAGCCTTTCCCCTGGGAATCTGGAAGGACTGGAACTGCTCCTGATTTGCTCTCCAGGCAGTGAGTGTGCCTTAGCCATGTAAATGTCAAGACAGTTTTTGGAGAAAGGGGGGTGATGCTTTGCCCTGCAGCTACACCCAGAACAGATGAACCTCCATCCAAAGGCAGCGCGGTCAGTCCATCATACTCACTTGCAGCTGTTACTGAATTTGCTCGCTTCCTTTCCTGCAATTTCCAGGGTTTTTCTTTGCACTATAAATCAAGTTTCATACAGTTTTGTGCAATTTGCACTTCTGCTATTTTAAGGAAACACCAGGAAACTCAACGCTCTAGAATATCCCTGCATTATTTCCCTTAGCCATTTCTTGAACTTTCTGGCCAGGAAAATAGGGCAATGTGGTTCAAAAGGAATTTGAAGGGAAATATGAGATAGTAGGTGTCAAATTTCATTACACAGCCAAAACCTGTTAAAATGTTCCACATGTAAGTTCTACAGACTCCTTTAGATGTAGCCTAGTTAAGTATCCAAACCACTCAATATATATGCCTATAAATGAATTTCCAACATTGATAATATGCACGTAAATACAGGCATATGTATCTGTGTTGGTATTGTAAAAGGTGTAAGGCACAGATGTAATAAGATAGTGCATAAGGTTGTACTGTAACAAATTTGGAAAGCTATGCTCCCATCACACCGAAGTGTAGGTTTATTAATTGTCCTTATTGTGGCGTTACAGTGATAATATTTAGCATAGACTCTGCAGTTCAATGGCTAAGTGAATTTTTTAAAATGTTCAAATATTGAGATATTGTGGACTCACTTATTTTATGAAACAATCAGACACAGTGAAAAATGTATATGCAATTATAAGGTCTTGAGCTACAATTATTTTGTATCTAAGTAATGACATTATACAAATCCAGCTGATTGTATATGTTATATCAAATGTCAAATAATGTGCCAATAAAACTTAGATAAACAAATACAGCCCTACTTACTCTGAAGAGTTCCCTCTCTCAGCTCTCAGCATATTGCATTAGTTTTTAGAATAAATTTTATATCTTGTAATTTTAATATGTTTTAGACTACCTAATAGAGCTGTGATACCAGATTTACCTTTAAATGTCAAAATTTCAGCATTACAAGTGTATTTGCATATGTGTCTCTTGGTAAATAAATCATCTGTTTCATTAAGCATGGCACCTAAGAAATAAAGGTCCTGTTTAACATGACTGACAAGCCGTCTGTACGCGGGCCTGTCTGTACTAGGGATGCTGATTAATAAATGCTTTCAAATAAATTAGATTAAGGGTTAGAAGCTTCAGAGAACACTCATATGTCTAACTCTAATTTAACTAATGATGTAAGTAAAAACCACTCTCTACCTAATTTCCACCTTTAAAATTCATAGGGACAATTTTACCTTCTTCATTGAAGATTTCAAGCCCATGATAACATCCAGAAGATTACATACACTTTAGCATATATGATTAAAAGTAATGTTTATAAAGGCATTACTTAAGACCTAATATAGCAATGAGAACAAATAAACATCAGGATTTATGTACAATTAAAATGCTCAGACCTAAGTCTACAATAATAGAACACCTCCAAATATTCCTATTTCCAATATCCTCCAAAGGCCATTGCTGACTAGGGAAAATGGCAACTGGATTAGTTTATGGGTAAGCAACAAAAAACATAAACAAAAAAAGGAGAAGGAAGGATAAAAAGTCAAGACCAAAAACAAAAGTTAACATTATTCCTTCTATATTGTTTAGTTAATAAAAATGATACCTATGAACAGGGATTTGTATTTTATTTTTAATTTAAAGTAAATTCTGTAGTCCATGTGGTCAGATAACAACAATTTGGTAAAATAATATATAGAGATTAATACCTACATTTTTTTGATGAATCTGAAGGCTTTCAAGTGTCTTGCTATATTATAAAGCCATAAATGTTTCCATATCAGGTTACACGTTAGTGTATGCTTGATAATAGTTTTTTAATTGCTACCTCTCTTGAAAAATATCAATTTTGATTATACTTTGCTTATTACAGCAGACTTATTACAACATTATACTGCAAGTCTTAGTCACTTCAATAAAGCAAGGAAAGAAATAAAAGCATATAAATATTAGAAAGAAAGAAATTATCATTATTTACATGTAACATGATTATAGTCATAAAAATGAAGAATAACTACAATGAGTAAATGAACTTAGTAATATTGTAGGCTAGGTCAATATACACTGATCAATTGAATTTCATCTAATAGCTATAAAATTAGAATAAAATTAAAAAATCATTTAGCATAGCATTAAAAATATCAATTTTTTAGAACTACTAAGTCTAATTGGAAATGTGTAAGCTATTTACTCCAAAAAGTAGAAAATGTTAGTGAGAAAATGAGCTTAACAAATGCAGATGTCATTGCATGTTCCAACAGACTCACTTTCAGATTTATGCAATACCAATGGAAACCCTAGAATGTTCTTTGGGGAATGTGTAGGGGATGGACAAGATGATTCTAAAAATCTATATAAAAATGTAAATGATCTAGAATATCCAAGGTAATCTTCAACACACAACATAAAGTTATAGGAGTTTCATAATAAGTAAAGATATGAAAATGGACCACAGAAATATAATACAATTCAGAAATAGGCCTACAGGTATGTAGTTTATGACGTTGTCATGACTAATCCCATAGAAGGAAAAATAGTCATTTCAACAGATGATGCTGGATTAACTGGCTATCTATGTGGGGGGGGGGAGAAAACTTTGACCCCTGTTTTACATCATAATAAAAAATAAATTCTAGGTGGACCATAGATCTAAATATGGAACTAAAGACAAAGATTCCAGAAGAAACATAGGAAGATGTCTTTAGGATTTGGGAGTAGGCAAAGTTTTAATGAATAGACAGAGCACAGAAAGAACTAATCATGATGAGAAAACAGTAAGTTGCATTCTATCAAAATTAAAAACTTCTTTTCACTAAAAGGCTGGTGTGGCTCAGAGAATTGAGTGCCGGACTGTGAACCAAAGGGTCGCAGGTTCGATTTCCAGTCAGGGCACTTGCCAGGATCCCGGTTGGGGGCATGTGGGAGGCAACCACACATTGATGTTTCTCTCCCTCTTTGTCTCCCTCCCTTCCCTTCACTCTAAAAATAAGTAAATAAAATCTTTAAAAAAAGCATCGTTAAAAAAGCGATAGGCAAGCCATTGAGTGGAAGAACGCATGTGCAATACATGTACATGACAAAGTAAATATAATCCAAGAAATGTACAAACTTTTCAGAATGACTTAATATTTGTGCACTTCACTCAAAATAAATGGCACATCAATTAAAAAAGAAAAAGTTTTTAAAAGATGAGGTAAAGTAATCCACCTTCCAGTTGAAAACTTAGGAAATGAAAGTTCAGTTAATCCCCTGATCCAACTAATGTTGTTTTTCCCTCTGTTCTTCTACCTCTGAAAGAATTAGTCAGAATTAGTCTTTAGACAGAACTAAAGGCAGGAAGCATACAAAGGAAGAATAGAAGAATTTTGGTTGAAATACCTTTAACTGCACTTAAAAGAATTGATATAAACAAATAAAATATAGAATATGGCAGAATGTCATCTTAATGTACTTCTAACTATTCTTCCAAGTGGTCATAACATACACAGATACACACACACGCACAACACAAATAAACCTTCTGCACTTATATTTTTAGAATCTCAACTCTGAAATGAAGGAACTCACTAGGCTCCTCAGTATACAGAGCAGAAGCTAGCATAAATGTGAACCACTCCAACATTCTCCTCTCTACTATGATGTTTTAACATCTTCTAAATTAAAATGTTCCTACAAATAAGTGTTTGCACCTTTTAATGACATTTCTCTTGGGAACTGTGGAGAGAAATATAAAACAACGAATCATCATATAACTCCTCTGGTGGCGCTGCTGCTAATGTCACACACAGACTGTTAATTGTCAGGCCATGTTCACACAATAAATAGCCATTGATCATGATCATTTTATTGTTAGTTCAGTTATCCACCACCACCTCTCAATCACTTTCCTGAAGTTCCCATATTTGCTATTCTTAGAATTAGGTTTTTTAATTGGGCTATTATACATAGCATTTTAAAAATTAAACTGGGAATAAAAATGAGAATCGTCGTCGGCAGCCGTCCATCTCGAGAGACGATGGTGTAGCTTCTTAAGAGTCTATCTGCACCGCCGAGAATGGTTGTGCAGTCCAACTCGGGAGTGACACGGTATCTGTCTCCTCCCGTGTTGAATCGACATCTTGCGATGACGCTGGAGTGTCCTCTCCAGTGAAGCTGAAGCTACAGATCCTGGGCAGGGTGATATGGAGGGTCTGCTGTTGCCCATGCAGCAGACCCCCCCTCTCTTCACAGCTGAAGGGTCCAAGGGAAAGACGGAGTCAATACAGCTTGGCTTCAGGTGCGCCGCAGGAGTTGCCGGTGTTGACTACAACGTCAAACCGCCTTAGGGACTCCGGCTCCGGATTTTCTGTCAGGGTTTACTCCCTTAGCCTTTCCCCTGAAGAGGTATGCCGCAAGGCAGCGGAGGTTTTTTGGAGTCAGAGTTTTCCTTCTCTGATGTGCCCTGACTGGAAGATCGAACCAGCGACACTTAGCTCGCAGGCCGACGCTCACTCCACTGAGCCAAACCAGCCAGGTATAAAAAATGAGAATAAGCAACAGGAATTACATTATTTGGTAATATAGAGAAAGAGACTTTCTTAAAAAAAATTCCTGTCATTTTGCTAAGAGAGTATTAACAAATGAAAGGCAGAAAATTAATTGTGCAACACGTTTGCTATGCTTTTAGTACAATACTGTATTTGGGGTAATCCCTTAGAATTTGTTGTAGTACAATTTTATTTGTATTGTTCAAAATAGTTTGATCACTATTTTGTGTGCTACCTCTCAAAAGAGCATGTCCATCAGCAAGCATCTAGATAGTGCACCTGTCTTCTGTTCAGCTTTTGGGTCAGGTCTTCCCAGAGAGTAGAGAAGGCTAAATGTTACATGTTAGGCTGCCCTCACTCCATCCATGCCTTCTCATGCTGTACTACCATGTAAACTGCAGAGCTGTAGAGTTGCTATCAGTGAAATGGATTTCTAATTAAATTCTTATATTTCAAATGCAATGCAAGTTCAGATCAAAACTGAGTGATAGAGTCAATGTAACTCAGAAAGATAAAAAGAAAAATAAGAGGAACTGTTTCCGGCAGTGAGGCAGCAGCTGACAGAGTCTAGAGAAGACTGGCCTGCCTCCACCTTCCGCTCTTCTCCCATCTGTCAGATCAGAAGGAATGAACTGCCTCTCCTTTCTTTCTCCGTAGAAGCAGGTCCTCCCTTATGTAAAACTCTACGCCCTAGTCTATCCACCAGGCCTCTTGATAATGAATTTAATAAAACCTTTCCTTTGTTGACAGTTTGGCTTTCGTTCCCACTGTCTAGCTGTTCCCTGAAAAGTCCCACCAGGAACATTAAAAGCGATGTCTTGTTTCTTTCCATTTCTCCAGTAACAGTCCTACATCAACTCTTGCCATGATGAATACTTCAGCTCATCTGGGAGAAAGTCACAGGTTTACAAAAGTGCAAAAAAGAAATTATATCCTCTCTCTCTCTCTCTGATACTCCCTCCTCCCCCCACAGCTTCAAATATTATTTCCATTATGTTACATATATTTCTTGAGCATGTTTTTGGTGCTAAGTTCTTGACATATATTAACTCATTTAATCCTGATAACAACCTAAAATATGAGAATTTTTTGTCCCTTTTTTCAGATGAGGAAACTGACCCCAGGAGGAAAGACATCGTTCTTTCCAAGTTAAATTACTTACAAGTGGTGGAAATAAGAACTAAACCTGGCTAATTCTCCACTTTGGTTCTTTGTAACCTAAAAAATTATATGTATCTGAACAGCATTCTACCTTCTGATCTCATTTAATTCTTAAAAAGCTAATATTATTCTTGTAAAACAATTCTACATAGTCTCTCCTAAGCGAACCTGGGATGTGTACAGAGCCTGAAACTATTTATGGCCAGCGATGTCGCCGAGTCCCTAAGCATCAACCGTAATTCTTCCCACATAATTCCAACAAAGATTAATTGTCGTGGATGTCCTTTCGACTAAGCATTTTTCATGCCTAGTAAATATACTTGTCATCAATAACCAATTAGCATGCAGAAGCTGCAATAAAATAAAAATGAGGAACAAACAGCTTAAGCTCCAGAACTTATAGAAATCAACAAGCAAAAGAACTGACAAAAAGGGGCAGCTTTACTTCCGATGAAAAGCTGTTGCTTTTATATGTATGGAAACCATATATATACAGATACTCATACATACATACATATACTCTAGAAACCTTATATTGTTAAATATATATTCTGGAAAAATTATCTGTTTTCCCTTTAGTTTCACTGCAAACTGTGTTGACAGGATGCTATTCCAGCTACCACAGACCTTCAGAGTTCATTCACAAAACAAAAGCTCAGATAAAAGTAAGTATAAGTTAGTGATCAAACAGTGAGGAAAATCTCATTTAATGTCTTCTAGAACTTCAGTTACTTGGGGTCCTCTGGATGAATTTTCTGGGCTCCCAAGCTGATCATTCCAAGGGGGAAACGTGCCTCAGCCCTTTCTCTGCACCGTCCCCAGCTGCACACCCCAGGGAAGCAGCAGGAGACAGTGCTCAGGAAAACTGTTCACAAACAGCATTTTTTTGTGTTGGAAAACAATTTGGACAACAAGCAATTTTGATAACCAGGTACAATTTTCTCATATAAAATAATAATAGTGGTGAAAGTGACAGGATGCTGCTTTAGGAAGGAACAGATTAAAGAGGAGTATCTGATAAAAGGACTTTTGGGTTAGTAATTTTCATCATTCTGATGGTCTGATGAATGCCTGACCTTACCAGATAGGCTGGAGGTTGAAGTGTTAGTCATGGGCCGTGTCAGGGCTGTGGCTGCCCGCGCTGGGACTTGAACATGAGTGTACAAGTAGAACCTGAGGCCTGAACAGTGTTCTAAAAGCTTGGGCTTGTTAAACGAGCTGGCGTCACAAGAAAATAATACTAATAGTTAAAAATGTATGGTCTGGCTTTGAAAAATACCTAAAAATACCATAATACAAAAAGTAAAAACAAGTTCATAGGTTATACAGGAGATGAACACGTACATTCTTTTTTTTTTTTTTTTTTCCCCAAACTACCCTGATGACTTTGCAGTTTAGGACCTACAGAGATTTGCCACCACAAAATAATTTCTGTGTGTAATCTGTTCATTGTTTTCACCATTCATTGCACTTGGGTATCTTAGTATTATGATTTGGCCAACCAGTGATTTCAAAGACTGCTTGCATATTACTTATCTATGCTATTTTTAAAGTGAGCACCTAAAAGTCTAATTAAGCAAGGGAATTTTCTTTTGGTAAAATTGAATATTCAGCTTCTAGTTTTAAACAATTTCCATCATTATAGGATATCAGGTTTGACACAGTAAGTCTTGAAAAACAAAACACCACTTTTATTTCCTCTTACTCTGACAATTATAACTTTCTGAAGATAGTATCAGGTACACTTAAGGTAGAAAAGATATGTCAATGTTAAAGTATATATAATTTTCAAATAAAAAATCAACTGGATAGCATGTAATAATGGGTAATGCAGGGAAATCCACGTCATTGAAATTAAGAAAACAAAATAACGACCCATTGCAATTTGACTGACTGACATTTTAAACAATAAAGAATCACATTAAAGACATGATAAAAATCACCATTCTTCTTTATTACATGATGTGAGGATATATTTTTAAAAGCAACATAACAAGTATGTGCTCCACCTGAAGTTAATTTAAAAGAGAGCAATATACTGTGTTTTACTTTATCACCCTATTCTAGATATTTTTTTAAAAAGTAATGGAAAGGGGATGGGGAGAATAAAGTCAGAAAGGGGATATATTATAAACCTAATTTCATGCCAGCATCACCAAATTGAAAAGAACCAAACAGTTTATTCAGTGTATGTTATAATGCACACAAATTGCTTTGTTTTCTTTTCAGATACTACATGTTGAACTCTATAATGACAATTTGCTTTGCCCTAATTATGATGTGCTTCCCTTTCTATAATAGCACAAATATATTTAACCTACCTGATGTGGAACATAAAGTAATTAAGAATAACTCTCAGGCTATTGGTGGAAGAGGCTTGTTTAATGGAGGTACCGGGAAATGTCATGATTCTGATCAATGAGAGAATCTGGTTTCAGCTCAGACTGCAAGCAGCAGGTGATTGTCCCCCAGAGAGAGGTTTTACAACACTCTTTATCATGAATGCAAAGAACATGTTGATTCTGGCCATTATACACAATGGATAAAGGAAGCCCAGAAAGACAACAGTGTGGGTGAGAACACAGGGAAGGACGGTGGAGGGGGTAGAATGAGGGAGTGAGCAGGAGCCCTGCATAATCATTTTCCATAACTAGTCATTAGGCTTCCGACAGTGCTAGAACATATTGGTCATTAGGAAAACTAAACTTCAATATGAACCAAAGAATTAGGCATTTGATCAAACCTATGATTCGTCGGCAGCCGTCCGTCTCGAGAGACGATGGTGTAGCTTCTTAAGAGTCTATCTGCACCGCCGAGAATGGCTGTGCAGTCCGACTCGGGAGTGACACGGTATCTGTCTCCTCCCGTGTTGAATCGACATCTTGCGATGACGCTGGAGTGTCCTCTCCAGTGAAGCTGAAGCTACAGAGCCTGGGCAGGGTGATATGGAGGGTCTGCTGTTGCCCATGCAGCAGACCCCCCCTCTCTTCGCAGCTGAAGGGCCCAAGGGAAAGACGGAGTCAATACAGCTTGGCTTCAGGTGCGCCGCAGGAGTTGCCGGTGTTGACTACAACGTCAAACCGCCTTAGGGACTCCGGCTCCGGATTTTCTGTCGGGGTTTACTCCCTTAGCCTTTCCCCTGAAGAGGTATGCCGCAAGGCAGCGGAGGTTTTTTGGAGTCAGAGTTTTCCTTCTCTGATGTGCCCTGACTGGAAGATCGAACCAGCGACACTTAGCTCGCAGGCCGACGCTCAATCCTATGAAGAACAGATAATATCTACCATGAAGAGTCTAAAATAAGAGCTGGACATCCTCATTCACAGAGAGTGATACAAGAGGACTGTGGATCATATTAGAGAAATCCCTCTAAAACCTGGAAAGAGGACCAACACACAACCAGACTAGCCCACTAGTCATAGTCATTAAGGTTTCTTTTAGGATCCCCAATGTGAAGAAATTTCATTTATATAGAACTTACCGTATTTTACTGAAATAGCCATTCTCCAAAAATTTTAAGTGAACAATTACTCTAGACATTGACGGGTATTAACAGCAGGATCAAGTGAGCGCCACTATTACGGCAAGATCCTAGTTCTCAGATTTTACAAAGTTGGCAGAACACACACAGTCTTACCAACCAGGTTTGTTGCAGTGTTTTTTATACGCTGATATTGAGTAATTTTTAATTAATGGCACAGTTTTACAGAAGTCTTCCCCATCTCATTAATGGCCCAAAACCTTGAAGTCATCCTAGACTCCTCTTTTTGGCTCAAATCTCATGGTTTTACCTTAAAACTGTCTATAATCTGAACCACTTCACATCACCTTGACTGCTGCCACTTTGGTCTAAACTACCATCACCCCTTTTCTGAATTCCTGCAGGACTCTCCTGACTGGCCTCACTGTGTCCACCCTGCTCCTGTCCCCAGCATTCTTTTCACAATATGGCCACCACAGGGTCCCATTAAAATATTAAGCCAAACCATGTCTTCTCTCCTACGAACCCACCAATGACTCCCTCATTTTCACTGAATTTCAAGGACCTACACATGCTAGCTAACCTCCCACTCCTCTACCTCCTCTGTTTCTACCCCACACTTTGCTTAGCCCAAGTTGGCTTCCTGGCCATTCTTCAAATACACCTGACATGCATCCACCTCAGGGCTTTGGCAACGCCTACTGCCTCTGGCTGGAATATTCTTTTATATGGATCTGTATGCCTTGCTACTTCACCTGCTGGGGCATTTTGCTCAAATACTACTTCCTCAATAAGCCATACCTAGACCATTATACACATTGTTTTCAATGTCCCTTAAAACTCTTTCCTTTCCTATCTTATTTTGCTCATTAGTGCCTATCACTTTCTAAAATATTGTATTATTAATATCTCTATTGTCTTTCTCCCCCAACTAGGATTTTAATGCAGCAGAGCAGTGGCCTCTTTCATTTACTGATGTGTCCCTAATGCTGAGAACAATGTCCAATACAGACACTCAAAAATTTTGATTGGCTGATTGCTTAAATGAAGGAATGAATGTGAAGTTGACCATTGTGTGTACAACTGAGAGTACCATATATCTTCAGATTGATATATTAAGTTTTATTCACTGAAAAAAGCAGGGGAAGATGAAATAGCTGGGGAGGAGAGAGTGATGGAACTAAGGAGAGGTGGGACTTATTGAGGTCCCTACTAAGTCCTTAACATCTACTCAGATCTTATATGGTCATAATATCCATAATGAATTTCCCAAAAACCTTAAGAAGTAGATTGCATTTATCATCTTGCTTTTTACAAGAGAATCAGAGGAAGCTGTCAGAAATTAACCAGCAGGTATAAGGTCACCATAGTTAGATCTGGAAACCACCCACAGGTCTGCCTAATCTCAAACTATGTGCTGGAGCCAGTACATCTTAGCAAAATTCGTGTCAATGGCCTTTTGAATATTTGAATCTAATTGGAGAAGGGGGAGGGAGGTGGCGAGCACATTTTCCCTGTGCTTGGTTGACACAGTGACAGTGATGGAAAGAACCAGGACACAGGATTAGCAAGCACTATTCAACTTCACAGATTTTCCTGGCTCTTTGAGTCCCAGAAAGAGAAAAGGTATTTCTCGAGGCTCACACAATGCCTCAGGAAACTAACAGAGGGTTTTTTCTCTCCCTTTTGTCCCGAGGCTAATTAGTATCATACAGATGATGAACCTGACATATTCTGGTCAATGTGTTCTGAAATAAAAGTGTCACTTACATATTAGGAGTCATTGAAACATTTCAATCTTTTTTTGAAACACTGCAATCTTTTTTAAAATACTGCAATCTTTTTCTTAATTGCCTAAATACAGAATATTTATGTATATATGTGTATACATACACATATAGGAATATATAATATATAGTACACATAGTCACTGTTCATGTAAATAAACTGTCTAAACACAGAATACATATGTATATATGTATACATATAAAATATATAGTATATACAAGGTGTGGCAAAAGTCTGTTTACAGTTGTTAGTACATGAAACAGAGTTTATTCTTATATTATTTATTAATTATCGTATCATTTTCCATATGAAGAACTGTAAACCTACTTTTGCCCCACCCTGTGGATTCACTATATAAATAAATAATGTAACATTCTAAGCAGGAAAATACTTACTTGAAATACTCACTCTGAGAAATAAAACTAGGCAGATTAAAGTTTACAATAAATAACTGCTTTCCCAGCAAAGCTATATTTTTTCTAGCAGTGCAGATAAAGAAATGTTTTATTTTGTTTTTCTTCTAATTAAACTTGTTTAAAACTCCTGAAGAGGTGTGAAAGGAACCGTTATACAAGCACATGTGTAACAGCTCTCCAGTGCCTGGCCCTCCATGGATCTCAGATTTGGTGGAGAAAACATTTGAGTTTAAGCTAACTTCAAAAAAAAAAAAAAATTATGTTTTCTACACACTGGACAAGCATCCTGTAATAAATGTGTGAAAGAACAAATGCAACTTGACATTCATCTTTGCTAAGCAGCCTGTTTGCCAAAAAAA
Organism: Furipterus horrens; assembly: GCF_987537825.1. NCBI lineage: Eukaryota > Metazoa > Chordata > Mammalia > Chiroptera > Furipteridae > Furipterus > Furipterus horrens. The sequence goes on from NW_028327182.1 coordinate 82,424,248, forward strand.
TATGATATATCTTAGTAGTTCAAGGGACTCAAGCAACAGACGCATGCTTTAAGTACTGTCAACTGGATGGAGAAAATAGCAACAGAAATACTCATATACCGGCCCCAACCATTCTGATCCAAGGGACACGTTTTACTTCCCGAGCTTTGTTTAGCAATGCAGCGTATCTCCTAGTAGTCTTTCCTAATCTCCGTGGGGTTTGGGAGTTGAGGGTGAGCGTTGAGTAGGATACTAAATCACAGTCCGGTCGCAAATCTCAGGATGGGGTTTAGTCATTAGGGGAGTACATTACCATACTGCCAGGATATAGGATCACGGGTTTGCCTTCCAGCCAATTTTATCACAGTTCTGGGAGGCAGATTGATGTTAAAATGGCTCTTCAAAATTGGTAGCCCCAGAGAACATCACTGCCTGGATCCAAGTCATGGATATCCTGGCTAGCGGTACAGTAAAAACTCAGGGGCTGTGAATATATTTTATTTCTCAAACTAATCTGGGGCAAGCCCTAAAGAAATGACATGTTGGCACAGCTCAGTGTAAAAATAAAGGTACTGGAAATCAGGAGATTCTGATTGTAGTTCTGACTCTGCCATGAACTGATGGAGGAAATCTGAACTGATTGCACCTCTTTGGGACTTAGTTTTCAGAACTGCAGAGGGGTGTGCCTGAACAAGCTGCTTATTTCCTCTGGACTTCATTTAATTATCTCTTATAAGCAAGCTTGCTCTGGTATTTGATGATGTTGTTAGAGAGACTTTTATTACAATATTGTTTTTTTGACATGTCCCTGCCTTCAGTAAATAATATTTAAAGAGGATTCTGAACAGAATTAGCCAGGTGATAAAATAAATATAATATTGCTTTAGCATTTGGATTATTTGCTCAGTCAATGAAAACTTGAACATCAGAGGCAGTGTGACTTGAGTGGAAAGGTTACTGGGTTGGTAATCCTGCCCCTTGGCTTCTAATGCCAGCCTTGCATCCTGCTACCTGTATTAGCTTAGCACATAGTTAGATTTGCAGGACCCCTTATGAGAAAAACATATTATGACATACATCTTAATTGAATTCATGGAAGAGTTGTATACAGTATTCCCTCACTTATCGCGGGTTTTACATCCTAGACACCCCCACGAAGTAGGAACCTTAACATTTATTCTACACTCTTAAACCTATGTAACTTTAACAACATACGTATACAGTACCGCAAAATCCCACGATACAGCAAAATATCCCTGATGAAATAATTAAATATAATATTTTTAAAGATCCCACGATACAGTGAGGCCGCGATAAGCGAACCGCGATATAGAGGGACTACTGTAATCCTTTCTGTGATGTCTGAGGGATCCTGTCTGTTAAAACCAAATCAAAAGTAATGTCAGTGAGATGTGAGGAAAAAGGCCTGGCACTCTGCAATATTAACTTCTGGAATGGGATCTTCTTTGGCATCTCAAACTACAAAGGGTTCCCTGTTTTGAATGCTATATTCCCTTTTTATTGCTGCATTACAAATCACCGAATGCTTCGTGGCTTAAAACAACACCAATGTATTATTTCACAGTTCTGTAGGTCAAAAGTCCTGACAGGCTCAGCTGGGTCAAAATCTGGGTTGTTGATGGTCTGGGCTCTTCCCTGGGGGCTGTGGAGAAGAACCCACTGCGCAAGTCATTGAGGCTGCCGACAGAATGCAGTGACTGGCTGCTCTAGGTCTGAAGTCCAGTTTCCTCTGCTGGTTGTCAGCTGTGGACACTCTCTTACCAACCTTGGCCACACACATTCCTTTTCAGGAGGCTCTTCCATCTTCAAGCCAGTAAGAGCAGGTCAAATCCTTCCTACACGTTTTTTATTGTATTGTTTTTTTCCATTACCATTTAGTCCCCTTATACCCTGCTCTCTGCCACATTCACACTGTTGTCCATGAGTCCTTTTTCCTCTTTACTCAATCCCTCCACACCCTAACCCATCCACTCCCTTCGCTGTCATCTGCTCTCTGTCTATGACTCTGTTTCTATTTTGCTTGTTAGTTCAATTTTTCCTTAGATTCCACATATGAGTTTGGATCTCTCTGACTTGTCCTTCTTGTCTCCTCTGCCTCTAGCTTCAGAAAGTTCTCTTCTCTTTATAACTGATGTGATTAGACTAGGTCCACCAGGATCATCTCCCTTTTTAAGGTCAACTGTGTTATATAACATGACAATCATGGGTATTAACCATGTAGAATTCAGGGGGCCTTTTCTAGAAATTCTCCCTAACACATATGCTTTAGTTATATCTTTCCTAGAGTCACAAAACCTAAACAACAATGCCCTTTATTGCAGGCAATTAAAGACAATACCAAGTTTTTGTAAACAATAAAGTGTTATGTCATGCAAATAATGGCAAGCAAGTATCTTCTAGTTTTGCACAATTCAGAGGTTCTTACCTTTTTGTGACCAGAGCACAGTGACAGGTGGGCACTCAAAACAAATACCACCCAATTAATTCACTGACACACAGTCAAATGATGATTCCAAAGTAACTTAGTCTATTTCCACGCAACCAAAACCAAATTAGGAAGCCACTGAACATCTAAGAACTAGAACGGGTACCACTAACCAAGTAAAATAAATAATATAAAATAATGTTCTCTTTCCTAAATATATGGAGTCATTATATTCTGGACACTTATCTGAATAACTGCCTCAAAATTCCTCCTTTATTTCTTTTGCATCCTTCTAAATTATAAAAAGACAAACATCTAGGCTAAAGAAATGTATTTAATAGACAGTGAGAGTGTGAGAGAATGTTAATATGTTAAGCAAAGTAACTAGTAGAAAAACATTTCTGATGGATGGAAACTCAAAGAAAAACTTTTTATGTTCCCATTAGTAACCTTATATTGTATTGAAAAATTTAAAGCCAAATATAAAGAATGAAATAAAAGTGGTGTCAGCTTATGGAATTATATAAGAGCAGCCAAAGAAAATGGCTCAGCTCGTTTTTCTACTACATAATAATTTAACACTCATCTCACTGAACATTTTGTTTCTGTTCATCCACTTTGAGGAGGCATTTAAATTATTGTAGAAAACTTTTACTGTCAGTCAAGTGTCTGAAGTATCACACCAATTGCCTCTGAAATATTTTAAGATAGATAATAAGTCTTGATGTATAAAATTGCTTTTGATACCTACTGAGAATCATTACTCAATAATATTACTTAATAGCAATATTTGAAACTAGCAGTTATACTAGATGCTTAAGATGACTGTCTTCAGCAATTATCATTTTGAAAAATTTGAAATTTATTGCTCCAATATTTCTCTCCTACAAGTCTCTCATTTTCATTCACTCTTGACCAATCTAACCATTTTTATAGACATGGGTCACGTGTAATTGTCTACATGCTACAAAAAAACATTCACCAAACTAACTGGCCCTCAGTTATGAACTTCAGGGACTACCTAAGAATTTGTGAGGATACATGACCCTTCAGTATCTGGCCCAGGTGCTAAGTTCCATCACTCTCTTCCCCATAATTCACACAACCTACAGGATGGAACCTCATCTTCTCAGTCATTCCCTACCTTGCTTGGCTACCCTTCTCTCTCCCTCCTTTTCCCCCTCCTTCTGTCTCACTTCTGCTTTCAATTCCTTCACCTTTCCTTTCCTTTATTCTTTCCTTACATGTCCTTCCTTTCTTTTCTTCCTTCCATTAAACACATCAATTTTTCTTCTGATTTGAGAGTCAAACTCTTAAATTTCATTCTCCTTTATTTACTCCAACTTTATTAATAAAATACTTGTATTAATTTCCCTGACCATTTATATATGTAAATACAATTTTATCATGCTCCTAAGACAAGTATCCTAGCACATTCTCACCTCTCTAAGGTCTCGTCGAGTCCAGTCCTTTCTCCCACCTTCTCATCCCATTTTTTATACCCAATTCATTTTTATATTCAGGAATTTCTGATCTAGATTGTTTTGGATGTATTTTTTTTCTCCTTTTGTTATTGCTTATTTATGAATAATAATCCCGGCAGTTTTCTCTTCCTAATTCCCATATTTTCTTGTGTTCTCCTGTATTTCTTTTTTTTTATGCAGTACACTTTTAAAATTAATAGACTTTATTTCTTAGAACAGGCTTAGGTTCCCATATATTCTCTTTCCCCCTTGAAGGACTGGCTTATTTTAGGACTGAGACAGGTAATATGCAAGATGAGCCTGTAGAATATTGTAGTTCTAGAAAGTAAGGAAGTGCTAAAAAATATTTAAATGTATGGGGAATGTCAAAGGGTCTCAGGGCCAATGGTCAAAGCTAGAGTGATTTGAGCAATAAAATAAAGTCCTACTGGATTATTAAAAAAGTATAAAATGATTATCTAAACTGATATAAATGAATGAACAAATAAAACTGGGGTAGAAGATACAAATCTCCCATGCAGAATAAATCCATATAATTTATGTAGATGCTTCACCTCAAGGAGGTGGAGAATAACTCCCAACTCCTTAAATTTGGGCTGCTAATAGTGACTTCTTTCTGAAGAGAAGGGAATGGAGGAGAGGGGAAAAACAGTAACTTTAGAGTAAAGAAATCTGAAAACACTACGTCTCAGCCAGGCGATCAAGGTCAACATCAATAGCATTGGGTCACATTGATAGTATGTACCCTTGATATGACAAATGGAAAATGGCACTTTATCTTTGAGACCTTCCTCTCTTCAATCCATAACCTTATTCTAATGCTGAGGAAAACATCAATTAAATTCCAATAAAGGGGCATCCTAAAAAATATCTGACCAGTGTTCCTCAAAATTGGTCATTAAAAACACAACAAGTTGGAGAAAATGATATAGCCACAAGCAGACATAATAGCTAGATGTAATGTGGCTTCCTGAATGGGCCCAAGAAAGAGAAAAAGGACATTAGGTAAAAACTAAGGAAACTGGAAGTAAATTACGGACTTGAGTTAAAAATAATGTATAAGTATTCATTCATTACTTGTAAACAAATATACCATACTAATGTAAAATATTAATACAAGGGGAATCTGATCTTAGGGTATATGAAAATCATATGTACTATCTTTGCAATTTTTCTGTAAATCTAAAACTATTCTAGAAACAAGGTTTATTTAAAAACTACTAATGCAAAAACGTTCAGCACATTGTCATTTGTATCAGTGAAAAAACTGAAAGCAACACCAATATCCAATAAAGAAATTGGTAACTGATGGTTCATCAATATGAATAAAACAGGCAAAAAGGCAATTTCATATTGTTTTTTAAAAGAAAGCAAATGTCATGCCAGGTTAAGAGTCAAATGTGATTTCCTTTGGGGAATGGAGCCAAAAGAAAGGCAGGCGAGGAGAATGTCCTTTTCAGTTTCAGTCTGCATTATGTCATATCTTAATTATATTCACATGAATTTGTTGATAATACAATTTGTTAAAAGAAGACTAAGATATTGAGAAAAGACAAGGTGTCATTAAGAGAGTCATTAAGGTACTGCTGAGCTGCAAAGATAGGTGACCACACTGAGGACAGGTCAACACAAACCCACAGATACTCTAATTTACAAAGCTTGTTCTAAATAGCTGCCACAGACTACCTCATTAGAATTCAAAATCTTCATTGTTTGCCATTGTTCACATAGTAAGGGCCCCCACATTTAGTAGAGTTTGAAAGGAGTTTATTATCTCATATTATCTCATATACCATGGTTTTCCCAGCTGTACTGCAGTCATGCTAGCATTCAGCATCTGTATTTCCAAGTATCTTCCTTTTCATAGTTCTCATTGCTTCCAATTTTCCTCTCTTCTTCAATTTTTAAAATCCTACTCATACTTGAATTTCCAGACCAAATACAAATGCCTGTTCCAGAAACCCCAGTTAGATTTCAGCAATCAAGAAAAGAAATACTCTTTTCTTCCCATAGTTCTTTATTTAATAATAAAAAAACAGGGTGTGTACTTTAATTTGTCCCATATTATAATCATATCATACCTGTCTAGCTTCTCACAGTTTTTGCATGTTTGTTTCTTTATTTGATTATAAGGTCCTGATGGGAAGAGACCATCTCGTTCATCCTGCTCTCCTCTTTAACTCAGTCCTTGATACAAAGCAGAAGCCAGTGAATGTTAGCTATGAAACATCTCAATTAATTGAAATGGATTCCTTTGGAGAAATCACTAGTGAACCTATTTTCTGAATTTAACTAAGACAAATTGCAATAGTCAAGCACACAGACCACAATCCCTCCCCTATAAATTTCCTAAAAGTGAACCCTAGTATATCACAGGAACTGAGATTTTTCGGTCAGTGCGTCCTTTGGAGACTGAGTTGCACTTCCTCTTTGGCATGTGTCAAATATATATATATATATCCACCACTAAGTTAAAACTCATGGACCCTTTGATTCTGACCATGAGACGTCTTACAAAGAAGATATATTTAGACACACAATTTAAGCTTATTTACCTTTACTGCGCAGCTACGATAGGTAGGCTGTAGAAGAAATGAATGCAGAGTTGCTTCAGTGTGATGAGGACAGGTAATGAGAAAGAAGTGCTAACAAAATTCATTACTCCTAACAGTAATCTTAAGGTTCTAAGACTTAATACAACGTTTTCTTAATAGCATTGTCATGATTCTTGTCCTCCTAACCATATACCTATCTATTCTCATTGGAAAGTACAGTCAGTGTGGCTTTTTGCAGACCAGCAATCTATTCCAGCAAAGAAAACCTCACTTGTAATGTCACCACAAGGAAGCATTACTTAACTGCGTAGGGTCCTAAAGAGCCACTGACCAAAAACGCTCTCAAATTAATGATCTAAAATCCTCATCTGCATTGCCCTTGATTTTCCAGCCTAAGAAGCAAAGTGAAAGTCAGAGAAATTCATTCAGAAGTTCTATTGATTTAACAGTAATCAAACTGAATAGCGTGTATATGAAAAAGTGGCTATAAATAACTATAAGGGTTGAGTCACTGAGATAGGAAAAACTTGACCTTCCTAATATACCCAATTTAACACCCAGGAGAACCTCTCTCCAACAAATGTCAGTGTGTGCATTTTCTCTCCTGCTTTGTGCATTGCAGTTTAAAACTGATGCACTTTATTTTCACAATCACATAAAGTCTCTACTGACTCATGGAGTAAGTTCTGAAAACTTTGTACTTGCTATGATATCCCCAAAGAACCCATAACCAGTTATACCATGTGCTATAACTTCCCTTTTCCTCCCTTCTAACCAAACACGAGCTCTAAAGCTACTCTTCCACCAAGCCTCCCTTGCTTTCTCCATATTAAAGGAATTACATCTGTTTCAGTGAAGCTTTGTGTCTTTTGGTCATTTACCATGTTGTCTATTTGTGTTTTTTATCAGATTGTAAGCTTCATGTGGACATTATATAGCCGTGGCCCTCAAGCACAAGTGTTGAGCAAATAATTGTACAGTTGACTGAGTAACTAAGATACTTACATCATTGTCTCAGAACTGGTATCTTTATGACAACAGCACTATTCTTGATACCTCCCTAGACCTAAATCAATATTTTCTAATAGAATACACATTTTAGTTAGGTTTGCCCACTGAGGAAACCATCCTTTTTGGAAAGTGAGCCACTTAATAATTGTTGAAATTCTCATTAGCATAAGCAGTATCTAGAAACTCACCCCAAGCCATGAGCAAAGTCACATATAACATCTTTAGGGGTTTTATAATTTGAGAGGGAATAGAGGACGATGGTTGAGCATTCAGTTCCTGAAAGCAGACTGCCCAGATTTAAGAACTATTTCCTCCATTTATTGGCTATGTGATCTTGGGGAAGTCACTGAAGATCTATGTTCACTTGTTTGTAAAATGGAGAGACTACTACTACCTGCCTTATAGGTGTGCAAGGATTGAACTCTGTAATACCTATAAGTGCACACAGCAGGCTCTGGGTAAGTGTTAGCTATTCTAAGGCAGTATGTAAAGACACTAATTATTTAGTTCAGCAGGTTAGAACACAGCACAGGAGAAGGAGACACTGTAATGATGTGGAAAGGGTCCTGGAGTGAAAGCCAGAAAAAAATGAATTTTAAGTTCTGGCTCTAACTCTGACTTTGTGCCTTTCCATCAAATCATTGCTTCTCTCAGCATAAATATCCTCAGATTTAAATTTGGAAAATAATATCCAGTTCACAGCATTGTTGGTGAGGATTAAATGGGGTAATGAATGTGAAAGAGCTTTGTGAAATATGATGTGGTATAAAATATGAAACGTTATTTCTATTCCATCATCAAAAGCACAGTGAGGAACATTTGCACTCAATTGTTTCAGGGGGAGGACTGTAAAAGTTTGTGCCAAGCTATCCTGTTATTAGTTCTATTAATATCTTAGGATAACACAGTCATTTTAAATCAAAGTGGAATGTATTCTTTCCTTTGAACCTACAGGCCTAAAAGGACAGCCTTGAAAGTGAACTGTGAGCAAGCACTAAAAATAAAATGAAATTAATGCCTTTGTAGTAAAAGGGCAGTTATCACATAAAGTATAGTGTTTTCTAAACATATTTCAGTAAGTGATGAAAAAAGATGGGTATGTTTTTTATTTCCTTTCAAATCCTTTTAAAAAGTTAAGTAAATTGATTTTTAGCAACATGGAGAAAATTCTGTAAGTTTTAAATTTTATTTAATGACAAACATCTAGAAATGAGAGATTGTCTTGACAAAAGATCGTTGCTCTATCTATTGTATATCATCTGAAAAACAGACTCCTTTGGCGCTTAAGCCCCCTTTGTGGATATGGGGCACAAGGGGAAGGAGCCTGTCCCAAACAGAATATGGCTTCCTTAGGTCTTCTGTACAACTGTCCAAATAGTAAAATGTGGGCAAGTGATACATTACTCACTGAATCAATCCAATGCCTTAAGCTGAAAGATTTATATTCTGCATTTAGACATTCAGTCAATTAAGCTAAGTAAATGGAGTTTTTTTTGGGGGGGGGGTTAAACAGATTAGAAATAACTTGCTTCCTCTTTATGTGTTCTTTTGCTTTCCTACGAGCCTCCTCCACTGATAATACAATGTCACCTCAGTCATTCGTGCTTAGTGTCATTTTTGTTCAGGAGTTACCTATTGTAGGGTATTTGTGCATTGAGACTGCTTCCTGACATTGGATAAGTCTTTCTAAATGTTAACCAGATGTAACTACATTGACAGAAGGGTTTCCCAATGTGGGTGAAATGTAAAGTCTCACTGAGTGGTAATTTACTTATTTGGCAAATCCTTATCAGGCATCCTACCTTCTTCTGAATATATACTTTTGTTTAATTGAGAGAAAATACAAAGAACATGAAAAAGACATGGTCTCAGCTTTTGATGTGTCTGTACCTTAGAGTACAAGACCTTATTTAAAACTAAATTTCATTAATGGATTAAAAAAAGAGAGAGAGAGATTTGAGGCCTGCTGAGGGAGAAGAGAGAAAGAAAATTGTAGGAGAGTAAACAAAGATACAGGTGGGTATAATAGCCATGCCAACGAAGAAAGCACACAGACCCTTCATGAAAGATGAAGTAGGAGAAATGGGTACAATGAAAGAATAGAATATGAACGTGCTCATATCACTAAGAAAAGAAAATCACTTTTCATTATATTTCAAAGGGGTTTTACAAGAAGCATATAGGGGAACAGGGAATATGGAAATATATAAGGATCATCTCATAGGTAAGCTGACCAGGAAAAAATAGGATATGGACAAGAAAAGGGTAAATTAAATAGAAAGGAATATATACTTGCAATAATAATGGTATTTTTTCTAAATTTGTTTCCTCTCCGAGTTCACTGCTGAGAAAAAAAATAAAATACCTATATATTCAAAAAATAAGAGTCATAGAAGTAAGTAAATTATCTGAGAACGCAGAAAAACAAGGCAAATACAGGTTCAAAACTTCAGGCTCTAAAACCCCTAATATTCAGAAATAACTTCGATGCCCTGCTCTCAAAGTCAGCTTCTAAAAGGAGAACATCTGGCCCTAAAATAAGTGATGACAAGGCATCATGCAGGGAGCTCTGGGCTCCCTAACTAGCACCAAGGGTATCCCAGGTAGATAGCTGATATTACATAATTTTCAATGTGATCTCTATTTTAGAGAAAAGTCATGCTGAAATCCAGTAGTAAAACAGTCTGAATGATTATAGACTTCAGAAAAAATAAAAGGAAGAATATGAGGAAGATTAATCCAAGACAGAAAAATACCTTATTACAAAATTATCTTCTAAGTGCTGTAAGAGCAGTATGTTTAAAGTGTAACATATCCACCCAAGAATAAGGGATTCATACAACTTGGAGTAAAGGGCAGGGGATAAAAAGTTCAGAGAAGAAGTTTCACAAACGATGCTGCAAGAACTTGGACCTTGAAGTCTTAGTAAGATTTTGGCAAGTGGAGAGATTTCTACACCACCTCCCGTTGAAGTGTTAAATGAAGAAACATCCAGGTGTTTTCCCTGCTTTCAAAACTCAATGTTTCCATTTGATTTCCCTAAGCACAGGCAGAAGGCACGTGGCCAGAAACTGAGCCACCCCTAAAGGTCCCACAAACGCCGTTAGAATTCAGATCAAAGCGATTTCTTACGAACAAAAGAACACTGAGTGCATAATGCAGGGAGAGATGGGCTTAGGCCCAGGGCCCAGGAATTCACATGTCACTTGGCCATGCCATCGGGACAGCTCCTATAGGCTGATACGTGGGAGTGTAAACACTATGTCAGAAAAATGATCTGAAACCTCATGTTATGAGTAAATATGCAAATTGTAATCCTGGTGTCTATTATATGATCTATGCAAATTGGATATATGGCAAAGGATCCTTTTAAACCCTGTGGTTTACTGACAGGGAAGGAGAAGAAAGTGGTAGGCTGGTTCCAGGGTAGGGTTTGAGGAAGATACTTTTCTTTTCTAGATTTATAGGCTAGCTTCTAATAAATAGTCTACTCTTAAATTAAAACCACTTCCTTATAAAACAATCAAGCTGATTCAGTCCTCTTACTATAGTGCTATTTGTCTGACTCAAGTACATTAGCCTCAGGGTAGGAGTTATTCTAATCTGTGCCCCATGGGGAAATATTCTAGTGTGAAGAGATGTTCTGTCCTGATTGGGGTAGGGGTTATATAACTTCCAACTACACACTGAATGATCTGTGCATTTGACTGCATGTGTACCTATGAAAAACCAAACCTCACCAAATCATCAATTACTACCTAACAGGGATTTTTTTTAGAGTTACACTTAAGACTAAATGTTAAAGCTGCAAATGTCACATCACTATGACATGTCCTCTATACTTTTCCGTTGCACTCAAAAATATTTATTTTGAATCTAATTTAAAGGTGTTTATGCAAAACAGAAACAAACTCATAGATGCAGAGAATAAACTGAGGGTTGCCAGATGGTAGGGATGGTTGGGGAGCTGGGTGAAAAAGATGAAGGGATTAAGCAGTACAAATTGGTAGTTACAAGTATAAAGACTTCTAATAAATAGTCTTCCAGTGAGGATGTGATGCAGCCTACCATGTTAAAAAAATATATAACAAGATAATTAAGAAAATTCATTAATGAAGAGAAACTAGTCTGGAATGAAAAGTATTTAATTAGACCAGAACTAATGAGCAGAGTAGTTATTCTAATTGTTACTTTAACTGTGCATTATATTTAGCTGTGAGCTCCCTGACAGCCAAGGGAAAAATGGAAATTGTCATAAACCATTTACAAATCATTAATGAAATCAAGTTTGCAAGATCATTGGTAGCAGCATGCCATTCTTTTAAATAAGTTCTGGAGAATGTCATCATGCAAAGCCTTATATAAGAGAGATTACATCACACAAAAGAAATAAAGTCTTCAACTGGAGTTTTGTCGAAAACATAAGCGGGCTCTTCCTGTGCTGTTGCCTATATCGACCTCAATAAAAAATCTGAGGACAGACCATTAAATTGTAACTCTGGAAAGGAATTTCTATGAGGATGCAAAGTAAAATAGTCTCAGTACATTGCTCTCTGGTAATATAACTGAGAAATAAAATTTAGAAAAACAAAAGGTGTTATTAGATAACATCACTTAGTTGTTCAGAAATTGCTTAGCTTCACAAATTCAATACTCGAAACACTGCATCTCTGCACTGTTGGTAGAAGAAAGATCCTTAATTATATCATTTATAAGCTAGTGACAATTTCATATTTTAACCTAAAGCCAAGTGTCTCAATTTATATTACCATTCAGAGAGAGGCCTCCCACCCCTAAATGAAGCTGAGTCAGAGTGGTTCACATTTATCACCCCAAAGAATGTTGAGACTACCCAAGTCCTCAACTGCAGAGTTAGGGTTCTGTATGAAAACAAAGAAGGAAAATATGATCTATTATCAACCAGCCTTCTCACAGGTGAACCATTTGGAGGCTTCTAATCTATCACACAACTCCAGACTATACTTACTTACGGTAATATCTAACTTAAATTCACACCTAACTTTTTGCCCTTGACATTCACGTGCCAGTGTCCTTCTCTTGGTCCATTCCTAATGGATTATCCCTCTCTCCCAGTCTGAAGCACTCTTCTGAAGATACAAGAATATTCTGCAGGCCCACACGCATATAATAAATTCATATTATCCAACATCTTTGTGTAACGGTAATTGAAATTATCCTCAAACCTACTCTATGTGTCGCTGCAAAGTATTCTAAGTAGCTCCATCCATCTCGCTTTAAGGCAAACTAGCCACTGCCAGACTGAACCATTATACCACCACTTTTAAAATTGCAAAGATTGAACTCTTTTAAATCTATTAAATCAGCAACTCTGTTCTCCATCTCTGCCTATTTTCTCAAGTTGGGTTTGCACCTTAACCCTATTTGGGTTATGGCACAATCACTCCTTGTTTTAATGGATCCAAGTAATCTGTAGTGTTGGCTCTGGGTAATTTGGTCTCCATGCCAACAGGCTGGGCTATAAGAAGGGCTACAGTAAGCGATTGCATGGGCAGGCAAATTAGGTTTATCGCCATTTAAGAAAAGAAACAGACCTGGTGCCTTGTTCATTGCTAAAACAGTAAAAGTATACATGATCTTGTGGCAAAGGCTTTAGTCCAAAGGTCAAAAGAGTCAAAGAATGAAATAAGCAGGACCCAGGATCACAAGTGAAGCCCCCTGGGGTCCAAGCGTGCATCAGAAGTATTCTTTAACTGGTTGTAAATGATGCCTCTTCTGCTATTCTGGTCCCCCGGATTTACTCTCTCTGGCTAGCCTTGCCAGTATAGAATCTTGCTCATCCTAATTTCCTAAAACTTTCTCTCTACACTAAAATGTTATGCCAGTTATGTTGGTCTCATAAATCATCTAAATTCATATTCCAATTCCCTCTATGACCCTCTTCATTTTGTTTTTCACTCTTTCATATAAAGTCTCCTGATTGTCAACCTTGTTCTTCCCTGCCCCTCAAGCACACTATATTTAATACTGCTAATGAGGTTTTCTTTACATGATATGAATTGAAAGGTTCCCTTTTCTACACATCCAAGCCCTTTATGAGTGCATTCATGAGTCAGCTTCCCCCATGCAGCTCTCCTTGATCACCCTCTCTTCTTAGATCAATACTATATATTTTTGTAATTCAGGTTCAACCTTAGTTTCTGTGTGTTCCTTTTCTCCCTCATTCTAGAAATCTAAGCTACATTAGAGATGATACGAATTCTGACAATCCTTCTATATCCCACGTCACAGCTGGAAGTATTATAAGCCTTACTAAATGTTTGTGGGCTAATGAATGGTTTGGTTAATGGAATATATTTCAGAGTAATGTCATGATAACTTATTGCTATTATTTTGGAAGAGATTCCACATAGATCTGAGTTTCTGAAGACTTTAAGATGATTCAGTACTCATTCATTCTTGGAAAAACTATCGCACAGTTGTCAACACTGCACATTTAGTTATAATCCTATTTCATAATGAAGTTAATAATTATATCTGCCAATAACTACAAAAAATTGTACTATTTATGAAAGGCCTTTGTTCATTGCTAAAATCATTAAAAGTATAGGTGATTTTGTGGCAACATTGCTTTCAAATGTAGAACTAAAGTGAGTGATATATGATTAGAATGTTTTTCAGAAAAGATGAATCAGTTGAGTCTAATTCATGTAAGTAAGAGTCAGGTATTAAAAATCTTTGTATTCCTTATGGAAAATTCCATCCTTTCACATCTAGTCCTTCTCATCCCACTGTCTGCCTTGCCTGCATTTGGCTCCTGCTTTTGTGATCAAAGCTGTTCTTGTCAGATGCCTTTCATTCTCTCTCACGTCTAAGGTATGATACACGTGATTAGAGTTCCGTATCACACAAGTAGAGGTAACATCACAGTGGCACAGCATCTTCAAATTGAACACCAGATACTTGTTATTAAATGCCATTTAGGTAGTGCAACATGTCACTTGGCTCAAACACTTCGTTTTGGGGGATGTTTTTCAGAAATCCAATCCAAACCAACAAGAACTGAAACCCTTCCATTTCCCTTTTAATGCAAATCATCTCCCTTGCATCTCTTTGAATATTAGAGGCTCTTGGTAAATTACAGTGTGTCAAAAACTTGGGGTCTTATGTTTTCTGCTTTCCCGACTAGATTCTCAAGGGGAAGAGAATGTTTGGTAAATATTGTTTTTCTTTTGATAAAAGGTGTGTTAGCCCAGAGCAGAATCATAGAAACATTTCAGTATTGTAATACTGATAAAACAATACCTTAAAAATAAATTTAAAAGTTTAATTTGAAAAACAGATGGCCTTCTACCCATGGGCAGAGGAGGATTTGATACACATTCATGGGATATTGTAGAGGACAGGGTATAGGCTTTCAAATCAGATAGCTCTGGTGTCAAATCCAAGGTCTGTGATAATGTGACCTTGAGCCTAGCTTCCCGCATCCCTACATGCTGTATTCTTGCAGCTGTGTTAAAGAATGGTGTGAAGGGTAGGATAATATTTGGAAACAGCCCAGAGCACTGCCTGAACATAGAAGGTGCTCACTGACTTGTTGCTAAAATGATTATGATGTTAAGGATGATGACAATGATGACATCAGAATGAAGCAAATTCATTTCTGAAAAACATTAGCTGTGAAGGTGGAGGAGGGAGTTTATTTACTCAACAGTTAAAAAATGTGTTCTCCAGTGTCTAAACCCCTTAGGACAGAAAGGGTAAATACTCCTGGACCTCATCTTACATAGGTGTTTCTCTCAATTTATGATATAGAGGACCCATCATCAGAAGAGAAAATACTGTCTCTGGTTATTTGATATGAAATCTACACTCAGGATGAGATTAAAAGGTACTGGCAACTTTTTAAATTTTTCTATTCTTACTATTACAACTATTATAATATGTATTTCCTTTCTGAAGAAGCAGCAGCTAACAGTGAAGGTGATGAAGGGGGCTATTAACATTTCTAATGGACTTGAAAACCCATGAATCAGGAAGATTTCAAAAAGCAACAGCTTAAGAGTACCAATGCTTCCCTGGTAAGTTAGAACTGACCCTATCTGTAGGAAAAGAATAAGAGATCACTTCATCCTGCAGTTCCACCTGTGTCTAAGGTCTCCACACTAACATTGTCTCTTCAGTGACTTGGCAACCATGCATGACACTCATCTACAAGGCCTAAAAAACATGACAGTCCTGAAGAGGCTTGAACAAGATGCCATTGTACTTCATGCTGACTCTTCAATCCTGTCCAATCTAGGATCAAGATTAGAATGGCCACCAAAGGAAGGAAATAGATGTCATTTGATGTCACATGGCTTAATAGAGGGAAATTGTCCACAAAATATTCTTTTGGAATATATAGTTTTGCCTTATGTTAAGCATAACAAAAAAGTAGAAAACTTCTTATTTTTGGCCAACATATTTTTCTTGTCTAATTACCCTTTACCACTACAGCATGACTATAATTTAAATGCTAATATCCATCCTGCTTGTAGCTACAAAAGCTGTGGGTATAGTAATTCAATTTGTATTTATCAAAGTAAATCAACCGTACATTAATTTCTTTCAGGGATGTTTTGTCCAGACGTTTCTACCTACCTCACCTATAAACCTTTATCTTCCATATTATAATTTCAATATTGAAATGTATAGCCTATAATTTGGTACATAAAAACTATTTGGTAAATGTAACCTAAGATGGGTGTTCCACTTATATTTCAAATAAAGTTAAATGCAATACAGTTTGTTGAAACAACATAGTCTAGATTAGGAAAATGTATATATAATTTTTACTAATGTGTCTACCAGTTACTTCTTTTTTTAAAGACTATTTATTTTTAGAGAAGAGAAGGGAGGGAGAAAAAGAGGGAGAGAAACACCAATATGTGGTTGCCTCTTGCATGCCCCCAACTGGGAACCCAGTCCACAACCTAGGCACGTGCCCTGCCTGGGAATCGAACCGGTGACCTTTTGGTCCACAGATTGGAACCGGTGACCTTTTGGCCCACAGATTGGAACCGGTGACCTTTTGGTCCACAGATTGGTGCTCAATTCACTGAGCCACCCCAGCCAGAGTCCAACCACTTCTTTATTAGTAAAAACCAGCTACCAGCTCTCCATTTTCCTATCTGTAAAACAATATTTTTAATATCTGACATCAGAAAACCACATAGGGCTCAGTGAAAATAAATGAGATATGTATCTGATACCATGAACTCCTTGGAGTTACAAATTGAGGCATTCCCTTGTTACTAGGCAACATTAGAATGGATAAAAATCAAACCCTGAAACAGACCTAATCTTACTATATTTGTAATATAGAGTCATAACTCTACAGATAAAATTTATGAGAAGTTGCTTACTAGATATAATACCTTTGAGACACAGAGAATTTAGATGAACATAGAGTCCAGAATGGCCAGTGCATATATCAGCAGGCAAGAGGAGTTCCAGCCACAAGCCAATCTTCCAAAATGGTTCAGTCTCAGCTGATTTTATTGGCATATTCTGGAACACCAGGATTGCCAAAGGTAATATATCAAAGGGAAAGGGGTCACGAGAGGGCTTGAAGAAAAGGAAGAGCAGGTATAGGGTTTTCAATGACATACTTATGTTACTGTTCCTTTCCGGTGTAGAACAAATTCTTCTTCTTTTT
The DNA here is from genome assembly GCF_987537825.1 of Furipterus horrens. NCBI lineage: Eukaryota > Metazoa > Chordata > Mammalia > Chiroptera > Furipteridae > Furipterus > Furipterus horrens. The sequence goes on from NW_028327182.1 coordinate 82,441,402, forward strand.
TTTCTTTTTCATTTAGAAATAATCAAGTTCCCAATCTCCTCCTAAATATTTTGCCAAGAGTAGCCCAAGAGGACCATAAGCTTTAAAGTGAAAGGAAGTGCTTGAGGCATAACAGGTTTGGAAAGGCACTCAGAGAGGACTCTCGAGTGTAGCATTGTTGCCTGGTGCTGTATGAAAGGTGATGGAAATCGCTCTGGGAATAAGTCAAAGGTCTACTACTCAGGATCATGGTAAATATGACTGACACTGACGCCTGCAAGCATTTGGACTGTGGCATCCCTGTTGAGACGCTCTCTAGGCTCTGTCCAATACACAACAGAAACTCATATAAGCACCTTCAAAAAAAAAAAAAAAAAGAAAGAAAGAAAGAAAGAAAGAAAGAAAAAGAGGGCACTAATTAAAGATTTGACAGTAAAAATCAGGAACCTCACTGAAACTCAGGAACTTCATAGGAAGGGTAAATTGCATAGCCCCAGAGATTCTGTGACTGGAAGAACATGGAACCTAAGACACTCAAGGATACAGGCTACCTTATCATGCCCTTGGAATCATAAATTTATTAGTTTCTGCTTTTGCAATATGCAGCATTTTTAATAGGTCTCCAGAGTCACCACCGCTGCTGTATCTAATCAATACCACCCCTTTTAGTCTGTATGTGTTATTATCTTCCCTTCCTCCTGTCATCTGCTTCCTCATCATGCTGACTCTGTGTGACTTCTCATGGCCCCTGTTCTTGTGGTCTCAGATTTCCTGATTTCTTTTTGTGTCTTTATAGCATCAGAGTAAGAGAGAATTTGATTGGCCCAGCTAATTGCTCATCATTTCTTTTTGGATAGAAATTCTCATGGTAAGCTACTTTTAGCAGTTTGGCCAAACTACAAACTGGCTGCAGTTGGCTCCCTCGCTCACAAGGATGACCATATGAGCAGGGCCTGCAGTGAAAATTGTGAGGCAAGTACTTTGCATTTGAAGAGGAGGTAAGAAAGGAAGGCAGGCACTGTGACCCGTCCAAACACATCAGCCCCCAAGGTACTCACATCTCCAGTTATGGTCAAATGCTGCGAAGTAAAAGTATCAACCAATTTTCAATTACAATCATTCTCTCAATTGTCTATGGCTCACCCTCTCTGAACAAAGCACTGAATAGAACAGTTAATATCATTTGTTCAAAGAAATGAAAGTAAAATTTTTATATTTCTACTATTTCATTAAAAAAAGCTAAGACAGACACATCTGAATAAAAGAATATGATTCTGAAATGGCAGCATTGGTATTATTACATGTAGCAGGTGTACTATGAGGCATGGCAGTGTAGGTAAACAAGTAGTGAGTATAAGTATTTTTGCTATAAATTGTAGAGTAAACTTAAATAAGTTACTATACCTCTTGAGGCCCCAGTTTCTTATTTTTAAAATGAATGTGAAGATCTTGGGGTGCGGTTCTACCTTTTAAAGATTTTTGTATATTACTATTAGTTATGCAACTAGGGAATAAAACAGAAATAATTCTTTAAAATACTGATATTAGGGGATAATTTAATACCTACCTACCTATCCTATAGTCACATTATCATATTATAATTATACTTTTACACTATACATTTTAATTGTCTTACTTCACAGTCTATTTCAATCTTATGGCAAAGAGTCATGACGGGTTCTCCAGAGTTTTGCATTAAGCTTTAGATGTACCATGCATATTCAGCTGAGAGAATTATCTGCCTCTTTCTCTAAATGCTAGCTTAGTATGGATAGAAAAGTAGCCTAAAATTTTGTAATGCCTTTACTTTAGGTCAAAGTGCAAGAAGTATAAAAGAACACCAAAAACAGAACTGAGATTCCTGAGTGCTTGGTCTACAATTAACCTTCCCACTGGTTAACCTCTTCTCTTTCTCTCCTTTCTTTTCTTTTTCGTATAACCATCCCTTCAGGTAATCATTGGCACATTTTTTTTTTTTTTTTGCCTTAAGAAGGATCACAAACCTCACAATTCTCCTTATAAACAATCTCTGAAACTTAGCTATTAATAATTGCTTAGCACTTCCCTCTATAGCACTTAAGATCATTTCTCAGCAAATAAAAAATAAAAAATAAAAAATGTTATTTTATCTCATAGTACAGTGTGGAAGGGGCAAACCTCCAAGGAATGTGCAGTCTTCGAGAACAAGGTAAAAAATAATTCTTTTCTTTCCAAAAATGACCGCCAGTGGAAATGATTTTTAACAGTTAATTTCACTGCTGAACAGTAAATATGAGCTGCAAAAATACAAAATTCTTCAAATAAATATATTATGTGCTTATGATGCAAGATGCCAAAGATCCCCTTCATGCTTTTTTGACCAAAGGCACACAGAGGCAATGTACCTAATGCCACAAGACCAGTGAATGGAGCTGCTGAGAACAGACTTATCCAGCATGGTTTAGCTTTTCTTCTTATGCACTTGGCTGGGAGAGTTGGAGAAGCAAAGGCTGGAGTTCACAGCAAGTGCTGGCATGGCAGGACACCAATATCACACAGCTCCCATCCAACTTACGACACCTAACACCAACATATACTTGGGTGTCCCCACACAGGGACCAAAACTGTGTATTACTCAATATACTTTCTCTACCATCTCAGCCTTCAGGATGGGTTCCAAGTGTCTGATGATCACCATCTAGTTTTAAAGGAGACTTACCAGCATTTCACAATTCCAACAGAGATTTATCAGGTAGGTCTTGAGAAAGGAAACTATAATCACTAGCATGGAGAATCAGGCATACCTGGAACTATTTTCTAAGGTGCCAAGTTCACAGATAAAAACACTCAAAGTATGCTCTCTTATTAAAAGGTTTTATCATGGCAACAATTTTATGAATTTTACATTTCTCATAATGCAAGAACTTGCATCTTTCAGAATTCACTCTTCTATATTTTACCGTATTTATTCCAAGTAAAAATCTTGCCCTTCAAGAAGAAAATGCTTATTATTTTGAGACTGAGAGATGTATACCCCTTGCCTCTTTGCTTTTTATATTTTTAAGATTGTAGGCACAAGGCTATAAAACTGTTAAACAGAGACTCCTAAATTTAGAAGAGAAGACCCTTCATAATATGGCCTCTGGTCATCTACTGCAGTCTTTTATTCTATTCAGCAACTATATCAACAAATTGACAGTTGCTTTACCTTGTTTTCCTCTCTTTCTCCTCTGGTCTTCTACAATCACTCTTCTTTCTTTCTTTTTCATGGATGATGATTTCATTTAAATCTTGAAGACTCAACTTGAGATCACTTGTCTCTTTGGTTTGCTCTGACCATTCCTGGTTGGATTAGGATCTTCTCCTGTGCACTGCCTTAGAACCTTGTATGGATCCTTAACCTAGTGTGTCTCCCACTGCTTCATCATGGTCTACTGTCTTTTCTAGTTCCCTCATCAGTTCAGGAGCTCTCTTTTGAGAAGAATTTTGTATTACCTTTATCAGCCTAGTCCAGAACCTAGCAAATAGGTTCTCCATAAATGCTCATTGCATAAATTAATGATTCATGATGGTAGAATTTATCTTGAGTTTTAATATTTAATTACATATCAATAGAGCTTGACATAAGTGAGGAAAATGAAACTTCATGCAGTTAAAGTGGCTGGTCTATAATACAAATTTTAAACCTTAATAGATCTGGGGTTCAGACAAGGCATTTAACACCATGGACTGGACTTCTATCATGCTAGGAGTTAAGTACAGCAGCAGTCTGCAGTGAAATGCTTTAAATTTTTCTTCCCACAAATAACTGAATGACAAACACATGGGAAATGTGATTACAGATCTCTAGTGGTGTTTTTCAATTAATGACTCAATGTTTTGAAAAGATTTCCAGGCCATAATATATATGACAATATCATTGAGAAAAAAATATTCTGCAAATTTTGTCCAGGGGACTATAGAAATTTTAATGTTCATTTTAGCCTTAAAATTGCATATTATTCATGTAAACTGATTAAGGTACTGTGTGCCAACCTTGAGTGAGTCACTCTATAAAGAAGAGAAAGGCTCAGCCCTCTCCTAATGGAGGCAAAAGACTCCCTTCTTCAATCTTTGAAAACTACTACTGCCAGGTTGAACCTTCACTGATTATTTGGCAAGAATAAATTTTCATATTGCCATGCCCAAAATAATCATGTTGGTTATTAACAATTTTCCTAGGTATCTCTGCCCAAAACCCTCTGGGAGTTAAATACAAGGCAATGAAAAGTCTTACATGACAAAAAATTGCAATTTCTCGATTAATTTCAAGCAGCATTGAGGAAGAGTTGAAGAAGTGCTTTCATTCATGACCAAGTCAACCAAACAACTACTGGAAACAACAGATTATGCATCCCCAGTGGAGAAACAGATTTAAAAAACAGGTAGTTGAGAAGGTATTTTGAAAGGAAGTGTAAACAAATCTCAACTCAGCACCTTCTTCCCAAACCCTCTCCCAATGTAGTGTTCACCCAAGTGAATGACACTATCACCTGCTTTCTAGTCTCAGCCAGAAACCCAGATTCATCCTGGACAACCCCCTTTCTCACTTCCTACATGCAATCAGTGAACAAATACTGGTGATTCCATTTCTTTCACATCTATTGGATCCAGTCCCTCCTGTGCACCCCCATTGCCATATCTCTTACTGTGTCATGTCTTAACCCACAAAAGCCATTCCCCCATGCTACCAGAAAGACTTCTCTAGACCCCATTTGATTGTGGTGCCCTACTCAAAATCCTCCAGACACTCTTCTTTGCCCTCAGCAGCTCACAAAAGGACTTTCCTAACTTGGCCCCTACCTGATGTTCCAGTGCCATTACTCCCAACAAACTTTGCATTCCAAACAAATAATCCAAATTACTCTCAATCCTCTGGGCACATGGACACACGCTTTCAGCACTTCTCATTTGGTGGGAATAAGTGAGATTCTCTCCACATCTCTGCTTTGCTAGTTCCTACTATACTTTGGGATCTTCATCCAATTCCTTCGATCTCTATCTTCATTTCCATAACCTTATCTAAATATTCAGATTTCTCTTTGTAGTAGCCTTCAGATGGTCTCCCCTTTGCTTACCTTTCTCTGAATTGAATCCTACATTCAATTTGGTCACTTTACTAACTTGCTTGAGACTCTCATTGAGTTTCCATAGCTCTAAAGATATAGACTCCTAATCAGAGCCACATGACCTTACCATCTCTTACATCACCAGCTCACGGAATTCCCTCTGTCCATTGTCTCTTTAAACTGAGACCACAGTTTTCTCTTCTCAAAATTTTCATATTCCTGCCATTATGGGACATAATTATACATGCTTTCTTATTTTCATGAAAGACCCTTCCTCACCCACCATCTCTACAACTTCCATTATATGACTCCCATACATCATGTACGTATCACCCCTTGCCAGGTACATACACACCTTTTAGCTGGGTAATATTCCTTTGTCTGGGTTCTAACAGCATCGTATTCTTTTTTGGAAGCTCCTGTTTAAAATTACATTTAATTATGAGATGAAAGGTTATTATCTGAATCCCTCACAGGGTTATAAGCTCCATGAGAGCAGTGACCATGCTGTTTGTATTTGAAATTTCAAGGGGCTGGAGCAAAATATTAAGCTGGTGATAACCACAGGATGGATCTGAGGTAAGACATATCACATAGGAAGACCAAACTGGAGAATGTCATGGTAGTTAAAAAAGAGGAAAAGAGTGCCTGAACAAGGGAGGTGTTGGTAAACAGGAAAACAGGACAATGGGGACAGGAAAAGGAAATTTCAGCCAGATTGGATAATTGCCAGAATGCAGGAGGACAGACACAAGACAGGAAAAGAGAGAGTGCAAAGATGACTCAGACTCCACACCCACATGATCAGGAGAATGGTGATAAGTCTCAGTATCAAAAGAAAGAAAAGAAACAAGGAGGCAGTTTAGTGAGATAAGTGAAATAAACACGAAAATTTCTAGCACACAGCTGGAAAGCTTGGTACAGAGAGGACGTTTCACTGAAAATGAACAAAGTCCCTCAGAAGAATTTTACCAGTGTCCCTAGATGTAGTAGGCACGTCAATGAGGAAATATGAAAACATATCAGTCCTTATCCCCTCTCTCCGTTAATGTATTAGTGTGAAAAAGGGGTGTTGGGACATGTGTGCTGGTCTGAAAAACATGTTCAAGACAATCTCTACTCCCCTCTGCACACCGCGCCCCCCCATCTTACCCAATGCCCAGATCGAGAACTACTGACGTAAAGAAAGATGAGCACAGGGCCGAGGGTCAACCATCCATATTTAGAATCAGAAGAAAAATAACCAGTAAAAAACTCAAGAAAGATCAGAGAAGTGAGAAAGAAATAAGATCATATAGTGAACCCAAAGTCAAGGGTTTTAAGACCAAGTTTTAAAATTGATGAGGGAGAGTACACTTCCACCTTTTAAATATTACTGGGCACTTTGACCATGAAAATAGAAACCCCTGAGTCCAGCCTCTGGGAAAGTTTTGCTGTCAACACGGGAGTAACATGGAATGTGACTAGAGTGGAGGGGGGAAGTGGAGAATCCGATGACTGATTTTCACTCTTATCAATATTACTGGATTGTCTCTCAACAAAGAAAATAGTGCTGGTAATAAGGACCAGGCTCTAAGAGAATTGCTGCAGTTTGCAACTATGTGTATATATTTAGGCAGTTCGCATAAAAGATTTCGCCATTAGCATATCAAGGTACCAATCACAAAAAATGTTCAAATCTCTATGATGCCACTAGATCTGTCACTCTACAGATCTCAGAAAAAAGACATAAATATCTTCTGGGTTAGCACTTCAGCTCCAAAAGGTAGAAACTGCTATTCTAATCTCAAGCAATTCTGCTTTTGGGGGCAGTTAGTGGGTAGAAGAAATGTTTTCTCATACATGTGTACATTTAAGAATCCCTTTCCAGTCATTCCTAGAGTGCCACTTACACAGAATATTGTCATGTTCCATGACCAGGAAATTTCAATATATTAAGTCTTTGTAGTTGACTACCCACCAATTCCTTATTCTTTCATCTAGACTGAAATAAACCCTGGTGAAATATATATATTTTAAGTAACTGGGAAGACAATAGTAATACATTACTATTAATAATCAGGAGACTGTTGTAGAGTACTAATATGGTGGTACAGCCACAGGATGGGTTTGAGGTAAGAAATATAAGATAGAAACATTATTGACAATAGAATTAACAACATTTGATTTTTATATTATTCTAATACTGCAAATAATATTCAATTCCACACCTCAGTTGTCTAAACATAGCCAGTGGATACACCTAAATAATTGTCTAGATTTTCCTTTAGTTATAAGGAAATCTTAGAAACTAAAATCCATATTCATAAAGGGGATAATATTTTTAAAAAAGAAAATAAGCCTAAGTTAAAAATGTCAAGAAATCCTAGATTTTTAAAAAGGGAAGAGGGAAAGAGGAAAACAGATTTTGAAGCTATGCAAATGGCAGCTGCAATCCAAAGTGTGATGACTTATGCTGTTCCTCCCATCAGAGACTAAAAGAGTGTCCCAGAAAGTCTTAAATAAGAGGTTAGAGGTGACTGAGCCAATAGAACTTATAAAAAATTTCCAGTGCTCACTGGTAAAAGAAACTGAACTGCTTCGTTCATTATTCAGGAAAATTCAGTCCACAGATTGAAAGGCACCAAATAGTATGTCCAATGAGAAAGGCTGGTCCTACATGAAAGAATGCTCAACATCACTAGCCATCAGAGAGATGCAAATAAAAACTACAATGAAATACCACTTTACACCTGTCAGAATGTCCATCATCAACAAATTAACAAATAACAACTAATGGCGAGGATGTGGAGAAACGGGAACCCTAGTGCACTGTTGGTGGGAATGCAGACTGGTGCAGCCACTATGGAGACCAGTATGGAATTTCCTCAAAAAACTAAAAATGGAACTGCCTTTTGAACCAGCAATTCCACTGCTAGGATTATACCAAACAAAATCCTGAAACCCCAGTTCAAAAGAACTTATGCACCCCTATGTTTATAGCAGTGCTCTTTACAATAGCTATGTGCTATAAACAGCCTAAGTGCCCATCTGTAGATGAGTGGATTAAAAAACTGTGGTACATTTACACAACGGAATACTTTGCAGCAGAAAGAAAGAAGGAACTCCTGCCATTTGTGACAACATGGATGGAACTAGAGAGAATTATGCTTAGTGAAATAAGCCAGGCAATGAAAGAAAAATGCCATATGATATCACCTAATACAGGAGACTAAGGAACGACATAAACAAATGAACAAAGTTGAACAAGGAACAGAATAACAGTTATCAGGAGTGTGGGGGAGAGAAGGGGGATAAGTAAGGGAAGGGTTTAATCAAAGAACACGTATAAATGATTCATGGACATGGACAACGGGGAGGGATATGACTGTGGGAGAAGGGGTGGGCTGGATGGGGGGAAGCAATGGGGGAAAAGTGGGACAACTGTAATTGAAAAATAATAAAATAAAATAAAAAGAAAGAGAAAAACTGGTCCTAAGGAAGATGGCCAAGCAGGAATGGCTCCTACTAAATACCAGGTGGGGTACCTCCTACGTTAGGAGGCTACTGGGGAGTCTCTGAAGCATAACCCCCTTTAAGTTGATTGCTTCAAAAGATGTTACACTTTAATCCAGGATTTGGGCACTCTAGCATATTATCAGGATAATGACCCAAGACAAAATGGTTATTAGGAAGGAAAGTCTCCTAAGACTCAGATTATACCACTTTTTATGTTTTGAATTCCTGTCTCTTCCATGTGCACTAAGGAATCAGTGTTGCAATGCCTAGTTGAAATGTCTTAATTTCTTTTCACTAAAATGCAGATGGTTATTTTTCTTTCAGTGATTTAATATCTAGTCTATAGGGATTTCACAAACAAAGAGACAGAATCCTATTTCTAAGAGAAAGCTATTGCTTAAATTCCTAGAGCACAGTGGTGAAAATATAGGTTCAAATGCTGGCTCATTATTGACTAGCTCTGTAACTTTGGTTAAGTTACTTGTCAGTAAACCAGTTTCCTCCTATATAAAATTTGGATAATAGCAGTACCTACTGAAGAGGGTTGCCTTGAAAATGAAATGTGACAACATTTGTAAAGTACACAGAAGAGTTTCTGGCAAATAGTGTACATTATATTAGCATTTACAAAATAGATTAATTAAAACGCCACTGATTCAAATCAGAAGATGAGAAAGCAATAAAGAATGAATAAAAAGATTTGAGTAGAATGCTTTATTGAAGAGGCATGTTATTATTCTTAAACTCTTGCATCTATTTTAAAGGACTGTGTGAAACTCTTGGGACTCGTATTTACTCGAATACAATATGTGTTAATCACTCACAGCATGCCAAAGTCCTGAAGCAGATGCACAGGTGTATAAGCCAACATTTGCTCTCAAGGCACTTATAATCTAGTCTTGGGCAACTGACAGTGATTGAAATGGAAGGATAGCAAACAATTTCAGTATAATTTCCAGGTAATATAATATATGCTCTCAAAGCAACCCACTGACTAAGAATTGTAATGAAAGCAATTTCAATAGGAATTATACAGAGAAGAAGGAAGTTCAGCCAAGGTGGTCCCGTAAGATTTTATATAGGAGGTGAGACAGGAGTGAGGAATTTAAGAATCTGACCAGGAAGACAAGACAGAAGAAGTATTTCTGATGTGGAGAACAATGTATAAACTGAAGTCGAAACAAAAAAAAAAAAAAGCAAAGGGCATGCTTGGGGAAGCAATAAGTAAAAACTAGTAAAAGAGGATGGTTCAGAGAACAAATCATGGAGACCTGATTCTAAAACACTGTTTAAGTTTGCCTCCATCACCTCCATTCCCATTCACCAGCAAGAACTTGAACTGACCCATAGACAACGAAGCCAAGATTTCTGGTCCATTTTTTGCAAACAAGTTCTGCTGTAGAGGAAAAGAAAAGAAAGAAGAGATTCTGAACAACTGCCTTAAACTATTAAGAAGTAAACTATTAAGAAGTAAAGCAGGTACTTTATTTTTCTTGTTGCTAGAGTAAATGAAATTTTTTTTCTTAGTTTCTTTTTCTGATGATTCATTGTTGGTGTACAAGAATGCCACTGATGGCTGTATATTGACTTTGTATCCCGCTTCTTGACTGAATTCACTTATTAGGTCGAGTGTTTTTTTTGTTTTTTTTTTTTTTTTTGGTGAAGACTACAGGGTTTTCTATGTACACTATCATGTCATTTGGGAATAATGACAGTTTTACTTCTTCCTTTTCAATTTGGATGTCTTTTATTTATTTCTCTTGTCTAATCACTGAGGCTAGAACTTCCAGTATTATGTTGAATAAAAGTGGTGAAAGGAGGCACCCTTGCCTTTTCCTAATCTTAAGGAAACCACTTTTTGTTTTTCCTCAAAAAGTTAAAAATGGAACTGCCTTATGACCCAGTAATTCCACTGCTGGCAATACACCCTAAGAATCCTGAAACACCTACTCAAGAGTACTTATGAAGTCCTATGTTAATAGCAGAGCTATTTACAATAGCTAAGTGTTGGGAACAGACCAAGTGCCCATTGGTAGATGGGTGGATTAAAACACGGTGGTCCATTTACACAATGGAGTACTATGCAGCAGAAAGAAAGAAGGAACTCCTACCTTTTCCAACAACATGGATGGAACTGGAGAATATTACGCTTAGTGAAGTAAGCCAGGCAGCAAAAGACAAATACCATATGATATCACCTAATACAGGAAACTAGTGAACAACACAAACAAATGAGCAAAATAGAACCACAGGCATGTAAACAAGAAACAGACTGACAGTGGCCAGGGGGAGGGGGGGTGAAGGGGGAAAAGAAGGGGAAGGGTCTAGTCAGGGAACTAGTATGAATGGCCCATGGACATGGAAAACAGAATGGGGATTGAATGTGGGAAGAGGGGCCAGGGAGGGGGGGAGCAATGGCAGGGGAATGGGACAATTGTAATAGAAAAACAATAAATAAAAAAAGAGTAGAGATACTCACCAAATGAGTTTTTGAGATAATAAGTAAAAAAATTCAGTAAAAATATATCTTTAATTTCCGATGGCTTATCTCAGTGGTATAGTCAATATCTGGAAGATCCTGGTTCTATTATTTCATAAACAATGTATTATAATTTTTACCATTTAGGAAGAAACAGAAAAATTCCTAAGAAGTCTGACTTTTGATACAAATGAATTGGTTATATAGAACTTCTTTCTTACTATTTAAACTTAATGAAGAAAGAAATCATTGCTGTTGTTGGACATATTTAATCCACCTGAATGCCATAAATGGATATAAAGAAATAATTATGCAGATAAATCCAACAAAGAATTCATTATAAATTCATTTGCCAGTTTTCTTCTGTGTTGATATAGTCAACATTCCAGCCATTTTTGAGAAAGACATGCCCTCAACCTAATTAGTTCCTGACGGGACACTGGATCTATCTGTGAAAACTCTCTCCACAATTTCTGAACCCTTTCATGATAAAAAAAAGAAAAACCAGAACTAGCTGACAGATCACTGAACATTTGCTGCTCTTCACAATGACTAATAATTTAGGTCTTTCTATTTTAATAGAAACACAATGCAATACAGAGATAATGTATCACAGAAAGGTACACTTGAAACTTATATTATCTCATTAACCAATGTCACTCCAATAAAATACAATTTTTTAATGTTTTAAAGAGAGAATTAAGAAACAGACTCTACATGGAATCTAACCTACTATTCAAAATCTCAAAGAGTTGGTTATCAATAACTTGGCAAGGCTGAAAACACTTTTCCCTCACTAATATGATTTTTATTTTTCATTATTATAAATTGCTACCATTACCATTTAAAATTGTTTATTATTATTTTTTTGACTGTCATAAATATTTTAAAATTTTACCTATAATTTGTCTGTACCCTGAACATTCAATAAATGGTTTGCAGATGCCAGAAGATGGAGCAACTTTGATGCACAGGACAGGCTGGAAGAAGACCCAGGGTTGGCAGAGAGGAAAAATAAGTCCCATGGATTACTAGAGCACTGAGATAGAGCTGCTAGAAATAAAATTTTAAATGTGGTGGGAAAAACATTATAGGAAGACAGAATTTCTGGGTGTTATGACAGAAAGGATGCGTGTAGCATGAGGTGAGTCATTAAGGAAGACTCTGAGGTTCCAAGATAAGGGGAATAGTAGTTATATCAACACAAAAAAAATGAGGGTAGTCAGCAGGTAACACTGGTTTACCCTAGAAATTGAGGATCTCTGTATAAACATGCTGGGTTTGAAGTAAACATGATTATGTTCAAGAGGAATATTATATATGAAATTAGCATTTGTTTGTATATAGATGCTTCTAAAATATTTGAAGAAAGCTTGTTTTCTGAATGACAGTAAGCAAATTATATTAATCACTTGGCTAAAAACTGGTAAACAGACAAAGAAACAGCAGCTCATACTCTGAATTAGCATGGTCAGGATTAATACAAACACTGTACAGGGATAGTTATTAGTACTAAATATTGTAGCATTGAAATATAAATAGTCTTCATAAATAACATTCGTCTCTATTTTGGATGACTGAGAGATATAAATCTTCATAGTTTTCAGGATTTCGTTTGTAGGTTTTCATTGATGTTTTGCAGTAAATTTTCTCTAACAACAGATATAAAGCTCTCCCAAAGAGTTGGCAGCAGTACAAACATGGCTTTATTCTCACTGTGAACCATTGTCTGTTTCTTTTCACTTGAGCATTTGCCTTTTTAAAATAATTAACAGCCATAGGTAACACACACACGCACATATGCACACACAAGCCAGATTCTTACCCACTGATCCCAGCAATCCCACGAAGTGAAAACAGCTGACATAGACTAATGATTAGTGCTTTGTTTTATCTTTATAAAGTTGGATAACAAAAGATCTGCTGTTGAATGGACTAGAGAATTCTTTAATACTTTGACATTTCCTTCCACAATATATATGATATTAAACTAATTTCATCTCCCAACACCACTCCCAAACAGCATGTCAAGAGAGGATAGTAATATTGAGTGATCTGTGCTTGGGGTCTCTCAGTCATTGGACTCTTGTCAGAGCACATGGTTACTAAGTGGAAGCAGTTAATCAAGATATCTAAATAATATAAAATAGTTTAAAGCCCCACAAAGATGAAGAGAGACCCAGTGTGGGTTAAGAGTAGGGAGTGGAGAGGTCAAGACTTATTCAGGCATTAACTGTGCAAAGTTTTAACCAATGTTAACTGTGTAATGTTAACATTAACTAAACATTGAATTCATTACCAAGCAACTAAACCAAGAACTCCTAATTTTTTACCAAACAGTAGAAGCCATCTCTCCCTATCCACATCTTCACTTGGATTGGTTCTAGGACCTGCCCCCACTGCAGATACCAAAATCCACAGATGCTCAAGTCCCTTATATAAGTCAGCCTAGTATTTACATACAACCTAGTCCCCCATGTATTTTAAATCATCTCCAGCTTACTTGAAATACCTAATACAATATAAATGCTATGTAAATTGTTGTTATAGTGTATTGTTTAAGGAATAATGACAAGAAAAATAAAGTCTGTACTTTGGTATAGAAGTAACCATTGTAAGCCTCAATACATATTACACATCAGGCAACAATATGCATTTTTATTTAAAGATATCTTCCATCCCAGGAAGATATGGGCAACAGCAGACCCTCCATATCACCCTGCCCAGGCTCTGTAGCTTCAGCTTCACTGGAGAGGACACTCCAGCGTCATCGCAAGATGTCGATTCAACACGGGAGGAGACAGATGCCGTGTCACTCCCGAGTCGGACTGCACAGCCATTCTCGGCGGTGCAGATAGACTCTTAAGAAGCTACACCATCGTCTCTCGAGACGGACGGCTGCCGATACGATACGATATCTTCCATCCCAGGTTGGTTGAATCCATGAAATAGAACTCATGGATATGTAAGGCCAAGTGTAATTAGCCAGAGAGGGGCAGACATTAGGATTCACTCCTCAGCTAATGCTGAGATCTTCACAATGAGCATACTGATATAACATCTGAGAAATTATGCAAAACATTATATACAATGTGCCACATAAGAGCAATTGAATTCCTAGCTCTGTCGTGGTCACTAGGGAATCTCTTGAGGGTCATGTAGTATCTCTCTGAGGTTATTCTCTTGTCTTGAATAAATAACATGGTCATAATAACACTAATCATCCAAGACTCTGCTGTAAAGAAGACTTTGATGAAAAAAACATTAAACAAATTTAAGAGCTATAGAGTTGTTAAGCTTAAATGTGAATAACTATATATACGTGTGTGTATATATATATGTATTTATAGCATATAGCATCATGAGAGACTTTTTCTCACCTAGAGTATCAATTTAGGACACTATCTGTCCACTCCAACTACACTTAGAAATAGCTACCTAAAGAGTTGCAAAGAAATTACACTCATTGAAAGCTGCGTTATCTGATTACCCAGAGAAACAAGTATTGGATCAGCCATAATTACCCTAGAGATATTTTCTGCCAGGAGTGGGAATTACAGTTTATCTTTCCTTCCTTCCTTCCTTCCTTCCTTCCTTCCTTCCTTCCTTCCTTCCTTCCTTCCTTCCTTCCTTCCTTCCTTCCTTTCTCTTTCTTTCTTTCTTTTTCTTTCTTTCTTTCTTTCTCTTTCTTTCTCTTTCTTTCTTCCTTCCTTCCTTCCTTCCTCCCTCCCTTCCTCCCTTCCTCCCTCCCTCCCTCTCGCTCTCTCTCTCTCTTCCTTCCTTCCTTCCTTCCTTCCTTCCTTTCTTTTTCTTTCTTTCTTTCTTTCTTTCTTTCTTTCTTTCTTTCTTTCTTTCTTTCTTTCTTTCTTTCTTTCTTTCTTTCTTTCTTCTTTCTTTCTTTCTCTCTTCTTTTTTTTTTTTTAACTGTCACATTCCCTGAAAAGTCAATCTGCTCTCCCTCCCCACTATACCTCAGAGTACTTGCATGGGTATGGCCTTCAATAGAAAAACCCCAGCTCAAGGAAATACATCAGCACTGACTTCAAGTACATCCTATCAACATCTAAAAGTTAGCTTTGGAAAATTAGGCTCTCCTTTAAAATCTCCATCAGAACACAAGTCCTGCCCCTACTCCAGTCCCCACCTCCCAAATCTATGCTGTCCCCAGAGCTGTGGAAGGCAGAGCAGCCAGGGGTTGTCCACGGGCTGTGGAGACAGGGGTGTCTGGGCTTCAACCCTGCTCTGCCTCTTGCAGCTCTGTGATGGTGTGTGACCTTCCTCGACTCTCTTACCCTCCTTTTTGACAGGAGGATAATAATATGACTGGTAAGATGGGTGTGTTAGAAAGGCATCTGTGAAGTGCCTAATCGAGAATCTGACACCAAGTAGGTCCCAAATAAATCCTAGGTGTTATAAATACTTGCACAGAAACACTGAATCCTGAAAGGAAAAGACACTATACACAGTAGGGACCTGGAATCCAGTACTACTGTTTCAGAACCACCACAGAAAATCCAGTACAGAACGCTAGTGCATGTCCCACGGTCAGGTGCTATGCATGTGAAAGCCCATCATATACCAGTAGAGCTGGGTGTTCCTGCCGTGGGATGTCTCAGCGGTCCATAGCACACTTTCTTTGGAGTCTTTGGAATGCATACAAAAGATCTAGTCAGCTTCATACTAAATAAAGAATTAACTGGGTTGAGCGACATTTGTTCCTCCCTCAGTTTGTCAGTGAAGGTCATAAAGTCCACACTGATCTACCTGGAGGGACAAACAGACAGGAGATTCAGTAGCACTTGTCCTGCTTGACTGTGGAAGGCCCATGCAACCCCACTCTCCCTCTATTCAATCCCAGCATAGCACTGCCCTAGAATAGGTGGCCTCAAGTTAGCTGATGACTGAATGCACAGACTAGTACTCAAGTACTTTGGGGACAATGGACAGGCACCAAATGCACAAAAACCTGGCGGGAGTTAATGACAACTAGATCCACAGAAGCCCCATTAAGAAATACAATGCATAGCCTGTTTTATTTTTTCTGTGAACATGAAGGTTCTCATATTTTGCCACAGGCTTTAGCATCTTGAGAAACAGCTCAGAGCACTCAAGGGGAAATTTTCCAGCACAGTGCGGGGAGCTATGACTTGAAAGCTGAGCCTTTCCAGATGTGCTGCAGAGGCCAGGGTGGACCTTCAGCCATGGACTACCCAGGATTTTCTCTGCAAAAAGAGGTCTGTTAAGATTGGGGGTGAAATGCTCTTGGAGGATCTTGTACACAGCTCTTCAATACAAATCACTCTTTTATCGATGCCCCTTCAAATGCTGCGAGTCTTAATGAGTCTCCCCTGGCTGATTAATTTGGTTCAATTAAAAACAGTTTGGCCTAGCTATACAACCAATAAACCATTATCAGGAACTTTCCTGAATTCTTGCTCATTCCTACTCTCTCCCTACCTTCAGGCCTGACTATTTATTTTTATGTTGTAGCATATTCTCAGGGTAAGTTGTAAGTAATTGACAAACCAGTCTCTCATACTAATTTATGGGACTCGGCAGCATAGGATTGAAAGAGGGCTTAACTGGGGGACTCCAAGAGCCAGGTTCTGATTCGAGACGCGGCATCAGTTGGCTACATGATCCTGAACAAACTATGGGTGTTTATTGGTTTATGTAAAGTAACAAAGTTAATAATTGAATATAAATATGATTCAGAACTATTCCTTTGGGTTTAGAGGGATTTCTGCCAGATAATATGTGATGACAAAAGCAAAATGCAGAAAATATGTATATAATGATATCATCTTTTAAAATGAACAAGGACCAAAATGCCTATATATCCATAGTGTGTATGTATATATGCATACATGTATGCATGCATGTAAATGGGTATGTATGTACAAATATGTGTGTACATACATATATATCTTTAATTGTATGAACCTGAGTGAAAACACAGATACATTCTAGGTTACTGACATAGTTTTTCTAGCAGTATGCTTATAAGGTGGTGGCTGATGAGGATGTAGGGACAGTGAGTAGCAGTACTACGGAACCCACTGTTCACATGGAATGGCCCAGCGAAGAGTTGAGTCTCAGCTCAAGAGCCCCTCAAAGCTGTGGGAGTAACAAGCCATGTGAGTGGTCTGAAGCAGAGCAAAGAAAAGATAACACTGAGAGGTCACTGATAGTCGAACTGTGTTTGCTGCTGGACGCTCGCATGACTTGTGCTCAGACCTGATTCTGCTCTCCACCGTAGGGACCTGAGAACTTGTATGAAGGACCATCACCTTTCTTAGGCTACCTGCAAGAACTTCTCCCACTTGCTCTTTACTCTGACATATCAGCCAGGTTATCTTATACTATTAAAAGGCCATGAATCATTTATTTGTAGCCCAGACATTGGAGAGGGTATCTACGTCTATAGGGTATGAGGAAATGAAGTTGAGAAGAATAACAACTTGAAAACCACTCAAGTAACTAATATTTAAAAAAACCAAAGAGCTTCCACCAGCCCTATGACAATTTTATCCAGAAAAACAGCTATTAGCTATATCTGAGTTTTCTGAGAAGTATGTATTTTCAGAACTCTTTTGGAGGATAAATTAATATTTTCATTAAGAAATAGATAAGTATCAATTTTTAAAGCCACAGCAATAAAGTTGTGAAAGTTTGAAAGATATGCTTGACATCCACTCATAGTATACTATTATTAGCCCCAAGATAAAATCGCTGCATGTCGGTTTTATCAATTACTTTATGTATGTTTCATTAGGGCAAACAAATCAGTGAATCACAGACTCACTAAGTAAAGACAGTATCGGTACGCCAGCCCATGCCTCGGTTTTGCAACAATAAAATGGGAATAATGTAGGAGTATTTTGTCTGACTGATCCTTGTCATACACACCATCACCACCACCCACTCCAACACACATATACCCACATACAGCTTTAAAGAACTGGCATAAATAAGAGATACATGCCAATTCCTGAGAGAACGTGTTCTGGTTGCTTTTTTAACTTTTTCTGAAATGAGGAAAAGAGGAAACTAGGTTTCGATCTGTGTAAAGGAATGGAACCAAGACAAGAAAGGGAGATCAGCATATTTTCATATATGCATATGAGAAGATGCATATGTAGTGGTCGGGTATTCATGTTGTCCTGTAGAATGAGCTTCCTCGCTCCCTAGTGCCAATCATAGCAGAGGTGAGGAAAGGCAATATTTGGTAAAATGTTCTCAGGTGGAATGCACATTAGATGGGCTCCTTTTGAGATCATTAGCACCAAACACTCCAGGATCTGCTGGTGTGCAATCCATTCACTTCTCCCACAAAGCACCTTGACGTAGTTATGAACATAGTCATGAAATGCCATACTTCAATAGAAAAAAGCTTTGAATTTCTCTGAAATGTGAAACATGAATAAAAAAGCTTTTACCGCTTTAAACAATGATCCCAATGTTATATTGGTATTCAAGTCACAGAATTCAATGTTTCCTGAAGTTATCATGCAACGTAAGAAATATTACAGGTTTGAGAAAAAAAAAAACTCAATAGTACTTTCTTGTGTTATAAAAAGTAAAATTAGAGAAAACAAACTGAAAGCCAACAGATGGAAGGATTGTCACATGGGGTAAACAGACAACATGGGATATCCCTTCTACACAGGAATTATAAATGGCTGTGATTGACTCACTGGTAGCACTCCAGGGACAACAATGACATGATCCAAAATGGGAGAGTGGAGAGCAAGGGTTCCGTGCTGGGAGAGTTGAGGAGGAGTGGATTGCTGGGAGCAGACATCCCCTCTAACATAGGTGATAGGGAGGGTCAAGTTATAAGGCAAGCCTGTCATTGATGATGCCTTTTCCCCGAGTTGGGAGAAAGGCCTCTTACTGTGTCCGTAACCACGTGTGTGCCAGCTGGCTGAAGAGGAGGCATATCCCTCAAGCTACAAACCAGTGCCCAATTTGATGTTTCCATGCAGATAGGAAACACACACACACACACACACACAGAATGCTGATTCTCCCTCAGTTTAGCAAACCCAGGAAATCATTTCCACAGGTATCAAGCCAGGCAAGTACTTGTTGAGTGTCTAGCATCTCTCCTGTGTTGTTCCAGATGCTACGGAACAAGTCAGCCAGGGTCTCTGCCCCTGTGGCACTTACAATCTAATAATAACTACATGATAAAGCAAATAAAAATGAAGTGAAATTTAATTAATACTGGCTCTTCTGGGGAATGGAGTGAAGGTTGACAAATAGGTAGATAACTTGCTGACACTCCCCTATTCTTCACCCGTGGCAGACGTTTGCCAAATCAATCAGAGCATGCTCAGTTGCTGAGCCCTGCTCAACACAGCAGTCCCAACAGCCAGAAACAATTTATCAGTGTCACCCCTGAAAAGCTAGAGCCATCTTATGTTTGACATACAGACCTATTTTTACCTATCTCATTTTATTTCTATTTTGGGTGCTTCTTTATTATTTGTTGAAAAATTTGATCTCCTTATCTTCTCTGTACTGGAGGAAACCAACAGAGGGAGGGAATGTGATTCTCCATTGGCCAGTGTTTTAAAGGGATTTCAAAGAACCCCAGGATTAGATCCAGGCTTGTTAACAGCACTGGGATGAATTTAGAATTAAAAGCTGAGCCTCCAAGTGGTAGACCTAGCACCTGCTGCGCAAACATTTTCATTGTCCTCTAACATTTTCATCACAAGGATGTCTTCTGGAGGGTTTGAAGTTTTATTGTAACAATCATGACTAGTGCCTTAAAGATGATACTTGGGTGGTTTTCACATTGTCTTCAGTCAAAGAAATGGCTGGCCATTTACTGTTTTAGTTTTTTCTTCGGCTCTGTCTGGTGTGGTTAGGGATGGTGAGTGGCTGCCCTGCACAATGGTGGCTTCTTGGCTAGAGTGAAATCTTGCCTCAGTAGTGGCACCCCTTCTTACTGCCACTTGGTACAGAATATCTGGCTAGTTCCTGTTACTTCTTTACCCTGTTTTCTGGTTTTTATGGAATTGTTGGTGCCTGATGGTATGCTAAGACTTTAACCAAGCATCTTGCTTGGATCTATATACACTACTTGTCAAGGCCTCTCTCCTTGCTTCTTGACTTTGACCCTCTGCCTTGCTTTCGCCCCTGACTGTTGGTATTGCTACACCTGACTGCTCAAATTGCTTCTGACTCCAATGACTGAGGTACCCAGACCTAAGTACTCTTCATCAGCAAGTCCTAGAGCTAATATACTTAGGCTTCTTTTCTTTTGAGTTACTTCCCACGTCACCAATAAAGAAAAAGGAGGAGAAAGAGGTGGAGAAATACTTTAATGCAACTGAGGTTCTGAAGCTATCTGTCCACTAGTCAGATCATTTGTATTTCTTTAAGCCTTTTCACTGTTTGATTTTCATTTGTTTAAAGTACTGAGGATCAGCTATGGCCTGGTTTCCCAACACACTCCTGGCATTCCAACTCTAACCCATCAGATAGCACATAATCACCAAATCGCTAAATACAAGTTAATTTCAATATTATCCAAAACAAAACATAATTAGAAGAGCAACATGCTGTGAAAATTATTATTAAAACCTTTGAAAAGCCAGGCATAAAGGCATTTGAATTTCCATGGTTTAGGATTATTTGTACCATTTTCCCTCTCCATGAGGGCAGAACCAGAGTTGACTTAGTTGACTTTAGTTATGATTTCATGCTCTATGGAAACAACCATTGAGAATTGGGGATGGACTGCGATCATGTTCAAGTATTGCATGAATCTTCTTGAATGTCATCATTTATTGAATCTCCTTCTACTAATGATAGCCCATCCATGTTACTTTGATGTCATGGAGAGAGGTTACTCTCACTAAATCCAGAATATGTCAGATATATTCAATAAGAAAATACAGTTCAAAATTGGCTTCTAAGGTTGAAATATAATAAGCAACTCCTTTAAGAAACACTGTGCAGTGAATTGCAGTGGAAAAACCATAACTGATATTAGGGAAAATATCTTAAACACATGTAGGCATAATTTCAAATAATGGGACAAAGCTACAGACCAGTAGTCTGCAACTTTCAAAGATGGAATGTCTTTTTAATTTGAGCTCTTAAATGTCTTCATGTTAAATCCCTTGAAAAAAATTGTTGCATATCTTTTTTTTACAGACAGTTTTAAGTACAATGATAAATATACCTCTAATCTTAATGCCTTTGATAGATTATTGCTCCAGAATGAAAAAGCAGGTCTAGGAAAGATAATTAAGCCCCTTGAATCTTTGTAGTTTTGGTCCCTAAATTCCTATATGGTAAGATGTAGGTAAGTTGAAAAGAGTACACAGGCTAAGTTACAAAAAGAAAAGAATCTTACTCTCCTATTATGTATTTTAAAAGGTGAATTACTAAAAAAATACAACAATATGAAAGAGCATAGAGTAAAACTGTCTCCCACTCCTGAGTAGAAAGACCAAATACAGACAGTAATATCTTCCTTGGAATAATGTAGAGGCTGGTTATACACACAATAAATATTATCTTTTACCAAAAAATGTTTTGAGAATGATATCTCCTTTAAAAATGTGGAACAGTGTTTCATGTATTTACCAAAATACACTTATTAAAGTACCTACCATGTGTTTGGCCTAATTTCTCTTGACATTTGCATTTTTCTACCTCTTCTCCTTCCCTTTCTAATACTTATGGTCAATAGGTACCCAGCTACTCACTATTCTTTAGCAACAGTTCTTTATGTGGCCAAAGAAGATGATAACAAGCTCGTGGTCAAAAAGTCAGCCCAAGTCATTCCACCACTGGACCCAATTTGAACCTGTACTTTGGCCCTAATGATGGAGACTCTGGGTATTTTTACTTTTGTCTCAGCTGTGGCCCTGTTTTATTCAAATGTGTCATACAAAGCTTACATAACCTGCCAACAGAGGATCATGTTGGTCACCATGAGCTTTGAAGTCAGATCTCTTGGGTTGAAAGAATTCCTGTCTTCCTTATCACCTGTGCAACTCTAGGCAATGAGCAACTTCCACGTGGCTCAGTTTCCTCATCTGTTAAGTGAATATACTATTAGTATAAACTTTAGAGTTTTAGAATAAAGTAATCTCTAAAGTTCTTAGTACAATGTTTGATGTTACACCCGTAGTCGTGAAAAAACCTGGGGTCCAGTTTTGCTCTTGAAAATCACTCAGCTGAGACTAAAGTCTATCCACTAAATCTTAGTTCTTTCTCTTTAAAATAAATTCTTCAATATTGTTCCTTTGCCTGACTCCAACTAAGTCTACTACATATCTTTGCCTATGAGGGCACCTTCTTGTGTCTTCCTAGATGTCCATGATGTAGCATCCCTACTGGCTTCTGCTGCCCATTGGCACAGACCCCATGCAGCACATTATGCCATGCTCATTAGACCTCCTTCTCTATCTTTCAGCTATTTCTCCTGTGCTTCACCATGATAAACTTCAGTCTGGTGGTCATGGGGTTTAGAAAGCCAGACACCTCCTGAACTGATACATCCTACTGTGCCTGCCAGAAGTCTGGGGTTCCCTGTAGTATCTAGTGCTCACTTGTAAGGTAATGCCACAGCCAACCAATGATATTTTTAGGAAACAGAATCTGTAAGTTTGAAAAATCTGTTTCCTCTAAAACCTTTTCTACCCATTGCCAGTATGGTGAAACTTGTCTCTGGCTACTATTCTGAACTCAATTCCCTCAGACGATCCACCTATTAAAATCACATAACTTACCTAGAGATAGGTTATGGAGATAACTCCTACTGCCAAGCTCTCTTAACCAATGACTTCTCAAGCTTTGGTGGCAGTCCATGGCTTACTAAGCTACAGATGGGAGAGCACTGACAGTGGAAAGTACAATAAAAGCAAAGATTGTTTCATTTTTATCATATTTGTTGGTTGCAAACTGAAATTACAAAGTGTATGATTATTTTACCATGCTGAAAGGAGGAGCCATGTACAACACCTTTGAGGGTGAAATGAATTTCTTTAGGAAAGAGAAGTGTTATACACTTGCCTGACATAAATAAAAACTGGTTCATCTTATTTTAACTTTGAAAGTCAGCACACATGTGTAAATATTAAGGTAGTTTATACACCTCAAGTTAATTTAGACTACACAATAATTATTGGTTTTATTGGCTTACAAACTGTTAATATTTTACTTGTACCCAGAAGCACTAGTGTATTTTAAGGCAGCCTAAAGTTAAAAATTCAGATAGTCAAACTATGGAAATTAATAATGTAAAATTACAATCTATTCACTTGAAATACTGAATCAAAATAATTTAGCTGTTGCTTTTTGTTGATTAGAGCATGAGGATAAAAAGTCAAGGATTAATTTCCATATTTGCTAGTGTACCGACTGGTTCACTGATATAGCCTGTGCTAGTTATAGCCTGTGCTGTGTCATCCTTGGTCACTACAGCATTTCTCAGGGAAATAAAATAGATAATTTCAACCAATACCAAAAACAGTAGATGTCAGATTCTCTTTTCTTTATGTAGGGAAAGAGAAAACACATTGCCATTGAGATCTAGAACATCCTTCCAAGTCAAATAATAAGACACTGGGAATATAAGAACAAGTAGTCACTTTTCAGTCATTTCTTGTATTCTTCACATGATTTGTTATGTCCATTTAAACTTTTGTCTTTTTTCTCCTTTAAAAATAAATGAACCTTCCCAAAGTTATATTAATTGTCTTAGAAAAGGTTTTAATACACTAGGCCTAGTATGTCAACTCTTTTTACATTAATATAGCTTCCAAGCTTCAAGGAGAAAATTGATCTTAAAAAGATGGCTCCTATCCCAAAGTGCCTATATGTAAGAGAGCTGGCACACAATGCCAGGCTTATACTTAGCAAGCCTGGGTAGAAAGAGGACTTAATGAATAAGACATTGACGGCTTGGGTATTTTTAAAATTTCCTTTAATCCAAATTGGTTCCCTAGACAAGGGATTGGATTGAACATTAACTGACAGCAAAAATAATTCTTGAGAATACAAAAATCTCATTTTGAAGGTCCCTTGTAGGTCATTTAGTTTAAGCTTCAATTCTTCTCACATGCCCTTTAGCGATTTTGCAAACCATCATTGAGCACCTCTTGATAAGGAACATTAATTAATTAACTAATAGGGGTAATTTGCAAGGTTGCAAAGCGAGGGCTCCTCACTGAACTTGGGTAATTCAATAACTCTTATTATTGAAAGATTAGAAGTCATTTATTTCCTTTCTGATAGTTATCCCTATGTGGTCTGAAGATGAATATGACTTTCAAAAACTCTTTGTAACAAGCTTTGGGATTGTCATTCAGACACCCCACAAATAAATGCTAAAGTGGAGTGCCACTGAATAATGCTTCCATAGCGTTGCACTGGAATGAAACAGAGATGGACAAAATATATGAAAACTAAATCCAAATACAATAAAATATTAGTGGAGAGCTGTTTCCTTAGCAAGTTTAATTGCAGTACTTTCCAACTTATGTATTGCTGTGTGTGTGCCAGATTGATCACTTTGCCTCATTAAAAGTTTTGGCCATTTGCACAGCTCAAAGTGTGCATTCTTAAAATTGTTTTAAAATCTTAGAAACCCCCGGCTCCTAAGTCTCCCTTTAGGTTTCATTTCCCTTACCACAGTGAAATCTCAGTTGGAAAGCCAGGTTGTTCTCTCACTGTGAAGAAACGCATCCCCTCGTTTTGTTCTGAGTAAGAAATGTTCCTAAGTGAAGCCTGCACACATTGTCTCTCCCTTCTCTCATTCTGTTATGCATCATCTCATTCATGCTCACTTCAACTTGACAGGCAGGTACCATTATTATTTTCACTGAATGGATGAGAAAAGGAAACCTCACAGAAGTCATATAATTTGCCCGAGGTCAAACAGACATTAAGTGGAAGAAGCAAGACCCACAAGCTCATGCCCCTAACCATGGCATCCTGAATAAATCGATTTGTAATTCTCATCTATTTCTGTCCATATATATTTTTCATTATCTTAGCAGAAATAGTACAACCCTTTATCTTTCTTCTAGACTATGCATAGTCTATAAACTATTTTGCAAATAAGTGAGATATATTTTTTATGTTTATGTCTCTATTTTGAATTTTGTTTTTTTATTTAATTTTTATTGTATTTTTTTCCCATTATCACTTAGTCCCCTGATATCCCCCTACTCCTCAAATATAAACAAGTGTTCCATATAAATAATTATTTAAATGGGGGGCCAAAAATGAATTTACTTATTAGTTAAATAAACCAGTTTCTTCTTAAAACTGTGTACAGCAAGATATATTTACTTGAACAAACAGCTTTAAATATGGGTAAAATTTCAAGAATCAATATACAAAAAGGTGTATTTCTTTAAAATATTTTCTAAGATCCAATATGTCCTCCCTACAATGATTTGGAGTCTCTTCCAATCCTCTGAACCCTTCAAAAAGGAACGACAAGGGAATAGCAATGCTTTTTGCTCTACTGCATTGATTTATAGTGATATCCAAAGTGAAGTGTGCATGTCTCAACCAATTTAAATGTACTAGACTCTGCTACTCTGAGTACCTCATGTTACTTTGCACTTAAACCCACACAAACCTTTTAATTCAAACCATCCTCTCAAGTCTTCAAGCCTTCTTTTCGAAACTACATAAAGAAAAATTCCAAGGACTGAAAGTCATCTCTCAAGTTTCACTGGGAGCCATATTATTGCATACCTACTAACTAAAAATAGCTAAAGCAAATCAATGACAAAGGAGTAGGAATAAAAATATAAGTTATAACTGCCTGTAGAGAAGAGAGAACCATCCTTTTCTTATGATGTTTATTAAATCTTCCTATAAAAGTGTATAGCTGGCCCTGGCTGCTGTGGCTCAGTGGATTGAGCGTCGGCCTGTGAGCCAAGTGTTACCGTTTCGATTCCCAATCAGGACACATGACTAGGTTGCACGTCAGGTCCCCAGTTGGAGGCGCAAGTGAGAGGCAACCACACAGTGATGTTTCTCTCCCTCTCTCCTTTCCCTCTCTCTAAAAATAAATAAATAAATAAACAAATTATATATTTTTAACAAGTGTACAGCTATGATTTTAGGTACATTCCCTTGCCTAGGGAGTGGCAGGCAGGGGAAAATGAGTTCCCAGGTATTTAGGACTGAGCTCCTTAGTTGAACAGGCTTTGATCATCAATTGAGTTTGAGTATAGCGCTCCGAAAATTATTGACAGTGAAGGAGGTACCAAAAGTAACTCGCTAGACTAGAAACCAAAATCATTATAGAAGGTTCCCAAAGAGATGAAAGATGTGGAGAAAATAAAGCTAATTATCCTGGAGTCTAACATGATTCAGAAGAGGAGAATAAAATCAATTCCCGGGTTTGATGATTAAGTTTATCAGAGGGAAGAGCTTTCCATCTACAGCTGTCCAAAGGCTGCAGCATTCCAGAGACCCTGGAAGAAATGGTTTAGAAGAAAATAAATAGCCTTTGTAACCTCATCTTTAGCATAATATCCCTGAGTGTCTCATTCTACGTCCTTCTCTTTCTCATCTTGAGAACTCATTTGTTCCCATGGTGAACACATTTGTTTTCTCAGCTTCAGCAACTGTCAGGGAAGAACCCTAACCTCATAAAGGACAGCCTGGAATAAATCCACCACAACCCCACAAGTGTTAAAATAGACAATGAGAATGAATGAATCAGAACAGCACAGATTTCTTCTCTTTGACATCCTCAACGTAGCATGTCATTAGTAATCCCGCTGAATCCACCTCTTCCTCATCATTCCCAGTCATGCTTTACTTTAAATCTCCCCTGCATTTTCATTTGAATTGGTTTGCAATACTGCAGACCTGTTTCTAAGGAAAAGCTAATTATGTCCTTCTCCCTTCCCACTCTCCCTTCGCAAAACCTGGGTCATGCATATTCTAAACTGGTAGCTGCCCATCTGGAATCTCTGCATTCCTGGACTTTTTAAAGTATCAGTTGGGGTCATGAGGTTATTCTCAATATTTGAAAAAAGCTTAAAGATAATTGTGAATTGATCTGGATAAGATTATATATATTAACTATAACTACTGGAATTATTACAAGTGAACATGGTACCCGGTGTTATTTGTTAACCCCTCAAGATGGGGCCAGGAGCTAATCCTGTGTTCTCTGGGATTTTGAAGCTCACCTCATTTGGCAATACAAGGCTGACTCCACATTGTCTGGTAACTTTGATCCACAGATGAGACTAAGACTCCTTTAAGGCAATAGCAATAATAATAATTAATTGTTGTATTTCCTGAGTCCAGTACTGGAATGAAGTAAGTACTTAATAAATATTTGATTTAATGACTTTTTAGAAAAGTGACTGATAGTTTTCTATTTCTAATCAGGTTAATTGTATTAATCAATCGTCGTCAGCAGCCGTCCGTCTCGAGAGACGATGGTGTAGCTTCTTAAGAGTCTATCTGCACCGCCGAGAATGGTTGTGCAGTCCGACTCGGGAGTGACACGGTATCTGTCTCCTCCCGTGTTGAATCGACATCTTGCGATGACGCTGGAGTGTCCTCTCCAGTGAAGCTGAAGCTACAGAGCCTGGGCAGGGTGATATGGAGGGTCTGCTGTTGCCCATTTAGCAGACCCCACCTCTCTTCGCAGCTGAAGGGTCTAAGGGAAAGACGGAGTCAATACAGCTTGGCTTCAGGTGCGCCACAGGAGTTGCCGGTGTTGACTACAACGTCAAACCGCCTTAGGGACTCCGGCTCCGGATTTTCTGTCGGGGTTTACTCCCTTAGCCTTTCCCCTGAAGAGGTATGCCGCAAGGCAGTGGAGGTTTTTTGGAGTCAGAGTTTTCCTTCTCTGATGTGCCCTGACTGGAAGATCGAACCAGCGACACTTAGCTCGCAGGCCGACGCTCAATCCACTGAGCCAAACCAGCCAGGGCTTTATTAATCAATACATAATGAAGAAGAGGATAAAGAATTTTAACTGAAGTCGAAGCTGTAGACAAAACTTTTCAAAACCACTGTTGTTGGTAATAAATACAAACAAGAACTTCTTGGAGGGATAAAGTGCAAAGGCAATTTTTCAGGCATTTATTGGGCAACCAATATTTGCTAGACCCTGTCCCAGACAAATTAGATAAATGCCTTCATTTTCTTCTCATAGTAAGTCTGTGAGATGGTGTTTACTTTTAACTGATGTAAATAAAGTAAGATTCAGAGATATGGAGCAATTTTCTAAAATCACAGAATAGCCAGCTTCCAACCCTGTCTGCCTGACTGGAAATCTATTATTCTACACGTTACTTTCGTTGTAGGGAACTAAACACTCACAATCATGATAAACCCAAATGAGAAGCCTGCTAGTTCTGTTTGTTTGGCTTCCTAAAAGAATCCTGATGGATGAATCCAGGAGTTGAAAATTTAATAAGAACTAGATTGTATCATTGGTATACAAGAAATAACCTGAAATTTTTATTAATTTTTCCTAATTTGTGTATCAGACTGTTTGTCTTAGAACTCCCAAGACTTCACATGTACATTAGTAAGTCCTATTTTCACAAGCTGAGACTCATGTCCTTCCCCTGCAGACTTCTACCAAGACAAATGGCTCAGGTGACCATCTTAAGAAGCTTCCTGCCATGTGGAACTCTGTCTCCATGTAAAGCAATAGCATAGCATGGTTGCTATATTGTCTGCATAGAATTCATCCTCAAAACCCTACACCTGCCTCTCTCCTTAGGCAAGTCCACAATCTCTGTTTCTCATGAGCCAGCGATGTGTGATAAATTTAAAAGTGTTATAGTGTCACAGAAAGAAAAAAAGAATAGAAAGATATGAGGTCTATTATGATAAGGCATGTGCCTGAAGGTCATACTTTTTTCCCCTTTAAGTTACAGAATGCTAGGAAGTAAGAAAACATTACCAGAAATGATGACTCTTATGTACAGCTATGTTCCCATTCTTTCTTATATTCTGCTCTAATTATAACCTTTTAATTCTATTGAAAAATAAAAACATGTTTTTATTGAATGTTCATTTCATTTACCTGTTATCTTTAATCAGAAGTTTCAGTCTATTGTGTTCTGGGATGCATGCCAATTCCATATATACTTACCAGGGATATATAAGGTGGGCAAAATTAGATTTACAGTTGTGAGTTATGAAACACAAAGTTTATTCTTGTATTATTTGTTAATTATTGTATTTTCCATAAAAGAAACTGTAAAATTATTGTTCCCATCTCTGTACATATAAGATATATATCCCTAATAAGATATATATTCTACATATATGTACACACACATACATATATAAAAAGAGTGAAGAAGACCCTCTCTACATATGTCTGTCATCTCTAGTGCCTATACATAGGTATTAAACTGAATGGCTGAGATGATAATGATTTAATCTTCCTGAAATAGAGAAGGCAGTTAGCTCCCTTCAACTACGTACCACGCAGAAGTCCTCTCTGAGGTAATCAAGTCACATATTCATTCCTCTCTAGATCCCTCATGTTCTCTGATGAAATGGAAATGGTGTGGTCCCTCTATAAATGAGTAGATGAGGTAATGGAATAGAGTGAGTTAATGAATATAGATTCAATAAGCACGGAGTGATTACTTTCCTAATGTAGACTTGTGCTGCCCAGCACGGGGGCTACTAGCCAGCTGTGTCTACTGAAACAACTGGTCCACTCCAAAAGGCGCTTGAAATTCGGTCCTGTCAGAAGACTCCATGAAGCTATTTGATCCATGCCAAGTGGTCTTTGATACTAGTCTTGTCAAAAAACGTCCAAGCTTAGAAAACATCCCTGGGTTCAAATAGCCCATAACCTTTATTTATCTTTCTGGTTCACAGGATTAAAACATAAAAATACCATCACGCGTCACTGGTCCAATAATTGTGTTGTGGCTATATTGCCTATGATAAGTCTTCTTGCCTCAGTAGCCTAACTAGGAATGGCCCACGATCAAGGATCTCTTGGCATGGACCAAATGTCTCAGTGGACATTTTAGACAGGACCAAATGTCCTGCAAGGGAAATCATATGATTTGGCAAGTTCTCATCAGGAGACTGAATATATAATCAAAATTTATGCCTACTCTTGAAACCTCGTTTTAGCTGAGAGTTCCAATCACAGCATCTAACACAAGAAAAAGTACACTGGTTCGAATTTCAGCTTCTTTTACATCTTTATCCACTGAATGGTTGAAGAGTCAGGAGCCAGAAGGCACACAGCTGATGTAATGAAAGAAGAATAGTCCCACAAACCTGAGTTCAAATCCCAGACCTGTTGTGAGGATTAAATTAAGTAAGGCATGTAGAGCACAGTGCCTGATACACAGCAAATTTCTACTGAAAGTTGGCTCATGCTTCTTTTTTTCCTCAGTTGTTAAGTAACACATTCACATTACGCTCTATTTGTTGACACTGATTCTCAGTTGCAGGTCATTTTATCAGCTCATTCAGTTAAAGAATTTTCTTTTCATCATCACAGAAATGATGAATATTGTGTAGGATGAAACTAGATTTTTCTATGGTTAAGGGTAAAAAATCCTCAAAAGCAGCTGCCAGCTTCTTTATCATTGGAGGCTGGGAATGAACAGCAAATAATAACAGAAATCACTTACTCCCCAGTATTACAAGGGCTCCCTGACTTCCTGGTGGGATTCCATTCTCTCCAAAGCACAGACAGCCTAGATTACTCCATATGTGGTACCTCTGTCCCCACCTCTCACAAGAGCTAACTTGTTAATCAATAGTAGTACTTTATAGTCTGCTCAACAGAACAAAAACCTATCAATTCCCAAGGACAGCATGGTTCTGACCATTTTTCTCCCTTTCTTCTCTTTTAGACAATGGGCTCTACATGTTTTCTAGTACGCAACTTGGAGACTCGTGTGTTCATTTTTTCTACTCATACCAGCTCCTCACAGGAAGCATATAAGGATTTGAATTGCATACTGAAAACACCCTTTTGTCTCTCTCACTACCCAGCATTTGTGCGTGAGGGAGATCCTATATCTTTTGCTGATTTTCCTTGGAATCATTTTACCTTAATCTTGTTTAATCCCTTATATTATGATAATTACTTCTATAAAATTTGATAGTATTATGGGCCAAATAATTTAAATTTTTCTCCAGAAAAAAATCTTAGCAGCAGTTTTTATTCATCTGTTTTTTCTTTTGATCACATTCATTTTTTTCTCTCTCCTTTCCCCTTTCTCTTTTCTAATCCCTTCCCTCTGTTTATTTTATTTACCTTTCCCTCCCTCTGTGATAAGAAATATCATCCCCTAATATATAAGAATCTCCATCTTACCTCTGAACTGAGCCTACCAAAGTACTTAAGTTCAAAGCCAATTTAGGCCATTGGCTCTAATACTTAGATCACCCAGGGACTTTAATTCAACATTGTAAATTGGCAAATCTCCAGAGACAATTTCTGTCCTGTCAAGGAAAATGTGCTGTGCTCCACAGATCCCAATAAGATACACCTATCAAGAATGAGTATTAGAATACTAATTCCATTTTCACAAAGAGAGAAGGACACTTTGCCACTTCTAAACTATGCATAAACCTATGTAGGGCTAAAGGATGCAGATTCTATAGACTATAGATATCAACCTATAGTCAAAGTAATTTTTAAAAATTTAATTAATACAGCAGTCACCCACATGGCAAGGTAACCACACCACACAGATAACTCAACAAGAAGGGTTTGGTGCGATGCACACCAACAAAAGCTACAGGGGATCTGGTAGGTGCACTGTATTTAGGTATCCCTAAACCCATTCTCTTCTAACAACTTAAAAATATTTTTAAGTGTTTTCTCTCTTACTTTCTATGAAATCCTAAAATACATTTCTGAAAGAATATATCCCTTCTTCAACTTCTCTCTACAATAAAAAGAATTATTACCTGGTGTGTTCCTCACTTGGCCACTAACCAGCTATGTGACTAGGGCAAGTCACTTCTCTTCAGTCACCTCAGTCTCCTTATCTGTAAACAAGGGTTGGAAGGGAGTATCTGTCCCATATCCATGACCAGGCCTCTTCCATTTTGATGACAGTTGTCCTGTAAGTATGTTAGGGCAATAACAGTGGCAGGAGGTGGGGGGAGAAAGAAGGGTATCTGTCACCAAATCTTATGGCTTTTTATGGATTAATCTTTGGGTTGGTTTCCCCACTACCACCACCACCACCAATTTGGTCTGTCTCTCGAAGTGAAAGGTATTAGTGAACTTCTATTAGAACATGCTATTTAACAGGCAATGGGTTAACCATTATTATTAGCCAGACTTTATAGTTATTTAGAAACAAAGAAGTTAAGTAACTTGGCCAAGATCTCAAGACCACAGAGCTAATACACTGAGTGACTCACAGGACTTCCTTCATAAGATCTCCATTCACATTATCATATCACCTTATTTCTTGATGTTAAATGTCTTGAATTACTTCCTCTCTGAGGCCCCAGTGCTAAGCCTTGAATATATGAAGTGTTTAAGATCAGCTGAAATAACTGAAAAGACAAAAATCACCTTATTTGTGAAGGATTTTGGCATTTTATATACAGAAAGTAACTCCAAAATCTATTTATGTATTGCTGAGTGGACTAAAGATCTGGCCCTCTTTTTCCTCGAATGCCCTTTTCTCTAATCTGACAGGTTCACAAGCTAATGGTGACAAAAGACTGTGTATCTTTGGCTCACAGGACACAGTTATTTCATTGTGTCTACATTTTGATAAGTCAGAGAAATTTCTCTTCGTTTTCGTCGTCGGCAGCCGTCCGTCTCGAGAGACGATGGCGTAGCTTCTTGAGAGTCTATCTGCACCGCCGAGAATGGCTGTGCAGTCCGATTCGGGAGTGACAATCCCTGCCACACTTGTTACAGGTGAAGGCAGATGGCTGTTGTTGCTGCTGCTGACGCTGCTTCCGCCTCGATCTTTTCTGGACCGCCTCCTCGTTGCGCGCAGCCTCCGCGCGTGAGGTACCTTGCCTGACCGCGAGCCTCCAGGCTAGGCGGTCATCTGCTTGAACTTCCCATGTGTTGAGATTGATGGAGCATTGTGTCATGTCCTTT
The DNA here is from genome assembly GCF_987537825.1 of Furipterus horrens. Classification (NCBI taxonomy): domain Eukaryota; kingdom Metazoa; phylum Chordata; class Mammalia; order Chiroptera; family Furipteridae; genus Furipterus; species Furipterus horrens. The sequence goes on from NW_028327182.1 coordinate 82,474,538, forward strand.
TTGCAGATGTCTTTGAACCGCAGTTTTGGGCGCCCTGTCATCCTCTTGCCTTCTGCTAGCTCACTGTAGAGGAGGTCTTTGGGGATACGGCCTGCATCCATTCTTTTGACATGGCCGAGCCACCTGAGGCGTCTCTCGCTAAGAACTGCATGCAAACTGCATATATTGGCTCGCTTCAGCACCTCGGTGTTGGGGACCTTATCCTGCCAGGCGACATGCAGGACGCGTCGCAGGCACCTCATGTGGAAGCTGTTGAGTTTCCTTTCGTGCCTTGCGTAGGTGGTCCACGTCTCGCTGCCATAGAGGAGAGTGCTGAGTACGCAGGCTTGGTAGATGCGCAGTCTGGTTTTCTCAGTGAGGCTGGAATTGTTCCACGCTCGCCGGTTCAGTCTGGCCATAACTGTGGCTGCCCTGGCGATTCTCCGGTTGACCTCCAAGTCGACTGACAGAGAGCTCGAGATGGTGGACCCGAGGTAAGTGAAGTCGTTGACAACCTCCAGGGTGTATCCGTCGATGGTGATGCATGGGGGAGTCCCTGTGCCTTGAGCCATAACATTCGTCTTCGTCAGGCTGATGGCTAGTCCGAACTCCTTGCATGCGTGGGAAAGGCAAGTGACTAACTGCTGGAGTCCCTCTTCGGAGTGTGATGTCAAGGCTGCGTCGTCGGCGAAGAGCATCTCACGGATGAACACCTCTTTGACTTTGGTCTTGGTTCGTAGACGGGCCAGGTTGTAGAGCTTGCCATCGGATCTGGTGTGAATGAAGACACCCTCGCTGCAGTCCTTAAAGGCGTATTGGAGGAGCATGGAGAAGAAGATTCCGAACAGCGTAGGCGCGAGGACGCAGCCCTGCTTTACTCCGCTGCTGACTGGGAAGGCCTCAGAGGTTGCGCCGTTGTAGGACACCGTGCTGTGCATGTTGTCGTGAAAGGACATGACCACAGCAAGCAGATGTGGGGGACAGCCAATCTTCCGTAGCAAGCTGAAGAGTCCGCTTCGACTGACCAGATCAAACGCCTTCGTGAGGTCAATAAAGGCGAGGTAGAGTGGTTTATGCTGCTCGTGACACTTCTCCTGCAGCTGGCGTAGGGAGAAGATCATGTCCACTGTTGATCGGCCAGCTCTGAAGCCACACTGGGACTCTGGGTAGACGCGGGAAGCAAGGGTCTGCAGGCGGGCAAGAGCGACCCGGGCGAATACTTTGCCGACGACGCTGAGGAGAGAGATACCCCGGTAGTTGTTGCAGTCGCTGCGGTCTCCTTTGTTCTTGTACATGGTGATAATGTTGGCGTCTCTCATATCCTGGGGGATGTAACCCTCCTTCCAGCAGAGACAGAGTAGATGGTGGAGCGGCTGTAGCAGGACTGGTTTCCCGCTCTTTAGGATTTCTGGAGGGATTCTCTTCGTTTTAAATATATCATAATTTTTATCTAAACACCTCTACCAATTTTGGTCTATGCTACCTTATCTTTCCCCACAGCATTATATTATAAAAATTTCAAGCATTCTACAAATATAAAATAATTTTATAATCAATAATAATGTTTTCAAATATTGATCCTACAATTAAGATTTTGCTCTTTGTTTTATAACATATCCACCCATATTCATCCATTAATCCATTGTATTTGTTGATGCATTACAAAATAAAATACAAAGTAAGCACTTAACAGGCATATCTATGCTACATTATTTTTTAAATTGCATGAAATCTTTGTATACTGCATTTCCTATTCCATTACAAAGTATAAACATTTTTTTGTTCCCTATGGATTTTTGTTATTGAAATTGAAGCCCCAAACCTATAAAATATTGCCCGATCTAGAAGAAAGCAGGTTAAGAGGTAAGACCAGAGAATTAAAGGCAAAAACATTTTGAAATCTATAAAATGCTACATAAAATTAAAATTCCAGCCTTTATTCCTTATTCAAGGAGACAGTGATAATCCTGTTGCTTTTGCTTCAAAATTTTATAAATCAACAAATGACAACACAGCATATCAGATTATTAGAACATCACACTGAGACATAAATCCACACTGTTATGTTAGTGAAGACAACCATGACATTTTTTGGTCTGGGTCTAGTGTCTGACAAACCTCCAGGCCTGTACTATCCACTTGTTCATTAGATGCCAGCTCATATTGGGTGCAAGGCCTAGGTGGGAAATAACACAAACAGTAATTTTCAGAGTTAATGATCTAAACTAATTGTAGCAAATTTAGCAGTTGTTTGCAAGTTGTTTGGCAAAGCAAAAAACCCAATGAAGAAAAAACATTATTTAAACCTTTTAAATAATTTTGTCAGGTCCCAAATTCAAGTAGTTTTGTCCTTCCTCGGTGCCATGTTGTTCTATCAGCTAGAAATATACCTTTCTCACTAGGAAGTGCTCATTACTTGGGATGGACTATCCCCAGCACAAATCCTGCACCTTCTGGGAAGGCTTCCTGGTATCCCCCCAGCAGGAGTACTTCCTGTGTTCATTCTCATAGTAAGTGCGCATGTGCCGACTATTATATTTATGATTTGATTTATAATAAGTTCATTACATGAATGTCTGCCCCATTATTAGTACACTGCACCTTCCTCATTTTAGAAAATGCCAATTATGATATTTGACTTCTAGTAGGCGGCTCAAGGAATGTTAACTAAATTAAAGTGGAAGCCCATGTCAAATCATTTCATGCTACTTGGTATGATGGGGACATTTTATGGCACTCTTTCTAAGAATCCGTTGACCAACTAAAGAGAATTAAAAAGTCAGGTTAGCAGCAGACAATAATAAAAGCTTAGATTCTGGAACCCCAAACAAAAATGTATGTACAGTCTGCTTCTTATTGAATCTGAAAATTAATAACCCCTGGTTGAATTACAGGTCACCACTGAAATGCACGCCTGTTTAACTGGAGTTTTTATCTTGACAAAAGGGTATTTTAAAAGAAAACTCCTTTCTTGACGGCAATACAAAAATATTTTACAGAAGATAAGATTTGGTTGTATGTCACGTCATTCTTTTGATCAAAAATATGCTTTCTGGTTTCTATATTCCTTTTTAAATCTAATGCATTCTATTGCTGCCTACTATGCTTGAAGAAGGGGTCTCTGGTGGCAAGGAAAACATGCTTCATTTGCTCGCCATCGTAGGGGAAGGGGCATCATGGGTCTGTGGCATGCCTGGCAATTTCTTTCCCCTCATCAGTTTATCAGGACAGGGTTCCTAGCCCAATGACACTACTTGCATTCCCCAGGCAAATGTCTCAGCTCCTGGCATTGTAGATGTGAATTTGGATATTTTTAGCTGGCCCAGGAAGTGAGCAGTTCTCCCGAGACTCAGTGTCAATGCTGCTGTATGAATCAGCTCAGCAAAGGGATGCAGAGCCGCAATCTCAGACTCATTGTGCTTTTTTTCCTTCCTGGAGCAGGGATCACCTCTCTGGCTCACGGCCAGAAGTGCTTTGTAGCCGCTCCAGCTCATGGCGCCGGAGCAGCGCTCTGTCTCCACTTGGCAATGAAACGTACCGCACAGCTGAACCACCCCACTGACTTTTCCCTGACTGATGAGCGCTCAGGTGAAAAGGAAACCCTCTGAAGGGAAGATGATGAGGCCTCAAAGAATGGATACCCAAACTCAAAGCATGGATGAAGTACAAGAGGCAAACGTGCATCTCCAGGGGGGTAATGTCAGCCTCAAATGCATTTCAATCTGGAACTCTTTTACTGTTACAGCTATTTTCCAACTTTCCCAATGAACAGGAACTACAACACAATCCCTTCGAGCTGAGGAATGAACAAAATATTGCCATAAGTTAATAAGAGAATTAACTGTCACTGAATACAGTGTACTGCATTATCCTAATCACTATTCTTTTCCATGACTCAGATTTGAAGCACTTTCAATACAAATCAGTTTGGAAAATGATTTTCACAGTATCCTTTCTTCATATAACTGTTGTTTTTTCCGGTTATCGAAACGCCGTACAGACACTGAGGAGGCCAACATGACCAAGACTGATAGAGAGCAAATTTGTGAAAATAGTAAAACCACTGGCTGCCTTGGCTTTCTCTGGCGTCATCGCTGATGGGGAGGGGATATGCCATAAGGGTAGAAAATAAATCTGGGATATAGGGTTTAACTTACACAGGATGATAGGGATTATTCCCAGTTAACTACGGGGCAGAGGCAGCCAAAAAACAAGTAGACAGACAAACAAAAACCCAAAACTGAGAATACAGAATACTAGAGAAGTTAACTGGTTCAATCTACCTTTGCTTGGTTCAGACATGAGGAAGGACTGGAGGGGACCCTTACTGAACTGTTCCAGCAGCCACTTAGTCAAACTGTCTGATTCTCACCAGGTTGTTTTGTTCTCCAAGTCCCTAAGCTGTTTCACTGTCAACAGAACCTAAGAAAGCATCCCCATTTCAGTTTTGTTCCCACTCTTGCCCCTAAATCCCAAAACAACATGATTTAGTGTCTCCAAAGGGCTTCATGGAACATGGATCCAAAGGCTATACAAAAACACACACACACACACACACACACACACACACACACACACACACACACAAACAGGAACTTTCTGGAGATGAATTTCAAGGAATCTCAGTCACATGACTAGGCATTTGTAACTCTTAACTCTTTGTATTTTCCACTACAGAGAGTTATCTTTTAAATGTACTCCCTTCTTCAGTTAAGACTATTTGCTATAGCTTCAGTCTTTCCCAGTGTATTATAAGAGCATTTTCATGATTCTCTCTGCCTCAATATTCACTGAACATTCATTACAGACCACCTGCAGGATGATGGCAGGGTGCCAGTGGAGATAGGGAAAAGTGGAAAGATTTAGGATTATATGGAGGTAGAATAGCCAAAACTTACTTATGGACAGGGCAAGATCTGCATGTGAGGATGCATGAGGAGTCACAGGTAACTTCCAGTTTTCTTGGGCAACTGGATTGATGATGAAAAAGAGTGGAGGGAAAACAAAATTGGGGATGGAAAAGAAGAGTCATGTTTGTTTAAAATAAGCTGGGACACCTTGAAATATTGGAGGTATTTTATACATTTAAAAACATGAGCCCACAGGCTTCCTCAGACTGTCCAAAAAGTATATGATACCGATAAAGTTTAGAATGCATGACATGGGACAGAAGCCAGAGGCAAGAGAAGGGGGATCAAAATTTGAACTAAAATGCAGCAGTAATGACAAATTAAGCAGAGGAAGAGGTGCTATCAAATGGGAAGTGACAGCTAATAATGTCAGAGGAAACATAGGAGAATACAGTGTACGGTGTACGAATGATATGGTCCGAAAGTTTGTGTCCTCTCAAAATTCATATGTTGCAATCCTAATGCCCAATGTGATGGTAGTAGGAGGTAGGGTCTTGCAGAGGTGCTTAGCGTTGAGGATGGAGCCTCATGAATGGTAGTAGTGTTTTTATAAAAGAGACCTCTCAGAGCTCCCTAGCTCCTTTCACCATATGAGGCTGCAAAAGGAAATCCTTACCAAGAAGAGAGCCCCGACTCAGGCCTGCCTGACCCTGACCTAGGACTTCCAACCTCCAGCACTGTGAGAAATACATTTCTATTTTTCATAAAGCACCCAGTCTGTGGTATTTTGTTAGAGCCGCCCAGATAGACTAAGATAAGAAATAGGAGAGGATGCTGTTTTGAGGAGGGAGTGGTTCATTGTGGTGAAAGCTGCTGGGAAAGCCAGTGAAATAAAGGCACTGTGTTTGACAATAAGGTGGGAGCTGGTGACCCTGTCCCCTGATTCTATTTCAGTGGTAATGGCAGGAGCCAGACTGAATGGGCTGAAAAGTAAAATGGAGATAAAGAAGTAGAGGTGATCGTTGTAGACAACATTTTTTAAGAAGTTTAGCTAAGATGGGGGAGAAAGAGGGGGTAGAGAGTTAAGGGAGAATTTTGTCAACATGAGAAGTTAATAATAGTACCTAACTCATGAGGATGTTCCCAGGATTAAAGAAAATAACGGGTGTGAAGAGCTTAGTGCAGCGCCTTGATTGACATACAGTAAGCAATAAGTATTAGATATCATTATCATTGTGATCTTTTACTGCACTTTGTTTAGATCTACACTATGCCCCTACCCACATACTACAATGGTTAGTTCATGTGTCTTTCTCATATGTTATTTGGAAAACATACAATAACCACTTAAATAACTTCTATCGTTTGGACTGCAATTAAAATGAATCAAAAGAGGTGAAAAAAGGTGCAACTAACTACAGAAAGAGTCCTTTGAATCCAACTGGAGGGGCCAAGTCCTTTCAAGTCTTTTTGCCTCAAAACTGACCTTGTCTCAGGTTGGCTATCGATAACACACCCTGCTGGGGGCAGGGAAAAGGCTCGGCTTGTGGCATGAGTCACCATGTAGGCAGCCAAGTCACCTCTCATTTAGATTTATGAATGTCATATTTTTTATCAAGTCTCAAAGGAGCTCCTAACCAGAAAGATTCCAAACAGGGTTCAGCCATCTCATTAGGACACAGGAAATTGGATAAAGAGGGTAACCTCTGAAATTCTCCCTTAGCCATTGATCTTTGGGAAATTAGCCCTCAATGGCTTAGATCCCTCGGAAGATTATAAACATGTCCAGTAAATGTGACCTCCATCTACATTTGTCCAGCAACTGCAACAGCATTTGGCAGCAGAGAAAATGCCTGCCAAGATCTAAGCAGCTGTAGCAGGTGCTGTAAATCAATGCAGGATACTGACATGGCTCTGTATTCCACTGGGGCTCAAAGCCTTCCAAGTAGATTATCTGCATAGATTTCAGGGTGGCAAAGTGGCATTATAAACACACAACTCCCGTATCCATTTTCTTTCCATTTACCTGAATGTCAGAGTTGTTGAGTAACAAAACTACATTGTTCAACAAGAAAAAGCTCTGTAACTAAAGTGGAAAATACATTTCAATAAAAGCAGTGCTCAAGGAGAATGAGAATAGTAAGAAAAGAAAAGAAGAAAAAGTAAAAAGTTATGGTTCTTTGGTAAATACTTCTCTTTACACTAAACTGGCTTTATAGAAATATATATTATCCACACACAAATGGATGCATGTGCATATGTGTATATGGGAATGTGCATATACATTCCAGTTCCCAAAACTTCTACCCTTTTTATGTATCCAATAATTTAAGTCAGAGACCCAAAGGATTCAAAACATTCCTTGTTAATTTATATTTCTATGCTTAAGTGGCAGATGACTGAATTGATCAGTATATAACATCATAAAAGTGTGGCTTATATAGTGTTGGATGGACAAATAGGCAAACAGAGAAGAACTCAGCTCAGCTAGTCTGTGAACACAGTGAAAAGAATATCTGAGCCAGAGGAATAGAACTTCTCCATGACACTAGATTCTATAATAGAGAATAATAATAACAACAGATTTGAAGGCTAAAGAAAAAAAATCATAGCTGAAGACTGGAATAAAAGGCTATATACTAAATTATTCCCTGGCTGGTGTGGCTCAATATGTTGGATGTTGTTCCATAAACCAAAAGCTCATGGGTTTGATTCCCTGCCAGACCACATGCCTGGGTTGCAAGTTCAGTTCCCAGTCGGGGCATGACGGGAGGCACCAATTGATGTTTCTCTCACATCAGTGTTTTTCCCCCCCGCCTTCCCCTTCTCTCTAAAAATCAAAGCATGTCCTCAGGCGAGGGATACATTTTTTTAAAGGCTATATACTGAATTAAATCCATTGTTTTGTAAACAAAAGTACAGAATATTGTTTGCATTAACACACAATTACAGAAACAGAAGTTGATACATATTTATTCTTTCTGCAAACATGGGTGACACTGTATTGGTTTCAATCTCAAATCTAACTCTTACGGGTTTCTTATTCCTTTTCATTTAAATGAATATTTTTGGGGGGGGGTAGGTTGTGGCCCACACAAAAATATATTGCCTAAGGGGATAAGGGACTCTTAAACCCAAACTGTGCTCTACTGGCCCAGCTGTGTACCCAGGCAAGGGCCACATCCTTCTGGAGGGGACACTGTTTTCTAATTTTCATTAATGCGCCCTGTGGGTTAGTAGTGTAGCTGAAAACACTTGCCCTTCAGGTTGTTGTAACCATAGACTGATGTACGTCACGTCATACCGCAGTGCGAGGCACATCGTAGTCTTTAAAGACAGCTCTGGTTGTTACTCGGTTTTAAAAATATATTCATTTGGTTCTACAGTATAAGTTATATACATATTGTCATTGTCATTCCAAACCAGAGACGACTGCTGAACGTTTTGATAGAAGTATTGTTTCTAGTTCCTTGCGTGCACATACCTATCTGTCTTCGTCTTGGCCCTCCATATGCACTCAAGGTTTTTAAAGAGTAATAAATTGGGAAGAAGGCAGGGTAGGCATATACACTGTTACAAAAATCTTATCCAATCCAGAGGATAATGGAAACTATCAATAAAACTCGGATTTAATAAAGGATACATGCTGTCAGACAAACCTGATGAATCGTTTAAACAATTAAGAACTGGTGCAGGAAAAGCACATATTATACAGTTACTTGGATGTAAGAACAGGATGCTTGTAGAGAAAACTATGTGGGAAAAAAAAAAAAAAAAAAAAAAAAGGCCAGAAAATCCCAAAAGGTGAAATAAAATAATGGCCATCAAGCTGTGGGGGCAGCCTCGAGAAATTCCACAGACGGCTATGCAAGGGCCTCTCCTCTGTTGGTTCATCTTTATTAATGATCTTCAGAATGTAGTAAACAGCATGCTAATGAAATCTGCAGATGACAGTGAGCTGGGGAATGTTGCAAAACATCAGCAAAGATAGAGAAGTAATACAGATGGTCTGAGAGGAGTTACAGATCTTGGGATCAAATAACAAAATGAGAGTCAAGTTGGGAAAAGGCCAGCTTATACCCTGGAGGAAAATAAATGAAAACACAGATATCTACAGGGAAGAAAGAAACATGAAAAAGAGGCCTGAGGAGGACCTGCTGGAAAGGAGCTGAGGCCAGACAGCAGTTACCCTCCAGGTGAGTCTGTGCTGTAAAGTGGTAGCCCAAATGGAAGTACTGCTTTGAACAGCAGATGGAAAGACATCACAGTGAAAAAAGGTGCAAGTATTTTTCTCTATTCAGTTCTCAAGTGGCTGCACCTGGAATACTGCTTCTGGTGGAGGGGAATCTCTACCAGAAAATCTGGAACAAATTGAGAGTGTAACAGCAGAGATATAAGTAACAAGGAGCCTGTTAAAACAGAAGATTAAAAGAGCTAAGTATGAATGACTTGTCCAAAGGACACAGAGGAAAGTCTGGTGACAGTCTATAAACTCTGGAAATAAAGAGGAACACTGGAAATAAAGAGGAAAACTATGATGGTAAAAGTCAAAGTAGCAAAGTGAAAAGAACATATGAAGCTAAAGAGAGAATACAGCCTGAATCATAGAAAAAAATTCCAAGAACATCAGCTATGGAAATAGTATCATGAATTGGTCTGGGGAATCCACAGGATCAAGTTCAAACATTACTCAGAGTAAGAAGCTGAAAATGATAAAAAGCATTTACTCTAAAGCAAAAAAGACCTTAGAGGATGTTATCGAATCCATCTTTATGTCTCTAGACAGGAATACATCTAAATCACTCCTGATAAATTATAATGCATACTATTTCCAAAGAATTCAAGATAAATGGTATGTTGGAAGAGAACTGGACAATGGAGAGGTTTTGATAAGTTAACTTCCTACTTGACTGGGAAATCTACTTACTTTAACTCCAAATCATTATTTGACCCAAAAACCATTCAATTAAACACTGTATACATCTGGTTCTCCATGGAAAAAAAGTGAGTTAAAATACATAACTATTGACCACTTACAAAAATTAACTTGAAATAGATTAAAGACTTAAATTTATCATAAACACTCCTAGAATAAAATGTAAGAAAAGAGCTCCTTGACATTGGTCTTGGCAACAGTGCTTTGGATAAACACAAGCAACAAAAACAGAAATTAGTAAGTGGGATGACATCAAACTAAAAAGCTTCTACACAGTAAAAAAATAAAATAAAAATCATCAGAATGAAAAGGCATCCTATATAACAGAAGAAGATATTTTCAAGTCACCTATATGACAACTTAAAAATAAAAACATATAAAGAATGCATACAACTCAATAGGAACAAAAAATATCAGTCAAATTTTTTAAATGGGCCAAGAAACCAAATAGACATTTTTTAAAAAAACATGCAAGTGGCCAACAGGTATATGAAAAAAGTGCTTGATATCAGAAGTCATTAGAGAAATGTAAATCAAAACAGCAACAACACAGAACCTCATACCTGTTGAATGGTTATAATCAAAAAGAGAAAAGATACTAACTGACGTTGAGGATACGGAGAAAAGGGAACCCAAGCAGCCATTATAAAAAACAGTCTAGAGTTTCCTCAAAAATTTAAAATAGAACTATTATATGATCCAACAATTCCACTTCTGGGTGTATATCCAAAGGAAGTGAAAATAGTATCTCGAATAGTTATCTGCACTCCCATTATCATAGTTGCATTATTCAAATTACCCAATAAATGAAAACAATCAATCTAATTGCCTATCAACAGATGAATGGATAAAGAAAAATTAGGGTGTGTGCACATGCATGTGTGCATGTGTGTGTGTGTGTGTGTGTGTGTATACACATTTGAACATTATTCAGCCAGGAGAAAGAAGGAAATCCTGCTATTTTCAACATGTGTGGACATTGAGGGCATTATGCTAAGTAAAATAAGCCAGACAAAGAAAGACAAGTACTGTATGATATCACTTTTATATGAAAAAAGAAAAGCCAAACTCATCAAAAGAAAATAGAATGGTCATTTCCAGGGGTTAGGGTTTTGAGGAAATGAGATATTGGCCAAAGGGTACAAATTTCCAGTTATAAGATAAATAAGTTCTGAAAATCTAATGTACAGCATAGTGATTATAGTTAATAACACTAAATTATATACTTGGAAATTGCTAAGAGAGTAGATTTTTTTTAAAGATTTTATTTATTTATTTTTAGAGAGAGGGGAAGGGAGTGAGAAAGAGAGGGAGAGAAACATCAATGTATTGTTGCCACTCGCTTGCCCCCAGCTGGGGACCTGGTCCACAACCCAGGCATGTGCCCTGACTGGGAATTGAACCGGTGACTCTTTGGTTTGCAGGCTGGTGCTCAATCCACTGAGCCACACCAGCCAGGGTGAGAGTAGATTTTAAATGTTCTTACCACAGAAAAAGGAATAGTAATTATGTGACATGATGGAGGTTTAGCTAAACTTACGGAGGTAACTATTAAATCACTGAATTGTACACCTTAAACTTACACAACGTTATATCTCAATTATATTGCAATAAATCTGGAAAAAGAATAAAAGGTAAAAATAAAACTAAAATGAAAGATACCCTAGAGAACTCTTTTGCCCCTTCTGCCACTTGACAACACAGGGAGAAAAGAGGTATGGATTCATGGTCTCATTTAATCCTTATTACTTCTTAAAACCGCCACTTCCTAATACCATCATTGGGGGAATAGAGTTTCAACATGTACAGTGTGGAAGGGGTGGGGCACCAACATTCAGTCCATGGCACTGGTGGGGGAGGTATGGCGGTACAAAGGAGAACAATCAAGAGACCTGAAATGGAGAAAGATGTCATGGTTTCCTGTTCTACCTTTGTCACTAACTTGCAAACTTACGAGCTGGAGCCAGAAGGTCTGGAATTAAATCCTAGCACTGTCTGACTGTCTGTTACTAGCTGTGTGTTCTTGGCAAAGCCTTGTTTGCATGTGAGTCTTCATTTGTAAGGTGATAGCGATAATAGTATCTACTCTATATGATCTTTGGGATGATTAAATGAGTGATACATATTAATATGTTACAACTGTCTGACATAGCATGTACTTAATATCACTGTAATCTCAGTTTTACAAAGTTTCCTTCTTTGTCAAATGAAAGGATTGGATGAGAGCTCTCTAAGCTTTGATGGTTATTCATGGCTATTCTTTCACCTCAGAACTTCTGATTAAGCTAGAGTGACAAAACATGGTGAAAGAGGAAAGAGAAAAAGTAAATGTCACTCTGTGTAGTGTTAGTCACATGTTCCAAATAAGGTAAGAGAAAAATAAATCAGTACTAATTAGAATAGTCAGAAAAGCCTATAAAGCTACAACTGAAGAATGGGTACCTTTCGGATGAACACTCATGAGAAAATCATAGACTGAAGACTGGTAAAAACTGCCGCCCTGGGGGACGTAAGAAGGTTGAAACCAAATTATGAGAACATGACGGCAGGAATAGCATGCGGACTTGGAACAGAAGGCAACAGGAACCCCTTGTTCTTTCCCTATGGATGTCTACTCACTGAGGTTCTAATCCAATCGTACATTTCTCACAGTCAGCCAGAAAAAAATGATTACGCCTTCCGGTGGAATCCGTTTACATGGACAAACTGTTTCACTCCAGCACCCACATTATGAAGAGGCTGAACAAGATGGAGTGTGTTCACTGTCTCATTGCCCCTTCATTTCTGGGCTAAATTTCATCTCTTGCATCTTCACCAGATACTTCATTCTTTTCCATTTAGATAAACCTATTTGCGATTCAATCTGCATTGCTTATTCTGACCTGTGGCTTTTCACATGTCATCCTCAATATCTAAAACTCCTTTTAATTATTCCACAACCTAAAATTTGTCTTTTTCTTTTTCCCAGTCAATGCTACTAATGATGTCATCCTTTCCATAACACTTTCTCTAGCTAACCCCTTTCAACTCTGTTTAACCCAAATGACAGAGCAAAGTTCCCAGCGCTGACATGTATTTGCTTTGACCCAGTTTCTTTTTTTCTTCCAAAAGAAAATGGGAGTAGACAAGATGTGATGGGAATCAAGGACAAGTGGAAAGGATGACCAAGGTGGGAACACAGGATGCTACCGAAGAGAAGGGAAGACCAAGTGCGGGAGACGGTGTAGAAGCCCGTGGCAATTCATATATGATCAATCCCTTTCTACAACAGTAATGAAAATTTATTTGAAAGCAACTGACCAAAATGTTGAGTAAGAAGTCTTTCTACTGCATTTTTATTTTAAAAATTCTTTTAAATATGATCTTTTTTCTTTTTTAAATCATCACTCACAGATATTTTCACTGATTTCAGACAGAGATGAAGGGAGAGAGAGGGAGGGATGGAGAGAGAGAGAAAGAGAAGAGAGAGACAGACAGAGACAGAGACATTGATCAGTGGCCTCCCTTATGTGCCCAGACCCAGGATTGAACCCACACCTTGGTATGTGTCCTGACTATGGATCAAACCCACAATCTTATGGTGATGGGAAGATGCTTCAACTAACTGAGCCAACCAACCAGGGCTAAATATTATTCTTTTTTTTTTTTTTCACCTTACCAAAGGACATTTTTTTCTTTGCTTTTGGAGAGAGATAGCTTTTGAAGAGAGAGGAAGGAAGAAAGAGAAACATTGATGGGAGAAAGAAACATTGATTGGTTTGCCTTCTGTATGTGCCTGGACTGGGGATAGTACCCGCTTCGACTGGGGATGGAATAACAACCTAGGTATATGCCCTGACAGGGAATTGAACCTGCAACCCTTCACTTATGGAACAACACTCCAACCAACTAAGCCACACCAGCCATGGATAAATATGATTCCTAAATTTATCTTAAGAATATCATCAGTAAAACACCTAAAATAAAAGGTAAGTTCTGCTGATTACATTTACTTGGCAACAAGAACATTTGCACAAGATAAAAGTTCTTACAACAACTTTCAATAAGATTCAGACATCCACAAAGGTGTCCATGTACATCCATTTCAATTCATGGACTTACTGATCTCTTTTACATGCTTACCTGTATTTATCCAAAAGCCTGAAGGATAATGAGCATTTTGTTACAGCATCTAAAATTGCACTCTACAATGACAGACACTCAAAATATACCAAAGATGGTTGTTCCCATTGTAAAATCTATTATTCAGGCCTCTGGCCTATTCTTAAGAGCATTAAAATAAAATGAGCAAGTTTTGCCACCCTGGCTGATGTGATTCAGTGGATTGAGGGCTGGCCTGTGAACCAAAGGGTCACAGGTTCAATTCCTAGTCAGGGCATGTGCGTGGGTTGCGGGCCAGGTCCCCAGTTGGGAGCATGCAAGAGGCAACCACACATTGTTTCTCTCCCTCTCTCCCTCCCTTCCCCTCTCTATAAAATAAATAAATAAAATCTTTTTTAAAATGAGCAACTTTTGTATCTTAGATAACTTTCTGACATGAATCAGGAATGTATTACAGGGTTGTACAAGTCTGATCACCTTTTCTAACCTGTTGCTTTGCTCTTTCTGAATCAAGACAATGGAGGTTTAAATACAAATGTTCTCAGTTAATTGGCAGAGAAGTACTCAAAGGTTTCTAGAAATCACAGTGCTTGCCAAAGGGGAAATGAAGTCGAAAGCTTAAACCCAGCCATAGACCAATTTCTGAGAAGCCTCTTACCTGTGAAATCATAAAATACGTTACAATAAAAAAAATCCTATGAAATATGCATGACTACCTTTCCAGTTTTGGTCCACTGAAGAGTTTCTGTATTTAAGCATTTGAACATGGTAGTTACTCAGTTGAAATCAATAAACATTGTGCACTACTATGTACCTGATACTTAAGTATAAGTAACAAAATACAATTTTAAAAATTCTTTGCCATTGCTTTTTTCCATGGAGAAAAATATTTTACCATAAATTAAATTTTCCCTAAAAGAAATTAAAGTTCTTACACATTTCCTGTGTTACTGGTTTCTACTACCTCCTTTGTGACCACCGACTGTTGCCTTTCATTCCTCTGCAGCCATTTCTCCAAGCACTTTGCCTTTTGTTTGTTTACTGCTGTGTACTTACTCCTCTTGGTCATTGTCCTCTTCTCTCTATGGCTACGCCGTATTCTTCTCCTAAGCTAGGGAGCAGATGGCAGTCTTCAAGGAACTAAACCAAATGTCTTAGGAAGTACACTGCAAAGCAACAGTCCGGGCTCTCATGGACCCTCACACAATACTTCAACTTCAGAGGAAGCCTCCTAGACTTCTGCATTTAGCCAGGACTTAGAGTCATAAAGTGACCAGGAACACTTGCAGCCCGAAGGCCCCCAGAATATGCTCCAGTGCACTGAGACTTCTTAGTGACAGAGTCGCATGCAGTGAGTATGAACTGTGGGGCTGTTTGAACAGAGGTTCTATTCTCACCTCCGTCATTTACCCAGCTGTGACACTGGGTCAGGAGCCCATATTCTCTGAGCCTCGATTTTCTGATTTGTCAAACTGAAGATAATAAGAGCTACCTTATGAAGATGCTTTGATTCAATTGTGAAAGCATACGCTGAGCACCCACATTTGCTAGAAGCCACTTGAAGTGCTTGGTACATGAGTGAACAAAATTAATGAAACCCTTGCCATTGTGAAGTTTAAACCTTAGAATTAATTGAGAAAAATTAAATAGATGATATCTAGCTAGCTAGAGAGATAGATAGCAGATACGGAATGGAGGAAGGAAGAAAGAGAGAGAGAAGTTTAAATCCTGAAACAGAAAAAATTCATTAAATGGTAACTACCAGCCAGTATATGCATAACACATCCACAGAGGTGAAATGTGGGTAACTTTTTCTTGGATAATAATTAACTTTGGGGGGTATAAAAACCAACTTCTATTAAGATAAAATTTGTGTAGTAGAAAATAAAGATATCTGTCTATCCATCTATCTATCCATCTATCTAATCTATGAGTATTTCTAATAATTAAGTTCCTTGTTCATAAGGTTAAGCCACAAGAACACAAGGAACACATATTAAATTTTCAACTTATTTAATATCTTGTATAAATATTCTAATATCCCATACTAATGTAGTTAATTCTTCACTTATTAGATGGTATTTATATATACATGCAGAGGCATGAGGTACATATACAGATGATTTATAAAAGCATGTACATGTGAGTAGGTTTCTGTCTGAAATACTTGCAACTCTCTTCATAGTCGTGACCTCTTTGATTTTTAATAAAATATACATGAGATATATTCTAGCTGTAATCAGACTTAGCTGCATGCGCTCAGGCTCATGACTGCATTTTTCTTGTTACTTCGCATGCTGAGGTTCATGTTTAATAATAAAATTCAGGAATACATAAGGTTACTATTGACTTCAAGTATATTTTAGATAGCAATAACTAATAACTACACATGACAGAAATGAAATGTAAATGAAATACAAAACCAATATTGTTAATGTTTAGACCAGTTACATTATATCCATTATAAATAATAATATAAATAATATTATAGTATTTAAGAACACAAAGACTGCACTGAGATTTAATTTTTTAATTTCCTTTTTTATTGTTGTTCTATTACAGTTGTCCCAATTTTTCCCCTGTTGCTCTCCATTGCCACACCCCCCCTTTGAATCTTAGTTCTTATAATTTAAGGTTTTGTGATCTTTGACAACTTACATTATCTCTCTGTATCTAAGTGTCTTCATCTCTTTAATGGAAATAATAATAATAATGCCCCATAGCGTTATTTTGGCAACAAATGAGTTAATACACATAATGTACTATGTGAGATCTATATAAATGTTAAATATTATTATCCTTTATAAACAAAAGTAGACTGTCATAAACAAGAAATAAACTGTTGTATGATCCTGGAAAATAAAGTTCTTTCTACTGTTAAATAAGTCATAAATTATTAGATAAAATAATGATTTTAAAAATTTATATAAAATTATATGTAATAAAACCATTTTTTAAACCACAACATAACTTTGTATATTCTTTGAATAGAAACAAAATGAAAAAAAGATCAAGGAGCACATTTAGGACTTTCAGTCAAGATGGAGCATAGGTGTAGGTAAACATGACTCACCTCCTCACACAATCACAGTAAAAATTACAACTAAATTACAAAACAACTATCACTCAGAATTGTCAGAAAATCGAACTGTATGGAAGTCTGATAACCAAGGAATTAAAGAAGTCACATTAATCCATACAGGTAGGAGGAGTGGCCCCACACCCATGGGTGGTGGATAAAAATCAGGAGGGATATCTCAGGAGCAAGGGATCCCAGCCCCACTCCAGACCACACAGCTCAGGGTTCCAGTGCCAGGAAGATAAGTACCCATAATTTCTGGCTGTAAAAGCCAGTGGGGGTTGGGGCAGTGGAAGAAAATGTGGGATTATCAGGTATCTCCTTTTAAAGGGCCTGCAGCCAATTAAGGACTTACACAGACTCACTACCTCTGGGCTCCAGCACTGTGGAAGCAGTTGTAAGGACACCAGTGGCATATAGGGAGAAAGTGAAGTGACTGGCCATAGGACTAGTCCTTGGGGACAGCTTCTTCCTGGGCAAAATGCCAGAGCCCAGGCAATTACCTTATTCCCTCTCTGAGCCCTCCCCAAAATAGAGCCACAGAGCAGTGACATGGGTTGCTCTGCCATGGTGATTACCTAAGGCTCCACCCTTACAACTTAACAGGAGTGCTTTCCTAGAATAGGCCATGCTACTAAGATGGGGAGTCAAAGCAGCTCTACTTAAAACAAAACCACAAACACAGGGAGGGTACAAAATTGAGGAGACAAAGAAATATGGCACAAATGAAAGAACAGAACAAAACTCCAGAAAAAGAACTAAGCAAAATGGAGATAAGCAACCTATCAGATGCAGAGTTCAAAACACTGGTTATTAAGATGCTCAAATAACTCATTGGGTACTTCAACATCATGAAAAAGACCCAGGCAGAAATGAAGGTTATACTAGTGAAATAAAGAAAAATATACAGGGAAGCAACAGTGGAGTGGATGAAGCCAAGAATCAAATCTATGCTTTTGAACATAATGAATAAGTAAATATTTAATCAGAAGAGCAAGAAAAAAAATAAAAATAGAGTAAGGGGCCTTTGGGACAACTTCAAACATATCAACATTCAAATTATAGGGGTGCTGGAAGGAAAAGAGAAAGCACAAGAGTTGAAAACTTATTTGAAAAAATAATGAAAGAAAGCTTTCCTAATTTGGTAAAGGAAATAGACACACAAGTCCAGAAAGCACAGAGTCCCAAGCAAGGTGGACCCAAAGAGGACCACAGCAAGACACATCATAATCAAAATTCTAAAGGTTAAAGATAAAGACAGAATCTTAAAAGCAACAAGAGAAAAAGAGGTAGTTACCTGCAAAAAAGTTCCCAGAAGACTGTCAGCTGATTTCTCAAAAGAAATTTTGCAGGCTAGAAGGGACTAGCAAGAAGTATTAAAGGTGATGAAAAGCAAGGACCTAAAACATAGGTTACTCTATCCAGAAAACCTATCATTTAGAATTGGAGGGCAGATAAAGAGCTTCCCAGACAAGAAAAAACTAAAAGAGTTCCTAATCACTGAACCACTATTATATGAAATGTTAAAGGGACTTTTTAAGAAAAAGATGATCAAAACTATGAACAATAAAATGGCAGTAAATACATGTCTATCAAGAATTGCATCTAAAAAACAAACTAAGCAAACAAGCAGAATAGAAACAGAATCATAGATATGGAGATCATTTGGAGGGTTTTCATCTGGGAGGTGGTAGAGGGAGAATGGGGGAAAATGTGCACGGATTAAGAAGCACATATTGGTAGGTACAGAAAAGACTGGTGGATGTTAAGAACAGCACAGGAAATGGAGTATCCAAAGAACTTATATGCATGACCCATGGATATGAACTAAGTGGGGGATTGCTGGAGGAAATTGGGGTATTGAGTGGAGGGGTGGAAAGGGCAAAAATTGAGACAATTTTAATAGCATAATCAATAAAATATATTTTTAAAATGAAGCACTTTTATGTATGAGAAATTCTGCATTAAAAGCAGCTGCTTTCCATAGCTTATATACATTGAAGTTTTGTACCATATCTAAACAATTGATTCAGAGTTCTACACACACATACACACACACCATCTAGAGCAACCAATGCTACAGCAAAGCTAAGAAGATTCAGCACTCAGATTTTCAGATAAATGCAAACCTCAGCCTGGTGATGAGATAGCTTGATCTTAGACATGTACTCAGCATGAGGCTTGTTTGAGAGTTTTCACTTTAATGTGAAAAATAAGATTTTGAAGAGAGCAAAGTACAAAGTTTCTGTAAACATTCTAAAAATATTTTCTCAAAGTATTCACATTTGATTAGCAAAACTTTTCAAGTTAAGATCAGAGAAAATACAAGACTAATAAATGTTACTTCTGAAGATTTTTAAAAGCGATCTTCAGAAAAATATATGAAAATAGGAATACTTCAACTTTCTTAGACTCCCAAACTAAGGTGATGTCAAAGGAATAGCACAAGAAGTATTTTACCAACAATTTGGCTTGGTTCTATACTTGCATTGTCCAAAAGTGTTGCTTCTCCTTTTGACAACATTGTCAGGTAGCTGACTCTATAAATCCATAAAATGCATCATATATTTGCTGCAATATGTGCTTTTAAGTCTCTTTAAAAACAAAATGTGTTCTCTGAAAGATAGGGGAGAAATCCAAGATCAAGGACTGCTCACAGTGAAATATGACAATATTATTTATAAATCACATCTTACCTGCAACGCAGAAAGCTGTGATTTGTAACACATGTCATGATTGGTCACCTTTAATGAATGAGTGAAAAATAAGTTACAAAAAAACTTTCCCTAAACTGGGTAAGAATGGGAGAAAGTCTCAAGTCTTCCTTTTCAGTTTTCTATTTAGCTCCATAACCCATTAAGCTGCAGGTAAAAATGCTACATCTCTTTTGGTGAATTGATGGTTGAAGGCCTCTCTGACTCAACAGAATGACAACTCTGGCACTGACCTTCCTGTTTCCTGGGCTTGCTTTTGGAGCAGAGCCACTTCCCATAAACCATTTATGGTAGATAGTCATTGGGAGAAATAAAGGAGCTCTAGTGACAAACTAAGCTTTCCATAAAGCTACTGAGCAGATGGCAGGACTCTTAAGTAAGATTGTCCTCAGATCCCACTGACAGAATGTCCCCTGGTAGGAACAGAGCCCACTTCGCCACAGTAACTTTCTGGGGTAAGTCACTAAGAATCCTGGAGACACAAGAGGCTTAATCTTTCATGAATTAGAGCACAGCATTTTGCTTTTTGACTCTTGGGGTATTTTTATGTGTTTCTTTTTTTCAGCTAATATTTACTAAGTGCATAATATGGGCCAGACACCATTCTAGGCACTTTAGGGCAATTGTCACATGTAATTTTTACAACAACCTCATCAGCTACTCAGTCTTTATTCGTTATAATAATGATCATGGTAATTTTGTAGGTTAGGCACTTGAGACCCTGATGAGTTAAACAGCTTGCTCAAGATCACCTACTTGGCAGGTGACAGGGCAAAAGCTCATATTGTGGCATGCCTGTCATCAAGGGTCAAAGTCTGGGGCTTTGTGACAAGCTCTATAGGCCTTATTTTGGGGAGAGAAGGTCATTCTTTATTTTTATTTTTATTTTTTTTGGATCCTATAAAAAGGGAAGCATATGATAGCAATCAGCTGATTAAAAATAATCACTGCTTTTCCTTTGACCTGAAATTTAGGTGAGGGGGTCAGTATATTCAATATATTTGGAGAGAAAAAAAAACAATAATAGCCCTCACCCTATCAGGGGATAGGAGAGAAAGAGCTAACTGTTTTTTTTTACCATTCTCAAGGGAGGAAGTGGATAAGCAAGAGTCCATTGGAAATATCTTCTATCTGAATTGAATCCAAACTCTAAAATATCTAACATTTGTAAAAAACCTTACCTAAAATAGAGAAATAATACAAATCCTGAGAAACATAGGCAGGAACCAACAATCAATTCACCAGAAGGAAATATGAGCCCATAACATCTGGAGAAACAATCTGTTGTTCAGATATGACATTCAAAGCAAAGGAACATTTGGAAAGGAGCAATTGCCACAAATGATTCTTCATTCGTATCTATTGTGGTTCAAATTTTATAAAATTAGCCAATAAAATGCTCTGAAAAATGCAGTGGTGGTGTCATGCTATCATTGCTATGTGCCTAAGAACGCACACATTTCAGAAAAATTGAGGAAATTATAAAAGTTCACACAGAGAGTTGGCTCCAAATAGATACTAATTTCTCAATTGTTGAGTCTCAAAACATCAAAATAACTCTATCCCCTTAACTAACAACAGCTGGCCTCAGACTCTAAAGGGTTTAGGATAGCCATCTATTCATGGCTCCTCAGTAGAGTTGTTTAGAAAGCAACAATCACAAATAATCACCAAAGGTGGTTAATCTAGGTAAATAAAAGAAGAAGAAATGGCTATCTAAAATCACTGTGAAGTACATTGCCATATGATTGTATTACATATGAAAGTCTAGTCAAGGGAAAATTTTCTAGTAGACTTGTTAGGGTTTCTGGGTCTCAGTAAGGATCACAGCTGTCAAAGGAATTTCTCTAACACTAGTCAGTCTGGTTTGGCTCAGTGGATTGAGCGTCGGCCTGCGAGCTAAGTGTCGCTGGTTCGATCTTCCAGTCAGGGCACATCAGAGAAGGAAAACTCTGACTCCAAAAAACCTCCGCTGCCTTGCGGCATACCTCTTCAGGGGAAAGGCTAAGGGAGTAAACCCCGACAGAAAATCCGGAGCCGGAGTCCCTAAGGCGGTTCGACGTTGTAGTCAACACCGGCAACTCCTGCGGCGCACCTGAACCCAAGCTGTATTGACTCCGTCTTTCCCTTGGACCCTTCAGCTGCGAAGAGAGGGGGGGTCTGCTGCATGGGCAACAGCAGATCCTCCATATCACCCTGCCCAGGCTCTGTAGCTTCAGCGTCATCGCAAGATGTCGATTCAACACGGGAGGAGACAGATACCGTGTCACTCCCGAGTCGGACTGCACAGCCATTCTCGGCGGTGCAGATAGACTCTTAAGAAGCTACACCATCGTCTTTCGAGACGGACGGCTGCCGACGAGTCAGTCATCGATGATCATGTAAACTTTTCAACAGATAATCACCAAATTAAAAAGTTAAGGCTTATCTTTGTCTTGGAACCAGTTAACTGGAGCTACTACTTACATCTTCAGCAGTAACAGCACTTCTTTTGACTATGATATTAGGATCCTCGTGTCACTGATCATTCTCAAAAGAATCCTGTCACAGGCCCCAAACTGGCAGGGAATCGCCACGTTGAACTCACTAGTTAATAAACTAGTCTATACATCTGTCCTAATAAATCTAGAAAGCAATCCATCGCAGTCAGCTACAGAGTGTCAAAAATATACTGACTAGGGCGAGAGAGAAGCAGATCCTAAAGGGATGCTTTGCTGGGGAAGATGTGAACAATGAAATATTTAGTGTCTGGTCAAAAGAGAAATGTGGGTGTATGAGATGACTATCTTCCACACCTGACAAGCCTATAAATAACAATGAGAAGATAAACAGGTAGAAGTGGTAAAGGAATAATATATGTATAATAAGACATATATACAGTTTTTAGATATAAGAAGGAAGAAGAAAATGAAATATAGGAAATAAAAATGTAGGTGCATAGTGACAGGATAACAGGAAGTTAAATGTCTTAGTTTGGCAATTTATAGCCATTTTCTTTAAAAATGCTTTCTTGAAAGAATGTTATTTATGATACAAAATAAATCCAATAATAAGGAAATGGTTAAATGAATATCTACCTTAAAAAAAGCAGGCATCATAACAGAATGTAATATATATATATATATACATATATATATATATATATGCCATTAAAATAATGCCTACCAAGAGTTTACAGTAACATGAAAAACATACATACAATTTAAGTACAAATTTGAAAGCAATGTTCCAAAACCCAAATTATGAATGATTCCAACCATGTAGAGAAGTATATAAAAGATGAAATTTAAAAAAAATTAACCATAGTTATTAAGAGATAGAACTTCTACTGCTTTTTTCTTATTCTTCTATTTTTTCATAGTTTCATATAACAAATACTATTTGCATTACAATGTACTTTTTAAAACTTTTTAAAATGGAGGGCAGTCCTCTAAGAAAAGTCGTAACTCCATTTTAACTGAGGAATAAATTCAACTTTGCTTTATTTCCCAAGGACGTAAGTTCTGTACAATGACATCCTCTTAGTTTGTCTCGGACCCAGAACCAAGCTGTGATGTCTGCAGAACAGTCAAGCACTTCCAAGTGGAAATTAACAAACACCAGAAAAGGCCCCCACACGGATACTCTTCAGTAGAGCCTAAAATGCTATTCTGCTTTTTGTCACACAAACAAATCCTGCTGAGTCATTCTAGTGCACACACTTTACTATGAGAATGTAACATCCAAGAGAAGTTTTATTTGAATTAAATTTGCTTGATAAAACAATCATACTGAGGGATGAGGAGTTTTTTAAATGTGTATTGGAAAAAGGCAGGGGGGCGGGTGCCTATTCTCCAGTAGAAACACTTCAGAAGATGCTGTGGAACGGGGCAGCACTTCATGGGGAGAGTGTGGTCCGGATACTGGGAAAAGTCTGGGTTCCCAAATACCAAGGGCTCAGCAACAAGAGGATGCTATGGGAAATCTGGCAGGAAGTACAGCAGAGAAGCCACACAAGAACACACCTCGGATGAAAGTCTCCTAGGCCATTTCCCCAGAGCTTACTCTTTCCTAACTGTATATTACTAACATGAAAAGCCTTGGGCTTTCTGCAACTTAAAATAATGGTATAGCACATTATTCATACTTTCAAGACTTGTAAAATATTGGAGTTGAAAGGGGCCTTCAAGAACACTTTTGATCAAAATCCTTCATATGCAAATGAGATTACTGATGTTCAGTAAAATTTAACATGCAAATCAAATGACATCATTCCAAGGCTGACAATCCTTCAATGAAAGGATTTTTTATTTTAGCTACAACAGTAGCTTATATCATACTAATACTTCCAACAACAACTATAAATGCCAGAGAGGGGGAAATGTTTGAAGGCACTGGAGAATTACTAAGGTAACTAGAAATTGAGGGATTAAGATCTGCAAAGAAGGGAAGTGCATTTCACATGAGGCAGTTGCCTATTCCTAAGCGATGTAGGGCAGAGAGGCTGAGCAGAAAGCAGTGGCTCAGAGCTTTCAGTAGCGTCGTGGAACTGGGACCCATTCAGTGAGAGGGTTCAGTCTTCCAGCTGAGATCCCTGAAAGGCAGGAGATAGGGGAAACTGAAAAAGGCAAGCTCTCACCAAGTCAGAAATGCATCCTTGAATCATCTCAGTTCCTGTTTGGATCCCAGCAGGCATATCCCCACTTCAGTTCCTTCCAGAAGAACAGACAATCCTTCCTAAGATAATATATCATCGCCCAGAGCCTTAAAACTGTTTTTATACAAAATGTCTGATACCCAATCCAAAATTACCAAGCATACAACAGACAAGATCAAATGTCTGAAAGCTAGGAGAAAAGGTAGCAGAAACTGATTTACCAGGTGGTTTAAATATAGCAGTTACATACTGATGTTAAAATAAATAACTGTTATTAATATGTTTAATAAACAGATGACAAGATGGAGAATTTCACCATAGAACTGAAATCAATAAAGTAGCATAAAGTAAAAATTTTAGAACTGGAACATTTCTAATAATTGAAATGTAAAACAGTAGAGAGGCTTAACAGTGGAACTGACACAGAAGAAAAGGACTAAGGAATAGAAAAGTTGATCAGTAGAAAAAAACTGGACTGAAGCATGGGAAGAAAAAAAAACTGTAGAAAAGAACATAAATACATGGTATAAAGGAGTAACATATAATTAATTAAAATCCAAAAAGAAATGGATAGAAAGATATTGGGAGAGAAGAAATATTTGAATTTATAGATATATATATACATATATATATATAAAACCTATTTTCAAGTCCAGACAAAAGACAACAAGCCATAAGGTAAAGAAGTTCTATCAAACCCAGGAGGATGCGTTATGCATTTATCATATATCAGTAACTACATCTAATTTAAATGGATAATCTATTATAATTTGAAAGGCAAATTATTCCTATATGAATAATAAATTAGACTTGAAGCATTACTAGATATAAATAAGAAAAAATCATAATACTAAAAGTCATTCCTACAGAAAGACATAAACATTCTTAATTTGCATAGTTGATAACATAGCCTTAAATTATATAGAGAAAAAGTAAATCCACAAAGTTGGAGATTTTAACATAGCTTCCCTGTAGCTGACAGAAGAGTCAAAAACAAAAATTAGTAAGGAAAGGCAAGATTTGACTAGCATACTTTACAAAGTTGCCTAATTAGCATTTTACACTGCATTTAAAATAAGCAAAATACACATTATGTACAAGTGCACATTGAATTTTTGTCAAAACCAGACCATATGATGAGTAATAAAACAAGTCCAAGTTTCCAAGTACAGTACCAAAATCATGCAATGTATTTATATTCCCTGCCCACTATGAATTAAGCTAAAACTCAAATATAGAAATATAACTATATAATCTCCAAATGTTTGACATTAAATAATACACTTTTAAATAACCTATGGATTAAGGAAAAAGTCACAGTGAAACTTAGAAAATAATTTAATTAAATGATATTGAAAATATCCATATCAAAACTTAGGGAATATAGCTAAAATTCTGATTAGAGAGAAATTTATAGGCTTACATGCATATATTATGAAGATAAATATTAAAAATCTAAGCTTCCAACTCAAGAAGTTAGAAAATGAAGAGCAAATCAAATCCAAAGAAAGTAAAAAGTGGAAAAAATAAATTAAACAATATAAATCAATAAGCCAGAAAATAAAGCCCACAAGTTCTTCTTGGAGAAGACTACTATAATTAAGAAACAGCTCACAACCTGTTTAAGAAAAAAATTATAGCACAAATGATAAATGTCAGATGTAAAAGCAAATGGGACATACAGAGATCCCATGGGTGTAAAAAAAGATAAGAAAATTACTTTATGTCAATAAATTTGACATTTGAGTAAATGGCTAAATAAATTTCTTGGAAAACCCCCAATTAAAACCAACATAAGAAGAATGGAAAATCTAAAGAATCCTAAATCTTTTAAATAACTAGAACCTTGAATTAGAAGCATTCCCACGATGCAAATTCAGACCAAGATGGCTTCACTGGTGAACTCTCTCAAACAGGAAAGGAAGATATTACAGTAATGTTATGCAAACTCTTCCAAGAAAAGAAAAAAAAAAAAAAAGGAAGCACCTACTAATGCATTTTATGTGGCCTATTTAACTGGGATAACAAAACCCAACATAGGTGTTATAAAAAAGGAATTACTGAGCAATCTCATCAGCATAGACTCAACAATCACACATATGAGTAAGTAATTATGTGTATATATATATTTTATTTTTCAGAAATATAATATTGGTCTAACATTTGAACACATATCCCTGTGATTTTCCTCATTAAAGGATAACGGAAAGAAATACAATTATTTCAATGGGTGTAGAAAAAATATTTGATAAAATTCCACACTTATTTGTGACAAACACTTTGCAAATTAAGAATGGAAGAAAATTGTTGTAAAGGATTTCTAAAACAAGAAAAGAAAGCCTATAGGAAATATCATAGTTAATCGTGAAATCCTGAAACCTGCGATCTGGAATCAAAGATGCTTCTCATTTCTCTTCTCTGTGCTTGTCTTTCTGTCTTTTCTCTCAGGTTCAGCACACAACCACCTCATCTCAGAAACCTTCCAAAAACTCTGCAAGATCACATTCCCTTTTCCTCCCATGTGTCTCCTCAGCGCTGCACTAGTTCTTACCTCTGTCATGAATACATGTTTTATTTTTTCCCACAAAATTATAAGCTTTCTTAAGGCAGTATATCTGCTTGTTTACCATCCTATCTTCCAACCTCTGGTACACAGTAAACATTCAAAGATGGTCTGATGAATGTCGAAATACTGAGTGACGTGACCTTTCCCAGTGTGCACTTGAACTTGGTCACAGCCATCATCTCTTCCTTCTTCACTGTGCCGGCTTATCATTTCTATGTATCCATCACAGACACAAATCATAAAGGAAAGTGTGGAGGTGTGAGTTTTTATACTAACAAGGGCACTGACATGGCAGTGACTTAGTGGCAGCAATTATGCCTATGCTCCGAAAGAGGTAAGTAAAAGCCATTTAGCCGCGTGGCCCAGGGAGCAGAAAATCAGATGGGAGTGCTTCAAGAGTGCCTTTCTCCAAGTCCACATTCAATGACATCCTGTGTGTAGCATGAAAACGGCCGTGGTGGAGAACTGTTTATACCATGGCAGATGCTACAAGCCAAGTCTGGGATTGGGGGGTGTTTGTTTGGTTGGGGGGTTTTGAGGGCTGGCTGTTACCTTACTCATACACCACACACCACACTGGGTCCACTCAGACTTTCTGATGACTCTGGGAGCTCACTGCATTGCCTCTGCTTATAAACCATCATGGTAGCCACCATAAGAAAAATCAAGGCAATAAGAAAGTGATTCTATTTAAATAAGCTCACATTTTGGAAGTGTAGTTTCTATGTCCATTCTGTCAGATTCACCTGCCCCTGGCTTAGCTAGATATTGTCAAGAGATCATTGGAATGCTTTTTCTAATCAGTCCTGAAACCCCAGAGCCTGCATTTCAGTGGAAATATTCTAAAACCAAGATTGCTGCTTGAATCACTTAGGAAACAGTAAGTGACCATGATGTGTGCTGAAGGGACATCATGAAGAGAGGTTTTCTTTCCCATTGTAGAATGAAAAAAAAAATTAAAAACCAAGTAAATGAGCAAAGTCTCAAATAGAAGGGACATGCGATTATCGACCACTTTATTTCTTAGCTTAGGCTTTAGATAAGATGGAAATTGATCTAGCAACATCTCCATAATTGCAAGCAATATCACAAAATAAAATTCTCAGTGTTCACCAATCGTATTTTAGTGCTGAACACTTCACACCAGCAGCTGTTAATGATGCCAAATATAGTTTTCACAGCATGCAAAATGAACTAATGACCAAGCCCACATTTTACATTTCAGAGAGGTTCTTTCTTGCAATTAATACTAAATTCTGCAGAGATCACAGTCTGATGATCCACGCAGAGGTCAGAAGGAATTACTTATGATGTAAAGAGTCTACCTAGCAGGTTCTTCCTGTTGCCAAAATTTAAATAACCAAGAATTTTTGTGTGTATGTAAAAATAGATATGTGCAAGCTATCTCTATCTCTTGAGAGGTTTTTAAGCACAGTCCTTGTATGTAATTATGAAAAACAAAAGCTCCTTGGGATCCTACAGGCTTAGTGAAGGGTCAGCAGGAGCGTTTCAATAATACTGGTCACTGAGGTAACACAGTGGGGAGCACAGCCGAACACCCATATTGCTCTGGTGGACAGACAGACATAAGCTGATTAAATTTAGTCTGATATACATTATATTGCAGTGACTTTCAGGACATGGTAAGGTTTGTGCCTAAATTAGGTATGTCTCTATATTTTTATAATTTATGTATTTTACATAAAATTGAAAAGGTGTATTTAGCAATGGATAGTTAGGAATCATTACCACTTGCCTCACTGGGGAGGTATAATATGCTATAATTCTGTACCAGAAAATCCCACATAGTTTGATCTCCCAATAAGTCTCTAATAATTATCCTTTAAATTTAGCAAGACCAATATGTCATATACTTTGACAATGTATAAAAATCTGAGAAAATCTCTTGCAACATTATGGGAAGAAACCATTCAGGCACATTGTTTTCCTACCTATTTATCAATATCTCTATATAGCTTATTTTTAACTTCTCAATAACTGAGTCCTTACTACTTACCAAACACTTTAAAAGCTCATTTTAACTGTATTATCTTAGAAGATGCTCACAAAACCCCTATGAGATATGTAATATAATATCCAACATTTTACAGGTGGGAAACAGGTAAAACAACTTGACCAAGGTCATAAAATAGGGAGTAAAGGAGTCTGGATTTGAACCCAGGCAGTCTGTCACCAGAGTCTGGGATTGTAGCCATGGTGACATAAGGCTTCCTAGGAGCTGGATGGCCCCTGAGCGAGTCTCAAGAACTATTTGGAGTCACTCAGAACAAACGAGGTTACATCAGAGTCACATCACATTTTTTGGCAACAAAGCAATGCTAGGCAACACCATGTGTTTTAGATTTGGGTACTACTGAATGAAAGATACCTTACATTCATTAATAATGATTATTTATTTCTATAAAATATCTATTAAATATTCCTTCAGAACTAAAATATTTGGGTCCAAAATAGGTTTTATTGCTTATTTAGAACATGAGCATACATTTTTTTAAAAATTTAAAACACAAAGGTACCTCCAGTCACTGACAGTAATTGAAAATATTGACATATTTTGAAACAATGCTGGTAATAGTGCATCCCAATTCTTCTGTCTTCACTAAGCAAAATAAAAACAACACACCAGATCATGTGAGGTCCCCTTTTTTAACTTTCAACATTATCTCTACAATGTTTCCCAAATATCTGATTACTGAAATATTTTATGAGTTAGCTCTAACAAAGGTCTGTTTAATGCAAACAAAAAACAATTAGGCACATGTATTTAAAAGTCAAAGAGTTTTCCTCATTCTAGCAGGGGCATGAGACAAAAAAAAAAAAACGTGTGGGTTTCTGCATTTATTTTTTATATGTATCTTATATAAAGTACATATCCATATGAAAAAATTCTTAATTTCACACCACATTTAATATTTTTTCTTTTCAACCCATGGCTTATGAGACATTGCCCTCATTTTTTATTTCACAGACTCATATATTTATCTTGTTTCTTCTGTTGAATTATAAGCTCATTGAGAGCAAGACTATCTTGCTCATCTCCTTAGCCCGAGAGGTAAGTAGCAAAGCACCTTGTACCATGAAGGTGCTCGAAGGTGTGCAGACAGCACTGCAGACTGAAGAGCAGAAGAATCAGGTGAACACTGAATCACCCAGGTGTCTGCTGAAATACTTTGATATTCTAATTGCGTAAGTTTCTGTAGTGGGTCAAATTTTAAGAGTTGCCTCCTTAACATCTATTTGAAACAGAATATCCTAGAAATAAATGCATAAGTTGTCACTGTTATAAAATACACAAGCACAAGCAATTTTCTTTTTTTAAGTGTATTTTATTGATTACGCTGTTACAGTTGTACCATTTTTTTCCGTTTGCTCCCTTCTTCCCGGTACCCCTCTTTCCTCCAGCAATCCCCCTCTTAGTTCATGTCCATGGGTCGTGCATGTACATTCTTTGGCTTCATCCTTTCCCATACTATTCTTAAATACAGAATCTCATACTGAAGGTAGCTGACTTCTTTTGAATCTCATATTTCAATGTTAAATAGGAGGAAAAAATTTTTAAACTAAGGATGAGAACCCCTTTTATCCTTCATTTTCTTTCATTGGAGAGGAAGAGTATATGTAAAATGAACTACTCAAACTACAACTGAAATAATTTGCCCTCCTTCAAATAATAATATAAATATTTAGACAAAACTGAAAAAAAACAGACTAAAATTTACTAACCCTACTATGCAACTTTCCATGAGAATATGCTTTTGCACAATATAGTCAACCTGTTCCAGCATATTATGTCCCCTGGACTACTTTCCATTTGGGGAGTATCAAAACTATTAAAAGAAAATGAATAATCAATTAATGTCTTCCTGTTTCCTGGACCCTTCCATTTCCCTTGAAGGAAAAATAAAGCTCCAATTTCAGAATAGGCTAGGTAGTGCAGACCATACATACATTAAAGATATGCTTATTAAAAACATCTTGACTATATAATGTGTTCCTAAAAAGAAATAATATTTTATAATAGGCATACTAAGGCAAGATCAAAACCCATAATCTTAGAAATATATGCACAACATATATAGTAAGCAATGTGTAAATTAAACTGGCAAAATACGTCATCTCCAATGAGCTGCTAAACAATATAACCTACTCTATTAATCATGTCATTGGCACTAATGGACTTTTTGAATCAGCAATCTATGAAACATCTTGTAAAGGATATAAAATGAACATATACTTACAGAAATAAATTCTATGTACTCTTTATAACTACCTTGCAAAGCTGCAGGTGTAAGATTGCAAATTATCCAGTTTAAACTAAAATGGCGCGTGGCCATTCGTACGCAGGTTCTCTTAACTTTTTTGGCAGTTTACCCAAGTGCAGCTAAGACAGAACTCACAGTTTCTATCTCTTCTTTCAGTGGAATTATATGGTCAGTAAAGAAAAGGTAAGCTGACAGAGCTCAATGTGATGGGGATGTTTTTCAAAACTATAACTTATACAAGATCCCCCAAGGAATTCATGTAGAGATGAATGTACCAGAGCTGACATGAGGATGAAAACGATATTTTATATAGTTCTGTCAGCAAACCATGTGCCTGTCATCATAATTAATGGCCTTAGCTATTTTGCCTTTAGCAAAAATAACTATATGCAATGTAAGCAATTATTTGGGCATTGAGCAGTATTTTGAGCAGAAGTGTTTTTAATTAAAATTAAATGAAAACAGAATTTTTGAATCACCAGCCTCCAGATGAATGGCAAATATTACAATTCTCTAACAATAATTTAAATTATCTAATACTTTCAATTCCTAAGTGACTTTAAGCTACTTCATAAAAGGAAAAATCTGAATAAAATTAATGATTTGGAAATCTAACAAATTATAAAAATAGTCTAAAAAAGTATTTTGATATTACTAATATACAAATAATTAATAATTGCTGAAATTTTATAATTTTTACCATATGATGACCTTTGAAAAGAGCAAACAATGCCAAAATGATACTATTACCTGCCAACCAATTAAATATATTTTCTTATGCTAAAACTCTGACCAAGTTTTGGTCAAATAATTGAACTGTAGAAGGAAATAAATCTCTGAGACACTAGTCCTTCACCAAAAAGAAAATATGTGCTAAAAAAAATCCAGGAAAAAAAGGTAATTAGACAAAATAATGAATGTGCATATTGTAATAAGTTGGTCCTTTTGAATAAGTAATTTTCAAAGTGAACTCAACACTATGTGTGGGTCCCTGAAAAATCTCTCAGCGTTGCCTAAAATCCTCCAGAATGACCACTCCGCACACATGGTACCATTAGCTGATCTACAATGGACTGAAAGTCAACCCGCAGGAGAATTTGTATGTCTCATATCTGGCACAAGGCAAGTTGCTACAGCCAGGAACCTTCAAAAATTACATACCTATTCCCTCAAATGCTGAAAACTCAGGTGGCAATGATCTTCAAAATATTGGTCAGAAAAGTTCTTTATTTGGTAACTTAAAAGTTTTTTAGTGTGAATCCAAAAGCTGCAAGACTGAGAGAGAAAAAGTGACATATAATAACTTCACTAAGGTGTTTACTGGAGTATTGCCTATTTAGGGGAATTTATATCTGAGTCACAGTTGTCAAAAATTCATAAGACAGTTCTCTATATGTACCAACATATAAACATCTGAATGGGAAAGAAAATCTCTTCCCCACTAGAAGTATGTCCCTTTTAATTAAATTCCTATTTGGAGAGAAAAGCCAAAGAGGTAGAAGTTCATACTCTCTTTGGCCAAATAAATAAATGCTTAGAAATGGAATGCAAGGTGGTTTACCAGAACTCCTATTAGTGGGTTGTTATATGTACTGCTGGATCTTGACTTGTTTTTTCTTTGTTCTTCAACCTCTGCTAAAGGAGCCACACCCCTTCCATCCCAGTATAGCTTTGGAACTCAAGGCAAATGGGAACCCAGGTAAGATAGCAATGATGTTACTGACAGTTAACAGACGACATTAAAAACTACACCTAATTTTGGTTTTTTGTCACTTCTTTCTTGTACAAAGTGGGTGTCTGACCACCCCTCAGACTCATTCAGTATCAGAACTGCACTCATTCTAGAATGTACCATGGTGTAGTGGGGTGAAAATTAAGTTGGGGAAGGAGAGAAGCCCATTGCGAACACAGCCACCTTTCATTCTTTACAGGTGGGCTGTGGTTCCCTGTGTTCACATTCTATGTTGAATGAACTGTTTTCCTTTTACTATTTTTTTAATTGTCTCTTAATGTATTGTTTTATCCAGTAGCTTTGAAGCCCATAAGATCAGAGACTGTCATTCTTCTTTGTAACCCTGGATGGCCTTGTTTCTGGCCATTGCTAGATATATATATGTATACATGTTACATGAACAGTAAATAAACATGGTGAACTTGGATAACTATTCAACTTCTCTATGAAGTTTCCTCAAGGAAATAACTCTATCTAAGCAAGATAGGAATAAAATATCCATTTTGAAAATTTTTTGAGACTCACAAGAAAATATTTGCAAAGTAGTATGGCACGTGGTATGTGGAAAATAAATGCATTTTCCTTTCCTTCCTCCTACTCTCAAAAAATATCTCAATAAAGAGGGCAGAGAGCACCTGTTCAGTTGCAAATAAGACATAGAAGATGGATGTACTGATATTTCTAAAAAGCACATATTGTTTTATACCACAGTGGCTCACGCCAGGGCTACAGAGGCAAACAACCGAGGTTGAAATCATGGCTTTATCCCATTTGAACTGTAGGAAACTGGGAAAATAAATTAGCCTCTTTAAACCTCAGTGTCCCAATTAGCAAAAGAGAATAATACCCACTTTCTAAAGAGTTTGTATGAAATTAAATGATAAAAATGCCTGAAGAGAGCAGTTACACAGATTGATAAGTGCACAATAAATGATGGCTCAAGCCAGCTAACCTATCATCATCAAAATAGCACAATGGCAAAAAGGTGAGCTTCATATAACCCATGGAGACATAACCTAGAAAAAATTTTAAAGAACAGCAATGTTTGTGAGGCTTAAAAAGCATAATTAAAATAATGGAAAATGGTTTTGAATGGTGGCATCTCTCATCTTTTCAGTTTCGGGGAATTGTTTTCCTCTCTGGAGGGCCAACCAAGGGGAGAAAGCATGAGAACCACACAATGCCCTCTCAAATACCTGGAACTGCTTTCTTTTTCTCTTTCTTCTCTTACAAAGAACATCTCTGAATAAGGCAAACCTCATTCTAGCCCTTTAGCTGTATTCCAGACCAAGAAATGAAAGTTTCTAAAGCTCTGCAGACTTTTCTGAGTCATCCTGCCGCACTGTGTATGTTCAGCTCCCCTGAGACAGGTCGCCCCCGGCGTTTGTGGCGGCTCCCCCGCCTGCCCAGCCCTCCCTGGATTTCAGCCCCAGAGCAGCTGCCTCCTCCTCGGCTTCCACACCAACAGCTGCCTGCACTTTCATCTGCTCCTCTGCTCGCCGGCATCTTTCCTGGCTACCCACCAACTGGCCCACAACTTCTAGATAGTAAATAGATCAAGACCAGAAAGTAATGTGGCATATCTAAAATTAAAAAGCTGACAAAAAAGTTATCAATCATAAACACATCAGCACATTTTACTTACAGTGTTCACAGTTAATGAAGTGCTTTCCTGTACATGATTGCATTTGGCCCTGTGCTTACTCCCAATATCCTACGAGGAATAAAAATAAAATGCCACTCATTGAGTGCCCCTTATAAGTCATGAGCTAGGTCATTTCAACCTTTGTGACAAGTCTATCAGGTAAGTTTGATTTTCACCACTTTCAGAAAAGGATATTGGGGGTCTGGATAGTTCAGGGATGTGTCTAAGTCTGAGCAGCTAGGAATGATGGAGCTGGGATTTCAACGTATTTTCTGATTTGTAGTTCAATGCTCTTTTCTCCTTCACGAGGAAATAGGATGTCACAGGTAACTGACGTAGGGTTTGAATTTGAACACCCCCTTTTCTACACCAGAATGTGATCTCTGTGAGGGCAGGGGTCACAGCAGCCTCGTTTGCTGGCTTATTCTCAGCACCAAGAACAGTGCCTAGAGTGGATTAGGTTCCTGTAAGGGATGAATGAGAGAAGCACCAAAGGGCACTACTAAGAATAAGTGTTAACATAGTTCCAAGAAGAGCAACATGCCCGACAAAGACTTTCCCTTCTATGCACAGAATGCACTGCTCCACAGAAAACATCCTTATTAAAACTTCCACTTCATCAAGGTTTCTAAAAGGTACTGCCACTCACAACCATCTGTGTTAGCCACAGGTCTATTTTCAATGTTTATGTAATAGTCACACCTTGCCACAATCATTGCCTGTGTATATGTAAAGAAGAGGGATACAACACAGATCCAAACAGTAAGCTAAGAGTATGCAGAGATAGAACTAACTCCCATCCAGAGACATAATATTGAATTAAAGTGAACACTTTTAGCTATTTGTCTACATAAATAGGACCTAGACAGAAAGTGCTAGAATCCACTCAGTTAAGGCTGTCTTATATACAGATGTTTCCTTGGGCAATTCTAACACATTTGCGTGGAAGAGCCTGAATGTCAAGTCAGAGAGCCTGGTTGAGACCTCTGCTACTGGCCCCCTGGCAGTCGCTGGACAGCCATTAGCCTCAGTGTCTCCATCTGTAAAAAGCCTTCCCTGCAGGTTAGGAAGTTCTAGTCAAAAAAAGTATAGTTAAATGCCCTTAAAACCTATAAAATGTCCTACAATAGTATTGCAGAATTATTGTTTTACCTTTTCAAATAATAATAAAAATTAGACATATTTTTGATTAGATAAAAGCAGACCCATTCTATAAGGCCCTATGATTATTTGCTATTCAAAAATAGAATCAGGTTTAGGCATATGCCTATTTTGGATATTGAAAACAAATAATGTCAGTGTCTGCTATGATGGGATACCACAAAGGTCGACTTTTTACCCAACCAGGACATCAAACACATGCTATAATCCAAAGGTTTGTTTTATTGCTTCTGCTGGGCTGGAAAAGTCTGAGATGAGGACCAACATATTCTTCATTTTTGTATAATCCACAGGGTTTGAAAAGATACCAGCACATTATAATTACTCAATCCATAATTATTGAATGGCTCAAGTGACTAAAAATTCGATGTGTCACTACATTTCTCATCTTTTCTGGAAAATTGATGTTTTCGTTTCATTTTAATGTAAGTGTCTATTGTTGGAGTCAGTTCACAGTGACAAGGCCACGCACACCTGAAACCCCTCATATCCATAAACCACTGTCACCAGTATTACTCCCATATTGTCCCAAAGAAGTGATGTAGTGTCAGGTCCTGTTTATCAAATATGTTTGGGAACAGATCATGCAGATAAAGAAAAACCAGCAAACTTGGTTTTAATCAAATTTGATGTTGACTTCAATTTCTCCTGGGTTTAAGAGTTTGTATGGGCTTATAAACTCACAGATTTGCATTTTAACCTTTTTTAACTCTCCCCCTTCAGGGCGAAGTGCTAATGAGCACAGACAGATCACTGAGTCTAGGCCGTTACCAAGTTTAGAAAATTAAGTAATGTATTAATGGCTTCATTAGGTCTTTGTAGCCTTTTCTGGAAGATCCAGGATCCAAATATGTACAGCATGGGGCAAAAGTAGGTTTACAGTTCTGAGTATGTGAAACACAGAGCTTATTATTATATTATTATTTATTATTACTACACTATTTTCCATACTCACAACTGTAAACCTACCTTTGCCCCATCCTGTATATTAATGGCTAAAATAGAATTGGTATGGAACAACAGAAAAAAAATGGAACATGAATTCCAGAATTACATTGTAGTAACTCTGCATAGCCTTCCATGTAAATTAATAGTTTGGGGCATTCCCTATGTGCCAAGCACTGTGCTGGCAAATCAGGAATAAGTGATGAGCAGTCAGCAGTTTGGATACTTTCATCAGAAGTCCATAAGTATAGCCATAAATAGTATATCGTGTGCAATCAGAAGTTAATCCAAAAAAAAATGTATTGAGCCTTGATGTATCATTAAACTGAAAGGAGAGTTGAGTTTAATTATTTTTCATGTCACACTAATAAGACATAAGTTTATATCATAGAGCCCTCCATTTCACTTAGAATTTTTAAATCCTGAAAATGCAGGCATCAAGATCATTTGGAAAAAGAAAAGTTCACTATTAATAATAGCTACAATTCACAAAGGACCCACTATGTGTCAGGGTTTAGCTCTGCTTTACAAATGAGGAAATGAGGCTTTGGGAAGCCAAGCAACGCTCCTAAAATGTCAGTTAGTAAGAACCAGAGCCAAGACTCAAAACTGGTTCTGTATAACCTCTTGAAAACCACATTATTTTGCTCACGATTTGTAAAGAGCCTGCAAAATTACTGTCTGTTTGCCTGAAGGCTTATTTGGACTTGTCAATTGAGAATTATCAATTCCCAGGCTCTTCCTTGAGGAAACGGCTCTGGGGGGCAGGGGCAGGGGGAGGCCTTAATATTCCTGTGGCAATTCCCACCAGGAGTTCATATTCATATTCTCTTGCAATCATGTAAGTGGGAGTCATGGGAGCTCATTTTGGAAGCTTCCTCTCCATAGTGACCTACCGGTCTGTCTATACCTCCCTTTTTTTTGAGGTTGGCCCCAAAACACTGAAAGTGTTTTCCATAAAAATGCTCTGAGGTGATTTCTAAGCTTTCTGCTCTGCATTTTATCCTCTGACTCCTCTTACTTCCCTCCTAAAAAGCAGCATGTTTTCTGGACATTTTTACTATAGTTTTATTCTAACTTATCTCCTTTTCACAGGCTGAGATTGTAGCTGTGTTATTTTTGTTTTCCTAGCCTTTGTGGCATCTTTGTGTCCATTTCACTTGTCAGACATCAGAGAGGTAAGTTTTTATATCTGTGGCAGAGACTAAAAGAGTGATTTTTTTTTAAATGGCCCTCCACAGAGAATTGACTATTCTAACAGAACAAAGAAGCTAAATCTCACTGCATGCCACACATTAGAAAGAGATGGTGAACGATTATTTTGTTTTTATACACCGGGGAGTTTTTCCTCACATTGAAAGGGAAGATAATTCTTTCTTAAAAGAACTGCTCGGTATGAAAATTGAGATGTAAAAAGAAAGGAAGTACACATGAAAAAGAATATATTGGGATATTTTAAATCTAGGCAATGATTCTGGTCACCCATAGGTGAGGCAACCACAGGCAGCAAAAGCAGGAACTCTAGTTAAGAACTGTAGCTATGACAGCAGCCTCCACAATGGCTCCCCAATATCTCCACCTCCTGGTTTCCCCTGTTGTGG
Source organism: Furipterus horrens (assembly GCF_987537825.1). Taxonomy (NCBI): domain Eukaryota; kingdom Metazoa; phylum Chordata; class Mammalia; order Chiroptera; family Furipteridae; genus Furipterus; species Furipterus horrens. The sequence goes on from NW_028327182.1 coordinate 82,512,766, forward strand.
CCCCCTGCACTGCAGCAGGGTTGATACAGTGAAGTGATGATTCGCCACTTCGGAGGTTAGATTATACAACCGGGCCTCTCTCTCTTATCCATCACTCACATCACTTGCTCTGAGGGAAGCCCTGTCGTGAGAGGCCCTACGGAGAGGCCCACATGTGGAGGAACTGAGGCCTCCCACCTCCAGCCATACAAGTGAGTTTAAAAGTGGATCGTCCTTTCTCAGTCAACACTTCAAAGACAGCAGCCCTGGCCAGCAGCTTAACGACAACCTCATAGGAGAACTGAAACTACCCAACAAAGCTGTTGTTGGGTTCCGGACCCTCACAAACTGGGTGAAGCGTTTACTTAAAGCTGATAAATTTTGGGGTTATTTGTTATAAGAGAAGAAGTGGCTAATATTTGGGCTGCCCAAAAAGTTCGTTCGGTTTTCTTTCGTAAGATGGCTCTAGTAGCACACACTTTGTCTTTAACTTCATTCGAAACAATTTTGTTAGGCTGTGTTGTGATAGCTCTCATATCGGCGTGCGTTTTTAAAAAACATCAAATTTGGTGAATTGCTGTGTAGTCATTTTAATATTGAAAATGGAAGAAAATATGCAGCATTTTTGGCATTCTCTGCTTTGTTATTTCAAGAAAGGCAAAAATGCAATGGAAATGCAAAAAAAGATTTGTGCAGTATATGAAGAAGGTGCTGTGACTGACTGAACATGTAAACAGTGGTTTATGAAGTTTTGTGCAAGAGATTTCTCTCTGGATGATGCTCCTCTGTCGGGTAACCAGTTGAAGTCGAGAGCAATCAAATTGAGACATTAATTGAGAACAATCAACATTATATCACACGAGAGAGAGCCAACATACTCAAAATATCCAAATCAATAAAGTTATTGGTGAATATGAAAAACATGTTTTTTATTTTATGGAAAAAACCTAAATGGACTTTCTGGCCAACACAATATGTATCAGACCTGTGCTTGGCACATCACCTACATGGTGTAATTTAATTCTCATATAAACTATAGAGATGAGAACGATGAGAAAAGGAAGGCTGAGAAAAATCACATAAGTTGTCCCAAGTCACATAGTTAGTAGATGGTGGAACTGATATTTAAAGTCAGACTCCAAATCTCTAAACCACCTGCTAATACATGGCATATGGAATTGGCTGTTTGTGTCAAGAGTGCCAACAAACACAAGGTCACTGGGCAACACTGACTAAAGAGTTTTCAGGAAGCCAAGGTCAGGTGAGGAGCTTCTCAAAAGGGAAAACTATGTGCAAGAGGAATTGCCTTCATTGGCATCTTATGGAGCCTAGACCCAGCGGGGCCCAATAGATTTTTCTTCTGGGGCCTCACAACCTCCACAGAAAAATCTCCCCATAAGTACTCTCTCCATCGGACACAAACTGATGTCACAGAAGAGAACAAGGGGCATCTGAAGTGAATGCTCATGTGAAAGCTGAAATGGGCTCATTGCCTTTTGCCCCATCCATGCACAGAGTACCTGCCAGTACGATGATACCACTGTAATTTAATCTTTGGTCAGCTTCTGTATAAAGTGCCTCATAATAAATCCCATGATACCATTCTGTGAAGAAATCTAAACATAAAATTGGGGGAAATGTAAACATTTTAATTTGCAAGAAGATGATGTTTTACCAATTCCTCAAAGAAGTCAGCTACCATGGACAAAAGTTTAAGCAAGAAAATTGCCAAGTGGTCTTTGTTTCAAAGATACGGTGTGACAATTAAGTCTTTATCCATGCTATTCATCATTTAAACCATTTTACAATATGTAGAACAGATGAGTTCTATTTCTTCTGTGAATTTTTCAACATACATACAGTCGTCCCTCTCTGTATCATGGTTCACTCAACACGGCCTCACTGTACCATGAGATTTTAAAAATATTATGTTTAATTATTTATTGCAGATTTTTCACTATATCGCAGGATTTTGCGGTACTGTATACATATGTTGTTAAAGTTACGTAGGTTTAAGAGTGTAGAATATGTTTAAGAACATAAGTAGTGTTTATAAAAGTGTGGGAAAGGTTAATAAGGGTCTGGGAATGGTTTATAAGTGTGTGAGAAGTCTTTATAAAGTCTTAAAATATATATAAATACTAAAATAAATGTAAGGTTCCTACTTTGTGGATTTTCACCTATTGTGGGGGGGGCGTCTAGAACGTAATACCCATGATAAATGAGGGAACACTGTACTACTAATAACCCTCTAATTTTTAACCACTTACTGAAGGGTAAATATAGTTTAATCAGTGGATCAGTGAAAAGAAAATTTGAGTGTGTCTTAGACAGCATTTCTGTATAAAAATGTTGGTACTCTAATATCAAACATTTCAACTTAAAATAATGCTTGCCAATAACCTATAAAGGGTAAAAAGGGGTGCTCATTTATACAAAACAAGGGAGGTCCCAGTTCAACAAACCCAGTTTGTTCCAATTGACTTTACAGTGCAACCTACTGACACTGTCATTTTGTCGACAAAAAGAAACAGTGAATGACTTATCTAAAATTCAGAAACATAACTTAAGGGAAGAATTGCTCTGTCTATTAATAAAGTGTATATCTTCTAATGAGCAATGACTGACATATTGCCCTTGGCAAATACAATTGCCTTCGAACCTAAAAAAGAAAAAAAAGAAAGATGCATAAATGTGCCTTAACTAACAAAGGGACAAAACATATAATACCTTAACTTTCTCAGAAGGGGAAGTTATATCTCTATAAATGTAGGCTATTTGATCCTGAAAACAATAAATATTTTCATGTTGCTGTCACACAAATGAAAATATCAAATCAAAATTAATCTCAATGCCGCATCCCTTTTTGGAGTATCTATTTTTAATATATATACTCACACACACACATATATATTTTGGAATAGAATAATTTTTAGGAGATAGAGACTCAGTTATTTCAAATTATTTCACTAATAATTTGGATTAATCTATTGGTTTTTCTGGACAGAAGAATAAATCTACAGAAATATAAAACATTCATCAATATTTTGGGTTTAGGGAAAATATTCCTAAAAAGGTAAAAAAAGGGGGGGGGGAACTATATAAACTTCTTACAGAGGAGATCCACAATTAACATAAAGCTTAGTGTAATTATCCCTAAAAAGGTCAGACCATTTTACTCAAGACTGATGAGAAGCTCCTGTTCTGCCTTATGCAGAAGGCCTTTCCCTGCTCCAGGGATCAGCTTTTACACGAGAGCAGTTACTAGGACAGGCTATAACTTCTGCCAAAACTGTAGTCATAGTTCCCAATATAAACTCTACTAAAATGAGTCTTCCGGATATAGGAAAGCATGTGTTCCTATGGCTGTTTAACACATCTATATGAAGATGAAATCTAGTCACTTTTCTTTAACTGGGTATATTATTGATAGAGAAAACAAAATCTCTTTCCCTGGCTGGGTGGTTCAGTCAGTTGAACATTATCCCCTACACTAAAAGGTTGCAGGTTCAATACCCCACATACCTAGTTGCAGGTCTGATCCCTGGTTGGGGGCATCCATGAGGGGGACAATCCATTGATGTTTCTCTTTCTCTCTACCTCTCTCTCTCTCTCTCTCTTTCTCTCTCTCTCCCTACCCCCATCTCAATTCCTCTCTCCCTTCCTCTTCCTCTCTATTTCTAAAATCAATAAGCATGTCCTCAGGTGAAAAACATTTTAAAAGAAAAAAAGAAAAGCAAGAAACAAGTCTCTTGCTAAATACAGAGAGCTGCAAAGACAGAGAGAGAGAAAGAAGCGCTGGTTCACAACTGTTTATGCATTACCCTTTCCTACTCAAAAGGAAAATTAAGTACTAAGAACTAAGATTTTGTCAGGTAAGGTTGATATTAGATATTGTGGATAAATCATTGTAATACCTAAGATTTTTGAACCCAGCCTCCAGTATGAGTCCATTTTCAGCCCCTTGGGAGTAATATGCCCCCACTGAAAATACATGGACTTCAGAAGGAAGTCTAAACTCCTTAGCCCAGGAGATAAAACTAAACTTATGTCCCTCTGCCATTTCTTCACTGACTGTACCTGTAATCCAATGCAGACTCTTTGAGGTCGAAGGTTCTATTATTCATTATGGGAATTCTAGTATCAAACACAGTGAATAGCATGTAGGAGGAACAAATACTTTCTTGAAGATGAATGAACTTCACAGTGCTCCAGACCTACCAGGCTCTTTCAGGTCTCGAACACATTCTACACACTTTCCCTTTATTGTAACCTTAGGAATTCTTTGGTTTCAAGATTGAGAAGCCATCCAAACTAGCTCTTTGTAAAAAGGAGCTTGCTGGAAGGATTCAGAGAAAATTTCACAGAATTAAAATGCAAAAATGATAGGGTGGTAGGAACTGGACTGCTCCTGCCTGGGGCCCTGTGTTCTCTTTACACTACTGTCCTATTATTCTTCTCAGTAGACCAGTTTCTTTGGCTTGTATGACATCCACAGTGGCTGCCAACCTCAAGTCTACATGATCTTGATGGCTTCAGCAATAGCTACTCTTTCTTCATCTCCATGCCTCTTAGTCTGAAATCTTACAAGAGAGATTCTGATTAATGGCACAAATCAACCAAAGGATCAACTCCTTGGAATCAGTTATTCACTGTGCTTGACCCAGCTACAGCCAAGGAGCCAGAATGACAGGGCACTAATATGGCCTTTAACAGTGTCTATGAATGAGCGCGGGCATTCTTATAAGAGAATATTGTGCAAAATGAATGACTGGCATTTTATACAAATAACCTCCCTGTCCCTCACTTTATTTCATAAACTCCTATTCCACCTTCAAGACTTAGTTCACAAGTTTATTTCTTCTAAGATGCCTTACCCAAGCCTCTCAGTCAAGTGTAATTCTTCTACACTGTGCTCTTGTAGCTCTTGGTTCCAACCCCAGTTCATCCCATTGTTTTCCACTAAACTGTATATTCTTCAAAGTAGTATATATAGGACCAGGTAGGTTGGAAATATCAGGGGAACACTTTGTAAAGTATATGATTATCTAACCATTATGCTCTACACATAAAACCAATACAAAATAATATTGAAAATAAATTGTAATTGAAAAAGAAATAACAAAGAATAAAATCACCAAAATATAGCACTTAAATTTTCTGCCACTCATGGTAAAATCCATGGAGTTAGTCATGGAGAGCAAAGGTCTCTATCAGCAGACACTGAGTCTGACTAATTGATTCATTCATGTTTTTTTTTAATTGGACACATTAAAAAAATCAGGAATTTGCACCATATGCTGGGAATACAGATGAGTTTTAAAAACTGTTTTCTAAAATTTGGCAAACTAATTAGTCCACAATTTGGAAAACGAGTTTTCAGAAGTACAGACAGATATTTTTGAAAGTGAGGTTATTTGTATATTCAAGAGAAATTCTTTTTTTAAGTATGTTTTATTGATTATGTTGTTACAGTCGTTCCAATTTTTTAAAAGAGAAATCCTTAAGTGAATAGCTGGAGCCAATATAAATTTAGGTATGCAAACCTGGTTGACACATTTCCCAGTTCCCGTGGCTGTGTAACAGATTAATAACCTGGTGGTGTTATGCTAGTGGAATCTGTGGCTCAGGAATTCAGACAGCACAGTGGGGATGGCGAGTCTCTTCTCCATGATGTCTGGGGACTCAGATGGAAAACTCAAACTGAAGGCTCTGAGCTAAATCACCTGAATCCTCTTTCTCTCACACATTTGGTAATTGATGCTAAATGTCAGCTGGGTCCCCAGTTCCTCTCCGTGTGGGCCTCTCCCTGTGATTTGCCTACACAAGCTAGTTTGGAGTTTCTCACAGCATGATGGCTGGGTTCCAAGATCAAGTGTCCTGAGAGGGAGAGTCAGGTGAGTGAGAGTTCCATTGCCCTTTATGACCAAGACGTCAGGGTTACTTCCATTGCTTTCTATTGGATGGAAGTGAGTCACTAAGGCTGGCCCATATGCAAAGGAAGGGAACAAAGACCCCAGTCCTCAAAGGAGGAGTCTCAACATCATAATGGAAGAAGGCCATATGGGATGGTATTTATTAGTTTGGCCATCTCTGGAAAGTAAAATCTACTCTAAATAAATTAGATATAACTATAATTTTTATTATAAAAATGTCTGTTAAAATCTGCAAGGAAACATATCTTTCTAGACTCTAGTCAAATAATTATAGCCTTTGTAGACTAAACTATAAAATAAGCATGTTTTAATTAGTACTTCTTTTCCTTATCTTTTAGAACTCGTCCAAGTTGTGGTAATGTCTCATCTTTTGCATTTTCTCTGGCAATGATAATCTATAAGGTAGTTAACTTTTGAAAGTAAAACAAGCACAATTGTCACCAAGTATTTTGTATATATAAAGTGGTTGCCCAGCAGCCCATATGAGAAAAATTACTGATTATTTTACAGTCAAGACTGATGTGTACAAGACAACCCAAGAATCAAAAAGGATCTTAGGTAATAAACTAACCTAGTCCAGGCATGAGAATGGTCCAGCCACTCTCATTCCTGGAACCTTATTCCTAACTCAGGCCTATTTGTAAGGCCCACTCCCTACTGAAAGTGTTGCAGAACCCCTGGGCTGCTCCAATTGAAAACAAACCCACAGGCTCTTTAGTTAGGGGCCCGATTGCCCACCGCCAGAATTAACACTCTCAATACCAGAGTTTAGTGAAAAGAAGAAGAATTGTTTATTTAACAGTTATATAGATTTAGATTATTTGCGAATTTCTGCTATTAAGTCTCATGTTCTTTAAAACACCCATAAGCACATAACCTTGCCTCCCCCCTACCAAACCAGACTAGTCTTAGGAAGGTCAGAAACACTGTTTCCCTACTTTCCAAACACAGTTCAGCTTTACCAGCAGCTGCCAATCACTCAGTTCTGATTGGGGAGGTCCTTTCTGTGCTGTGGTGCCCTCCAGCTCTCAATGCAGAACCACCTGGATTCTCAGCCTCCTTGCAAACTGCCTTCTTCCTGCAAACCGCATGGATCTCCTCTCCTTCTCAAAACTGCATGGTGAAGAAACAAGATGGCGGAGGAGTAAGTGGAAGCTACACTAACTTCCTCCTAGAACTAGTCTGGATTTACAACGTAATTTTGGAGAAATCATCTGGAATAACCAACCGAACACCAGCTGGAGAGAAGTCTTATAACCACAGAGAGACAGAAAAGGCCGCTACATCACAATGTGACCGGTAGGGAGTGCGGAGATGCGGAAGGGCTGGCTGGGCTCACACGGGTGGCAGCTGAAGGGACTGAGAAACAGCTCAGCAGCCGGGTGTTCCCCCTGAGAAGGGCAGGGTCTAAACCCCCAGCTGAGCTTCCCAGCCTACAGCAACAGAGTGGAAAGTAAAATAGTATCCAGCTGTGAAAAGCGAAAAGCCACAGGGTTTCTTGCTAGCCAGAGAGAAACAGCTGGAGAAAAAGAGCTCTTAAGCGGATCACATACAAAAATATTTTGGCCTTCACTTACCCTGGGCACAAGCAGAGGGAAGACAGAGAGGACTGGAAATGCTTGGGGAGAGTTTGGTGTGGTGGCTTTGAGGGGAGAGCTGGGGAAGCGGCCGGCAGGGTCCCAGTGCTGACTCATCCCCACACTGCAGGCAGACCGTTCCCGCGAAATGGCGTCAGCCTGAGAGGAAGCAAAGGCCCTGCCTACAGGAATTAAGCTGCCACACCCACAGTCCTTAAGCCTGACAGCTAATCACAGATTGAATAGATTAACAACTAAAGGAGACAGACAAAGGCAGTAGATCCCTGGAAGTCTCCAACAGGCTGCCTAGGCCCAGACTGGTACAGGATCTGATGCCACCAGGGGCAGATCCAGAAAGTGCAGATCATTCTAAGAAGCACCAATAAACAATAGGAGTGACAAAAATGGGGAGACAGAGAAACAACCCCCCATCGAAAGGAAAGGCAGAATCCCCAGAAAGAGTGCTAAATGAAATAGAGGGGAGCCAACTATCAGATATGGAATTGAAAGCATGTATTATGGAGAAGCTCAATGAGCTCAGCGGAAACTACAAAGAACTCCAGAAAAACTACAGTGAACTCCAGAAGAACTATAAGGAACTTACTGAGAATTATACCAGCATCAAAAAGGACATGGAAGCTATCAATAAGAGCCAGGAGGAAATGAAGAATACGATATCTGAATTGAAGAACACAGTAGAAGGAATTAAAAGCAGGCTAGAGGAAGCAGAAGATCGGATCAGCGAGCTGGAGGACAATGTAGACAAAAACTCACAGACAGTGCAACAAAATGAAAAAAAACTGAACAAGACTGAAGAGGCTCTAAGACAGCTGCAGGACAACATGAAACGTAATAATATCCGTATCATAGGAATTCCAGAAGGAGAAGAAGAAGAGCAAGGGATAGAAAACCTCTTTGAAAAACTAATGACAGAAAACTTCCCTAACATGAGGAGAGAAAGAGTCACGCAAGTCCAGGAAGCACAGAGGGTCCCAATGAAGAGGAACCCCAACAGGCCCACTTCAAGACACATCATAATTAAAATGCCAACATTCAAAGACAAAGAGAGAATCCTAAAAGCAGCAAGAGAGAAACAACTAATAACATACAAGGGAGCTCCAATAAGGCTATCATCAGATTTCTCAGCAGAAACACTACAAGCCAGAAGGGAATGGCAAAAAATATTCCAAGCAATGAAAAACAAAGGCCTACAACCAAGAATACTCTACCCAGCAAGGCTCTCATTCAAAATGGAAGGTGAAATAAGGAGTTTCCAAGACAAAAGAAGGCTAAAAGAATACATCTCCACCAAACCAGCATTGCAAGAGATGCTAAAGGGTCTGCTTTAAGAAGATGAAGAAACAGAGAGAGACAGAGAGGAACACGAGTACAAAGGGGGAAAATGACAATGAATAAGTACTGAAAGAAAGAAGGAACTTCTAACATTTGCAACAACATGATTGGAACTAGAGAGAATTATGCTTAGCGAAATAAGCCAGGCAACAAAAGAAAATTACCTTATGCTATCACCTGTTAGAGGAAACTAATGAACAACACAAGCAAATGAACAAAATTGAACCAGAGGTATGTAAACGAGGAATAAACTAACAGTAACAAAGGGGGAGATGGGAGGGAGAGAAGGGGTAAGAAGGGGAAGGGTCTAGTCAAAGAACATGTATAAATGACCCATGGACATGGACAACTGGGTGGGGACTGAATGTGGAAGAAGGGGGGGCAGGGTGCAGGGAAGCAAGAGGGGGAAAAAAAGTGAGACAACTGTAATGGAAAAACAAACAAACAGGAAATTTTTTAGTGGGGGAAAAAAATAAAAATATAAAGAATAGAAATGCAAGTTCAGTGAATATTAGAAGGACAAGGTGTTTCCTTCCGATAAGACAGTCCTACAGATTTAGAGACTTGTATGTGGGCTATGTTACATAAATTAACATGTATTTTCTGTTTTCAAAGGACATATGCCTACAATCTCATTACCTGAGTGATTTTCTGTACGTATAGGCCTCACTTAATCCTGTCTGCATTGCTGCCTCCTGAGACTCAATGGTTTGGCTGAACTAAGTGGCTGGGTTGGTGAAGAACAGGGTGGTCTGTGGGCTTCACTTTAAAACTGGTTTCTCTTTTCTATCCTAATGGCTTGGACAGAAAGAGCCCAGAGGCCTGAGAGGGGGGAAACCTATAATATTTCCCTCAGTCCAAACTAAGTATAATGGGCAAAAGGGTTTTGGACAGGTGAGATGTACCTGGCATACCTTCCTCCAAAGAAGCCCTTCTTTTCCCTAATGTGGGACATTGAAAAATTAATACCTGTCTTTTGTCATCTAGTGGTTATGGATTGAATGATGTCCTTTAACCCTGTTGCCCCCAGAATACAACAAGGATGCCAGCCTGTTAAACCAAGCATGCCATTGTCCAGAGACAGCCAACCAACCTGGAGTCTGCACGATCCTTCCCCCTGTGGGAAGGCCACCCTCCCCTCCACATCCCCACTCTTATTAGGGATTTCTGGACCCAAGGGTAAGTAGGATGATGACCATGTCCAGCTTGAAGCAGCTAGAGGAGCTCGAGACCTTCGTCCATTGTCCTTTATAAGATTGTAAAGGGTCTTAAGTCTGAGAGGGAGGGATTATTATTTTTTATTGTTAAAATATTTAACTAATTAATTATTTTTTAAAAAGAAGAAGAAGAATATATGAAAGGGTGAGGAGGGAGAGCTTGTATGTACGACCTATGGGCATGGACTTGGAGAGGGGATTATTGGGGAAGGGGGGTGCTGGGTGGAGGGGAGCAAAGGGGAAAAAATTGGAACTATTGTAACAATATAATCAATAAAATATACTTAAAAAAAAAAAACAAAAGTGCATGGCGAGAGCCTCTTAAAGCAGCCTGGAGACCCCTTCTCCAAGCCACATGGAGGGAGCACACGAGAGCAAGAGAGCCTCTTAAAGCAGCCTGGAGACCCCTCTCAAAACCCCATGGAGAACTTAGCTTCTTTATTCCACATGGAGAAGGCCCCTTCACAAAGCCGCATGGAGGGGGCAAAAGAGAGCTAAAATGTCCGCAGCTGCTTATATATCCTTGACTGCGCCCTCTGACGCAGTGGGTGTTGCAAACAGTTCTGACCATTCACAGAATCTTATGCAGGCTCTGTGTGCTTTTTCCATATCATCCCCTGGTCCAAGACCCCTCCCATCTACCTGACGCTTTGGATGCATTAAAGCCATTTTTGCATAAGAAAGACACTAGCCACCAGCCTCAGGCATGTGGAGGCATTCTAAAAGCTGCTTCCTTCTCCCCATCCCCCAGCCGCAAACTCTGGGGATTTTTGGACTCCCCTGTTTCTGTAACAAAAGCATCCTTGACTAGACTGAGAGCTCAGCTCTTCTCTACATATTTTATTCTCTTTTACTTCAACATCACAGAATTCATTTAGCTCCACTTGTTTGTCTATTTTCTGATTTAATTTCACTCCTTAACTAAATTCTTAGGATCCTGGTGGGGTAGATAGTCAAGTCCGTCTCCCCTTTTTTTCTGTCACACACTTTAACTAGTACAGCTCTGAATACGGTACACACATATCACTAAATAGGCATCACATCTCAATTGTAGCTGTGTCATTTGAAGTCTTCACATGCAGTTGGAAGAAAAGAGTTCATTTCATGGAGTAAAAGACAGAAGAGGTGAACCGATAATTACAGCTTTACGAAATTGTCACTGGCAAATATATAAATCAAAAATTTACTTAAGGAAAATAATTCTCAAAAATTCTGAAAAAATAACTACGGCAACAACCAGGAACCGATATTGAGAAAAAAGTACACTCACGGAACTTTGTTCAGCCACATAAAACAGTTATTTTGACACAGTCACTGAATCTTATCTTTTGAAAAGCTACAATCACCTCAGGATCATGGATTTTTTTACTAAACAGACCTCACCTGCTAGTTCATTTTTCTGGCACTCATTCGTTTTTTGAAGTTATGTGCACCATTCATAATATAAAGTGGCCCAGAGGTTATTTAATACAATTTTTAGAAGCACCTGTTCAAATGGATCCACAGCCTTTGATGTGATAATCTCCCGTTTAGCAAAGGGCAGAGTCTGGTTAACGAAGTCAATCCGCCTTTTCTACTTCATACTCAGGAACTGAGACCAAATGCTCTATCATGTTACCTTTCATTCTTCCTTTATCACTTTCCTTTTCCATATTCCAGGTCACACTTTCCAACACAGTTTGGTTTGCAATATTGAAGCACCGTAGTTTCACATACACACACACACGAATGTCTTGAGAAATAGTCTTCCTCGGCATTGATCTAAGGCAGGCTTCTTCCATTTAGAACCCGTTAGAATCTGTCTAATGCCCCTCTTACAGGTTACACAAATATAACATTATATGCTTGTGCAACTATCACCCTATAGTGAGTCCTAACTTTTTCCATTTGTAGTCCTTTCACAAGCAACACCCAAAATGTGAAGGTCTTTTCCAGTTAAAATGTTCTTTCTCATTATTAACACATAAAAAAAGTTACCACTTACTCATTAATTTCTAGCTTTTATATAAATTGAAATAGTTTTTCAATCAGAAAACTATTTCTAAAATCTTTGAAATTTCTGAAAAAAGAGGGCAAATTACATTTGACTATGACTAAGATTTCAAATGCTTTCCAGAACCATTTACTCTAGGGCTTCAATAGCAAGGTTTTTGACCTCTGTTTTCAGAAAGGGCACTTCCTGCCGGTTGCCCTTATCTAAAATCTGTTTAGCAAGCACAGGCCTGGAAAGATAAGAAGCAGTGAGACAGTTTCTCTGATAGCAAATTCTTGATTGCTGTAGAAAGTGATTAAAAATACACAGCCAGGCAGGTTGGCCTGCTTGAGAAGGGGGAAAGGGGGTGGCGTGGGCGTTCATATATGCTATAAAGTAGTCAGAGTGGGATATGGTCAGGATGTAGTTCACAATAGAAGATGACATCTGTTTCTTCTATTTAAAAAAATTGGCAAGTTCTAACTGGTTATATGACCTGTCCAACTTATTTGATCATAGCTGATAAAAACTTTGTCCCAGAGCTCATGACAACTGAAAGGATGGCTTAGGTTCTGTAGGTTGTGTGATTTTTACACTTATTTGTAAAACATCTTCTCTAGTGTCTTAGGGTAATGCTAGACTTGAAGCCTATGTGAGGGGATTGTCGTGAAAATGTATAGTAGACCCTTAGCTGATCATAAAGTGATTTTAGTTCTTTGGCTCTCATGGGTGGCCTTATGGTTAATTCCACTATATTTTATGGCTTTGTTTTTGTTTGCTTATTTGTTTGTTTTGAATTCCCACTTTGGATTGTTTTCAGGTTGTCGTCGGCAGCCGTCCGTCTCCAGAGACGATGGTGTAGCTTCTTAAGAGTCTATCTGCACCGCCGAGAATGGCTGTGCAGTCCGACTCGGGAGTGACATCATATCTGTCTCCTCCCGTGTTGAATCGACATCTTGCGATGACGCTGAAGCTACAGAGCCTGGGCAGGGTGATATGGAGGGTCTGCTGTTGCCCATGCAGCAGACCCCCCTCTCTCTTCGCAGCTGAAGGGTCCAAGGGAAAGACGGAGTCAATACAGCTTGGCTTCAGGTGCGCCGCAGGAGTTGCCGGTGTTGACTACAACGTCAAACCACCTTAGGGACTCCGGCTCCGGATTTTCTGTCGGGGTTTACTCCCTTAGCCTTTGCCCTGAAGAGGTATGCCGCAAGGCAGCGGAGGTTTTTTGGAATCAGAGTTTTCCTTCTCTGATGTACCCTGACTGGAAGATCGAACCAGCGACACTTAGCTCGCAGGCCGACGCTCAATCCACTGAGCTAAACCAGGTTGTATAGACACAGATATTTATCTCATTTTTATTTGGGGTAGCCAGTATTCTATCACTATCTATAAGTGAGAATATCGGTAGTATTAGAGTTAATTGACCTAATTACTCTCACAGAAGGGACTATATGTAAGGCCAATACTAGTGAACTGCTTTGTCCCGCCTAAATTTATTCTCCTTTTTCATCAGGTAGCATTCCTTTTTTTTTTTTTTGCATTCTCATTTTTTAGTTTTTTTAAAATTAAATTTATTGATGTGATGTTGGTTAATGAAGTTATATAGGTTTCAAGTATATAATTCTAAAATATATGATCTGTACACTGTATTGTGTGTTCACCACCCCAAGTCAAGTCTCCTTTCATCACCATTTAACCCCTTTAACCACGTCTACCTGCCCCCACCTCCCCTTTTCTCTGGTAATCACCATACTGTTGTCAAGCCACATTCTTAATTGCCTTCTCATTGTGTCTACCGTTTCATGCATCTGAAACAAAGCAAAGCAATGATTCACAAAATGTGTATAAACCACGTCTATTTATGAAGTATGTAACAGATGCATGATTTTAAAGATCCAGTGAAGATATATTACCCAGCTTTGAAAAAATAAACAAAAGATCAGACAGCAAAAAAGAATATCATCTGCAATGCACCTCATTAGCCTTTTAATTCTTTTTTTTTTTTTTTTTTAATTCTTGGTGGATCAATTTACCACTGGCCCTCGGGTAATCATTTTACAACTGTGTTTGTTTTGAGAGTATGAAGCTGAAGCTTTGTGGAGTACTTAAATAAAATGGGCTAATTATGATGGACTTCATTTATGTTTTTCTAATGCAACTCAAATTTGATCTTGGAAAAATTTTACAAATGAATATAGCTAAGTGTACCCAGAGGTTTCCACAAAGAAAGTATTGAGGAAATCTAATAAATAACCAATCACTGGTATTCTAATTCAGCCAGTGGACTAATAAACAAAGTGAAGAAAGAGTCCCAGAGTACCATTCTTCAGTATTTTTTTCCAGATTGTACTCATGGCTATCCAAGAGCTTAAAAGAATTCACAAATGCAAAACACCAAGCTTGTTCAATATATAAAAAGAAATTATATCAATATAAATGAAAAAGAGGTCTCATATCCACCTTCCTTCATTAATTCAAAGTTCATTGTGTAGTACCATAGAAAAATACCCAACAATACAATATAAAAGAGAATAAAACATATATTTTGTCTTTTAAGTGACAAATCATATTTTCTTCAGCAAATAGTTTAAACAAATGGATATATGCAGAATAGTAAACTAAAATTTTGTGCCAACACTATGATATAAGATTATAGGTTTCAGCTTCATATCACTGAATAATAAAAAATATGAAATTTACATTTGGTGAATGATTAACAAAATGAATTGGTTACTACAAGTTCAAATTTGTCTCTTACTTAAAAATGATCATCTGTTGTCTTTCCTAAGGAGAGGATTATATCAATAATAAGTGCAAAAAAGAATAGATACTTGACCTTTCAAAATATACCTATGTTAATAACTTTTGATAAGTATAATTCTACATTTTCCCAAGAGGATTTACTTTTCTTGGGAGGGCAGAAAATAAATGTTTGCAAAGGGAGAATTAAAACAATATTATGATGTATGAAGTGTGTACATAGACCCAAAGACTCAAAAAAATTAACTTTAGTCTTGATTGAGTACTTTCAAAAATGAATTTCATTTTCTTTCTCAGCTGTACCAAACAAAATCTCTAGAAATTGTAAGTGAATGTTCAGTTCTAATATCTTTTACATGTCTCTTTGCTTAATTCTTATATTTGATTAAGGGAGAAAATAAAATGTATTTGATTTACTGTGCAGTCAACCAAAATAAGTTTTGGTAAAGCCAAGAAAGTGAAAACATTTGGAGCTACCTCTGCAATGATGTACTAGAGAAAAGAAGAGACATGTCAGAATTATCGTGATACTGAAAGTAATTTAAGAACTGAGCCTGGATACAAAGAACAAAGGCCAAGAGGAAAGCAGAAACTATCACTAATAATGATAACATGAAGGTCATCTTTTATTTTATCTGGAGATATACTATTGTCCCAATCATCTTAATATGCCATGAGAGAAACAAGATTGCAGAGGGCAATCGGTTTTGGAGGAAGAAAATGCTGAATTCAAATATTATTTTGTACCACTTTCAAATTATATGATATTTATAACATTACTTAAACCTTTTGTGCCTCAGTTTTTATCTTTAGAATGCAAATAATACATAGTTATGTCATGGGAGTTACTCAAAGAATGACATATATGTAAAGCACAGTACCTAAGTACATAGTAGTTATTTAAAATACAATAGTTTTCCCCTTCCAGTTGTCCTAAAAACAGTAAATTTTGATTTGGGAACCAAGACACTATGAAAAGGAAAACCAGTGAAGCAAAATATTCATCCTATACAAGCAACTTTAATGAACAAGTGTTTCCTGGTACATTATATATCCATTCAAATTCTTAGTAAGTTTCCACAAATGCCAAACATCGCATTAGACCATGAGAACTGACATGGCATTTCAGGCAAGACACATGTTCAGACAACAAAGAACAATTCCATAGAGCAGGAGTACAGTGTTCATGGAGGTGAGTGATAATGGATGAGGATGTTCCACTAGTTTGGGACCAGACTGTGAAAGAGTTTGGACTTCATCTTACAAGCAAATGGGGGTTAGGAGTGTTAAAGAGAACCTAATTTCTTTTCCCTTGAAATTTCTGCACAGAAAGTGGGTGGTACACATAATATAATAAAATACAAATGAAAATATAGTAATTTTAAATGAGACATGATCAAAGTATCAACCATGTTCTCAGACAGGGTTTTACCACAACTGATTCATACATTAGTGTCACTCAGACAGGTCTGGTCTAGTAGGTGATTGCTGAACACGAAGAGACTGGGGATAGTGATGCCTACCTCCGTTCATCTTTCCTAAAATTTAGTTTTCTCATGTGAAAAATGGGCAAAGCTTCTTTTAGAAGAGTTATGAGAATTAAATGGAACAGACATGTCAAAGTCACCATGAACTTCAAAATATATGTATTTCAAGATACTCTCATTAATAATATAACTTAACTCTTCATTCTTTCTGTGAAGTGCAAATAAATATAGTATAAAAGGGGCATTCTAACTTTGGAGGCAGGGGATCCCATCAGAAATAATGGCTTTTTTTCTATGCCAAACATTTGTTGACTTGGCAAAGCGACAAATCCAAAAATCAGAGCCTACCAAACATGAACAGAAGGAAGGAATACCTATGGGTCAGGTATTCAGAGGGAAGAGAAAGGCCAGATCCTGCTGGCCCCAATTCACATGTGGATACAATTAAGAATTGACAATTAATGACAATACAAGCAGAATGAGGAACAAAATTTGGGCCACTGAACTAAAAGGTAAATGTTTTCAAGTTTTGCATCTGGATATAAATGAACATCAGACCAAATGCTGATCCTAGACACAGATAAGAGAAAACCTTCCAATGAATTACATTCAGGCTCCAGGACTAAAAGAGGTTCCAATTTCAAATGCAAAGACGGAATTTTACTATCAACAAAGCCAAAGGGGAAATGACATTTGAAAACCCAAAAGATAGAGGGTTTTTTTTTGCCTTCTCCTGTCTCAAAGCCAGGTGCACATGCCAAAACAACAGGATTCAAAGTCAGTTAAAAGCACAGGAGTAACTGCAGACGTCCTGCCTCCCGCCAAGCTGTGGGTAACACAAAAAGCTCTGACTTCTTTGGGGACCTAGCTTTAGCTGTTAAACCCGTGGAAATATGAATGCAAATGAAAATACAGATACAGTGCACAAAGCATATCAAAATCTGTCAGAATCTCTACTACTAACAGGGGACCTTAATCTCTCCTTTCTTCCTTTGCATGAATGTACCTTACTGTTATTTTACTTGGGGCAGTTAATGATGGCAACCCAGGCTGTGCCAAAGTACGGCAGATCAGGACAAAGCTGAGACACTGTTTAAAGAATATTGTGGATTTATTAATTACATTAGCTAACTACATTTATTAATAATATATGTATATATCCTTAGAGATTTTAAAGACATATTTTTGTGATGACCAAGGTTGCAGGCTTATACCATAACTGAAAATTTGGAATATTCTCAAATGTAATGAGAAAATGACACACGAGCCTACTACTCAGTGGCAATGACTGCTAACACTTAACCATATTTCTCTGCAGCTTTTAAAAATATATTAATATTATTTAATCAGTTAGCATTATAAGTACTTTTCCATAGTATTACAACAGAAAGTCTTCAATGGCATGATTATAATGCCAGGACAGAATTCTATCATAAGTGTGCGATGATACAGTTTAGGCATTTCCCTATTGATAAATATTTGAGTTCTATCATTCAGATTGTTGTGATTAATTTCTTTGTCCATAAACTATTGTTTGCATTCAAGAATTTTCTAAACAATCGATGCAAGAACATAACAAAATCTATAATGTTTTGTTATGTTGCCTTTAAGCCTTTTTTCATGTACAATAATTACGTCGAAATTATATTACCATATCATCTTTCTTCTTTTTATTTATTATCTACTTATCTATATCAGAACAAAATCGCTGTTAACATTTATGTACCAGTTTTTGTGTGAACACAAGTTTTCATTTCTGTGGGACAAATGTCTAAGAATGCAATTACTGGGTCATATGGTACTTCCTTGTTTCGTTTTTTTGTTGTTTGTTTATGAAATTACCAAACTTTTCCAGAGAGGCTGAACCTTTTTACTTTCCCACTAGCAATGTATGAGTGAGCTAGTTTCTCCACATCTTTGCCAGTATTCTAACCATTCTGATTAGCATGTAGTGTTATCTCATTGTTTCTATTTGCATTTCTGTATTAAGTATTGATCTTGAACACCTTTTCATGTGTTAGTTGCCATCTGTATATCCTCTTCTTTGAGCTATTTTTTCATGTCTTTTGCCCATTTTATAAACATTTCTCTTTTTATTTTCTGCTGAGTTTTGAGATACTAGTCCTGGGTCAACTATGTGTTTTACTAGTATTTTCTCCCAATCCATAACTTCCCTTTTCATCCTTTGAAAAGGTTCTTCTGCGAGGCAAAGAAATTTTAATTTTATGAAGCCCAATATATCAGTTTGTCCACTTATATATCGTGCAAATAGTGTCAAGTCTAAGAACTTTTTTGCCTACCCCAAGACTTGAAGGTTTTCTCCTGCTTTTTTAAAGGGTTTTATGGTTTCATATTTAAGTCTGTGGTATATTTTGAGTTCACTTTTGTGTGAAGTGTAAGGCTTAGGTGAGAATTAACTTTTTTGCATTTGAATGTCCAACACCATTTGTTGAAAGGCAAGCTTCCCTCCAGTGAATAGCTTTTGTTGTACTTTTATCAAATGTCTCTTGAACATATTTATATGGGTCTATTTCTTTTTTTTTTTTTTAACTTTCATTAGCATTTATTTTATGCTGAATTTACTACTGGGCCATAAGTTTTTGTTTCTTCAGTTTCTTCTGGGATAGCTTTTTCTTCTGTGCAACCTCCTCTGCTGGTTTAGGAACAACCTGGTTCTTTTTAGTAGCATCATCTCCCTGTGGCAGGGAGAGCTCACATGTGGGCTAATCCACCCACGAGCTCTGTAACTGCTGTGTCACATCTTGGGAGCTTTGTTCACCTGGATGTGCTCAATGACCAGAGAATCTACGTCTAAATCTTTATGGTCAGCATTACTCTCTGCATTTCTAAACATGCCCAGGAAAAACTCGTCACTCTTTTTGGGCCACTGACCCTGCATCCATCCCACTGTTTGGCCTTGGCACACCTACCAAGCTCCACCATTGTAGTGAGGTAATATCACACAGTGTTTCTGTGAAGTGACATTCTTCAGATATCTGGTGGCTTTTCAGATATGCATATCCTTGATGGCCAGAGCAGTTTCGTGAGTGTTCTTAAAGTGAACATGAAGATTTGGACCTCTTCATTTCCATGGTTTTGTGGGGTTTTCTGGGTGAAGTGAATAGCCAATCATTTTCAGAATTCACCTCTAGCTGTTTTCGGAAAGAGTACATTGGTTTATTTCTGAGTTATTTATTTTATTCCACTTATTGATGCCTCTATTCCCTCCACCAATACCATATCATCTTGATTACTTATAGCTATATAATAAAAAATAATACCAGATAGACTGATTCTTCCCACTATATAGTTATTTTCAAAATTATTTAGCAGTTATAATTCCTTTGCCTCTCTATATAAATTTTAAAATAATCTTGCCTACCAAAATTTTTCTTGGATTTTGATAGGAATTATATTAAACTTGTATATCAATTTGGGAAAAATACTATCTATACTACAATATGTTGACTCTTCCAATCCATAAACCTAGTGTAAATCTCCATTTTTTATATCTAGTTTGATTTCTTCATTGTTTTGCAGTTTTCAGCATATAAGTATTGTACATGTTTTGTTACATTTATACCTAAGTATTTCACATTTTAGAGCAACTTTAGGTGCTATTATTTTTTTAATTTTGATGTCCACATGTCCATTGCTAATATATATAAACATAATTGATTTTTTTAATGTTTATCTTGTATCCTCTGACCCTGCTGAACTCACATGTTAATTTTAGGAGTCTGGGCTTTGGGGGGTTTTGTTTGTTTTTTAATTGTTGTTGATTCCTTGGAATTTTCTACATAGACAATCTTGTCATCTGCAAAGAGGGACAATTTTATTTCCCCCCTTCTAATCTGTATGTCTTGTATTTTCTATTCTTATCTTGCTCCAGTGTCTAGATTTTCCAATGTGATGTTCAGTAAGAGTCTTGAGAGTTTACATTTATGTCTCATTCCCAGTCTTGGAAGATTTCAGTCTTTTGTTATTAAGTAAAATGTTAGTTGTATGTTTTATTTTTTGTAGATTCTGTTTATCAAGTTGAGGATGTTTCCACTATTCCTATTATTCTAAGAGTTTCTGTCATGAGTGGATGTTGAATTTTGTAAAATTCTTTTGCTGCATCAAATTATATTTTCCTATAGTCTGTTAATGAGGTAGATTACATTAACTAATTTCAAATAGTGAACCAGACTTGTACCACTCAAATAAACTTCCTCTAGGTCATGGTATACAATTCTTTTCATATATTACTTAATCCTATTTGATAATATTTTGTTAAGGTTATTTGGATTTATATTCATGAGTAATATTGGTTTGTGGCTTTGTTTGTTTGTTTGTTTGTTTTTGTACTGCCTTTATCTACTTTTGATATCAGGTAATGCTAGTTTCATAAAATAAATTGGGATGTGTTCTCTCCTCTATTTTCAGGGGAAAAAATTGGGTAGATTTTGTGCTAATTCTTCCTTAAATGTTTGGTAGAATTCTCCATTGACACCACTTGGGATTAGAAACATATTTTTTGGACGATTCTAATTATAAATTCAATTTACTTAATAGTTATAAAGTTTTCACCTGATCTAGTTCATCTTGAATGAGTTGTGATATTTTGCACTTTTCAAGGAAGTAGTTAATTTCATCTAAATAGTCAAATTTTTGTGTGCAGAGTTGTTTATATTATTCCCTTATTGTCATGCTGGCAGGTGGCAAATTGCAGAACACCAGAAACATGAGTAAAAGCAGAACATGTTTTCTGTCTTTTTATTTTCAGGTTTATAAAAACAAAAACAAAAAAAAGGAAATGTAGCATCGATAAGATATGAGTGCATCCTTTCATGTTTTAATAGCATGTGACTTCATGTTCATTTACCCTTTCTTAAGGGAAACAGTTGAAAGGCATTGCAATAATAAAAATAAAACTCCAAATGAGCATTATATTTTATTCAATAAAAATATTTGGGAAATTTTGCATATAAACAAAAGTTAAAAATTTTAAGCTATAGCTAAAGAGATTGTGTCACAAAGAAATGGCACCTGTGGCAAATTGTTTTCTAAGAACAAGAAAAGCAACACCACACAGGTGCTTACATTTTATAAGCATTTGGTGACTGCGCCAAAGCAGGACTGCATTTGAACATCAAGAAGATAAAAATCATGACTAGAGAAAACACATGCACTGGCCAATATGGTTCAGTTGGCTGGAGTGTCAGCCCATGGACCAAAGGTCTCAAGCTCGATTCCTATTCTCGGCACATACCCAGGTTGCAGGTTCATGGACAATGAAGACATTGAAATTATTAAAGATTTTGCTAATCTTGGTTCTAATTAAAATGGAAATTCCAGCCAAAAAATCAAGAGAAGACTGAAACTCAGAAGCACATCAATGGAAGAATTAGGAAAGATCACCAAGAACAAGGATGAGTTGTCATTAGAGACCAAGGCTAAGATCATCCTTACCCTCACACTTGTAATTACTATGTAGAGATGTAAAAATTGGACAGTCAGGAAGGCTGGTAGGGAAACACATGATTCATTTGAAATATGGGGTTTGAGGAAAGCTCTTTGGATCCTGCGAACCACCAGAAAGACAACTAAGTGGGTCCTCGGGCAAATTAAGCCTGAAACATTTCTGGAGGCAAAAACGACAAAACTGAAGCCATCTTACTTTGGGCACATCATGAGATGACAGGAACCCCGTCATTTGGAAAAGACAATGATGCAGGGAAGAAAAGAAGACAGCAGAAAGAGAGAAAGACCAGATATGAGATGATTGGCTCCGTAAAAGAAGCCATAGGCGTGCGTCTGTACGAGCTGAGCAGGATGTTGAGGACAGGACACGGTGGGACGTCACTCACCCACAGGGTTGCCAGGAGCCGAACCAGTGGCAGTTAGCTCACACAGGAAGAGAGAGTTACTCCATGTGCCCTTGGCCCTAGCTTCCCCTGTTTTGTTTCTACTCCACCCTCCTTTTTACACATGAAACAAATTAAAATAATACAAAAAGCAAAATAAGGTCTCCCTCTCCTGCCACCTCTAAAAGTATATCACAATACAGTCGCTTTAGACCACTTCTCTTTTTATGATCCTGCCAGAACCCCCCCCCCCCCCAATCTACATTGTATGCTTTTTTAAAATCCTCACCTGAGGACACTTCTTTATTACTTTTAGAGAGAGAGGAACATTGATTGGTTGCCTAATGGTATGTACCCCGATCAGGGATGGGGGGATAGAATCTGCAACCTGGGTACGTGCCTTGGCTGAGAATCAAACCCACAACATTTCAGTTTCAGGAGGACATTCCAACCAACAGAGCCACACTGGCCAAGGCTGCACCGTATGCATTTAACCCGATATTTTTTTCTTTCTTCCTTTTATTTATTTATTTGTGTTTGTTTGTTTATTTATTTATTTTAAGCAGCATTTAATTCACTCTTTGTTAGTGTAGAAGAGGCATTTGGCTTTTTTTTTTTTTCCCCCAATTACAGCTTACATTCATTGGCTTTCTTAGTAGTGGCTTCTTTTTTAACCTCCCTTCTCCCAATGTTTGTTAGCTTTACCTTTTTAGGTGTCCTATTACTTACCTGTAAACTCTGGGAGATACGCTCACATCTCTATTTCACAGTCCACTAAATCGGTAGTGCACCTTCTCACCATAAACCAAAGAAACGACACTTTTCTTTAAGCCCTCCTCCTCCTCCTCCTCCTCCTCCTCCCAGTTCTTGTCAGCTTATGCCATGATGCAAGGATCATCCATTTTTCTCATGATACCAGTGGTTAACTGTCCCAAAGTGCCAGCACTGGTCTCTTGCTTACTACCCCCGGTCATTCTGGAAGCAATTTTTCTTGCATGTCTAGTTTAATTACAGCTCATGGGTTTGAAATTTGTCTTGGGGCAAAACAGAGTGAAGTAAATTTTTCTTTCAGAAAGAGAATGTGGGATATAAATTTTTTGAATCTCTCCATACCACCATAATGTCTTTGTTTTTGTCTCATACCTGATTGACATGTTCTTGGATATATACATATAGTATTAGGTTTGTTTTCTGTCAGAACTTGGAGTGCATGCTCCCACTCCCTGTTGGCATTCCAAGATACTGATTAAAAACTTCAGTGTAATGCTCATTTTTGTGATAGAACATTTGTTTATATTTTTCGTGTTCAAGATCTTTTGAATCTCTTTAGTCCTGGTGTTCTAAAATCTTATTACCATGTGTCTGGTGTAAGTCTTAAACTTCATTGTTCTTAGCATTAGTTTGGCGCTTTCATTCTGAAGACGTTGTCTTTTTTTCAACTCTAGGAAATGTCATGATTATTTCATCTCATTTTTTTGTTCTTTCCTCCTCTGGTTTTAAAACTTATTGGACAAACTTTGGGTTTTATATATTGATTGTTTCTCTTTACTCTTCTCATATTTTATACCCCTTTTTCTTTTTTTCTGGGAGAGTTCCTTGAAATTTTTTTTATAGTCCTTGTTTAAATGTTGGTGATTATAATATTAAAATTCCATAAATTATTTGTATACCTTGATTTTTCCACTTTTTGTATGAGAAAATTCTTACTTGAGAAATTATAATGTCTCTATCCCTCTGAGGACACTAATAGAGAGCTTTAAAATAACTTTTCTCTAAATCATCCTTATTTCCTCTAATGTATTGTTGTCCTCCAGTGGATTTGGCAGATTCTCTGTCCAGATATTGACATATTGTCGTTCACAGTAAGTACAGAGGAGGGCATTACTTGCTACTAGAATCTACTGGATAGAGTCCAGGGATGCTGCTAAACATCCTATAATGTACAAGACACCCCCCATAATAAAAAATAACTAAAAAATCCAGCCCAAAATGACGACAGTGCAGAGGGTGAGAAACCCTTTCCTAGAGTGACATTTTTTTCCCTTCTTTTTATTTTTTGCCTTAAACTGCTGGTTTCTATTGTCAAGTCTTTCTTATAAAATGATTACACTGAGAATATGATTCTTGGCATGAATTGATCCACTTCCCTGACGCATTTCTCCATAATGTGCTTCGCTCTGCACCTGAAACATGCAGCCCAATTAGAGCCCCTGCAACTACCAGAACTAGGACGCAGTGCTATCTCCGTCAGCGGCCCACACACTGGAAAGCCTTAGCCCTCACTTTCAGATTGTCGGAACTCCTCTGAAGAGTTCTGCTGCTTTCCTAGAGCAGGTGAACGCTGCAACTAGTTACACACATAGGATTGGAGACTGTAACCCAGAACTCCTCCGGACTTGTGACCAACAGCCTCCATTTCTGCTTTGCACCTATGCCGTTCTCTGTACCTGCTGACCTGAATGAACTCCGAGACCAGATGAGCTCTGCCCCGAAGGCTCTTCCAACTTTATCAGAGCCTGTTCCTCCTGCTCTCAGGAGTAGGCTCCTCATGCTTTCATCTGTCTTTACTGCAATTTCAAATGGGATTTGGGAAGGATGAGTCAGAGGCATGTTCAGCTCAGTCCACAAACTTGAACTCAAAAGCTCTTTTTGTTTGTTTTCAAATTAAGATGTCTGTTTACAAGGTTTGCTTACAAAAAGCTACACTTTCAAAATGATTTTAGAAAAAAATAGTTCATCATATATGTATTGGAAATAGAAATTTCTAATCAATTTAGAATAAGAAAAAACCACTGGATTTGTAACATTTTGAAAATGATGTCACTGTTCAAGGCCTAGGCTTAATGTTTAAAATGAGGTGTTTGAATCACCTGCAGATTCTTTTTTGCTCTATTTTCCATTGTAAAATGAAGACAGATATTTAGAATGAGACTTTATATTTTGAACATTAATATTTGATTACAGCATCTTGTAATGATAATGATATAGTGCATGACTAGGCTTTCCTTGTGACATAAAATGGAGTGGTATAAACTATTTCACCCTAATAAACCAATATTTATGAGTCTCTTTTGTGCAAATACAGAGCCTCAGTTTCCTTGTATATGTTATTCATATTATAATGTTTTTCATCAGAAGCACATATGAATATGTTAGCCTAAAGATACTTATCAACAGAGGGAAAGAGACATATAATGCTGATAACAGATTTATTAATGATGAGAATATATAAAATCTGCCACCAAAAGGCCCTAGAGCATCTAATAACTTTGTATCAAAAGAATCTTTTAGAGATTATGACTACTGGTTGTTCTGTTCTTCATGGAAAAAAATACCAGATTTGGTAGATTTATCCACTTTACAAGCTATAAATATTTGAAAGGTAGATGGTCTGTTTTGCTGCTTAAGGAGAAAAACTCAAGGAAAAAATATATACACTGGCCTATTCAAGAGAAAGCAATTCAAAACTCTAGAAGCCCTGAAACCCGGGACTGACAGTTTTCAGTACTGTGAGATGCATCGCTGCTCTCCCAGAAATGCACAGAGGCCCTGACTTCTCTTCAGTCAACAGCAGCAACAACAAAAAACTTCATCACTGTGCTAACGCAAAGGTAAAGAAAGAAGGTTTATCTTTTCTCTTGCGAAACTGTGACAGCCTTCAGTATTGACTAAGGATGAAACCTTGATAACATCAGCCAGTAGTTTGGAATAGTATCCACCTACTTAAAACCATGTAGAACAGTATTGGACAGACACTGATGGTGATTCTCCAAATAATGGAAAGGCACAAACATACAATATAAATATCATATATAACATATTAACATTAAATAGCCAATATATAACCCTGGCCAGGTGGCTCAGTTGGTTGGAGCATCATCCCATACACCAAAAGGTTGCAGGTTCAGTCTCCAATTGGTGCACATACCTAGGTTGTACACATGGGAAAAAATCAACTGGTGTTTCTCTCTCACATTGATGTTTTTCTCTATCTCGCTCCCTGTCTCTCTCCCCCACCCCCTCTAGCTCTCCCTTATACTCTCTCTAAAATCAATAAACATATCCTCAGGTGAGGTTAAAATATGTATGTGTGTGTTCATTGGTCTTTAATATCTGAACACAAATAACTAAAATAATTTAAAAATAATTTCAGCAGAACAACTTTGTAACCTTCATGGGAAACACATTCTAACATTTAACAACTCTTACTATCAGAACACACTTCCTTCATCTAATCTAAATCCCATACATTGTAATTTAAATCTACTTCTATCCCCAACAGGGATGCAGTGCAGCTGGTCAGCATCCTCTATATAATAATCTCTCATGTATTTGACTCTCATCATTAAACGCCCTTACAGCCATCTTTCCTCAGGCAAAATGACCTTAAAGCCCTAACTTCTCATAGATCATATTTTCTAAGACTTGAATCATTCTAAAGTTCCATCTTTGGGACAGCTCCAAGTTCTGTGCATCTCTTTGTTTCCTCTCAAACGTCTCTGTCTCCTCTTTACTAGCATCTATGGAGTGTTCCTCTCTTATCAACGTAGTTAGGGGGCAAACTCAAGACTAGAGTAGCTTTAATATAAGAACTCAACAATCTTCATTATAAGAATATCCATGCCAGAGAGCTGGGGAATAAAACTCAAATAATGACACCTGAAAACTAAAATGATTCTGATGCATTAGATCAGGCTCTCTTTTCCCTTCTGTAAAGTTGTCATGACTAACCTTATCTCACAAACTGTTGGGCTATATCACAGGAAAACAGCTATCTCAAGCCTCCGTGTGCTGATTTTCAGCCTTTTCTATAACAGAAAACAGGACAAAACTAACAAATGGGAGTCTCAATATTACAGAGAAAATACCAAAAAATTCTTTTCACTGATTAAGTTTTCTTTTCTGAGCTGATCTAACCTCAAGCAAACCTATAGATAAGTCTCCTGAGTAATTAATATGACAGGAAGAGGAAAAAAACCATTGTCCAGGAAGGCACTGGAGAGAATGCTAAAGCCAGGAGCTAAGTGTGTCATTCATTGGGCCATGATAATATCTCCATGGAATCGTTGATGAAAAGAAAGCCAAAGGCAGCCTGAGTTTGCTGCTTATTGTTAACAGTCCTCTTCCTGATAGGAATAGCCATAGAGATAGTTTTCTTGCTTCTCCAAAGCCTAGAGACCTGTGGTCCAAAGTATACATTCAAATCATTTCTATGCCTATTAAAAAAACAACCACCACCAATTATATTCTAATAATGCTGTTCCCACACAAAATCCATGTCTCTTTAAAAATATATTCCAGGTCAGTTGTAGAATATACACATTCAAAGGAATCTTTTACATGCTTGGATAGGTTTATTTCTTGGTATTTTATTCTTTTTGAAGCAATTGCAAATGGGATTGTTTTCTTAATTTTCCTTTCTGTTAGTTCATTATTGGTAAATAAAAATGCAACTGATTTCTGGATATTAATTATGTATACTGCTATTTTGCTGAATTCACTTATCAGTTCTAGTAGTTTCCTGGTAAAATCTTTTGGGTTTTCTATGTACAGTATCATGACTTCTGCAAATAAAAGGTTTTACTTCTTTCTTTCCAATTTTTATGCCCTTTATTTCTTCTTGTTGTCTGATTGCTGTGGCTAGGACTTCCAGTACTATGTTGAATAAGACAGGTGAAAGCAGACATCCCTGTCTTGTACTTGATCTTAAGGAGAACGCTTGTAGTTTTTGTCCATTGAGTATGATGCTGGCAGTGGGTTTGTCATATATGGCCTTTATTCTGTTTGGGTATGTTCCCTCTATTCTCACTTTGCTGAGAGTTTTTATCATAAATGGGTGCTAGATTTTGTCAAATGGTTTTTCTGCATCTATTGATATGATTATGTGGTTTTCATTCTTTATTTTGTTTATGTGGTGCATCTCATTTATTGATTTGCAAATGTTGTACCAGCCTTGCATTCCTGGAATAAATCCCACTTGATCATATGGTATAATATTTTTGATGCATTGCTGTATTCAGCTTGTTAATATTTTGCTGAGGATTTTAGTGTCCATGTTCATCAGAGATATTGACCTATAATTTCCTTTTTTGTAGTGTCTTTATCTGATTTTGGAATTAGGATAATGCTGGACTCATAAAATGAGCTTGAAGCTTTCATCCTCTTGAATTTTTTGGAGTAGTTTGAGGAAAGGTGTTAGTTCTTCTCAGAATGTTTGAAAAATTCACTGGTGAAGCCATGTGGTCCAGGGCTTTTGTTTGTTGGGAGGTTGTTTTTTATTACTGCTTCAATTTCATTAGGTTTAATCTGTCTATTCAGATTCTCTGATTCTACCTAGTTTAGTTCTGGAAAATTGTATGTTTCTAGAAATTTATCCATTTTGTCCAAGTTGTCCAGTTTGTTGACATATAATTGTTCATAGCATTTTTTTACAATTTCTTTAATTTCTGTGGTATCAGTTGTTATTTCTCCTATTTCACTTCTGATTTTATTTAACTGGGTACCCTCTCTTTTTTTTTCTTGATGAGTCTGGTTAAAGGTTTGTCAATCTTGTTTATCTTTTCAAAGAAAAAACTCTTGGCTTCATTGATCTTTTTTGTGTCAGTTTTTAGACTCTATTTCATTCATTTCTGCTCTGATCTTTATTACTTCCTTCCTTCTACTCACTTTAGGCTTTTTTTATTGTTCTTTTTCAAGTTCCTTTAAGTGTAAAGTTAGATCGTTTACTTGAGCTTTCTCTTGTTGTTTTTGTTTTTGTTTTTTTCAGACAGACCTGCAATGGTATGGATTTACCTCTTAGGATTGCTTTCCCTGTGTCCCACGGATTTAGGATTGTTGTGTTCTCATTTTCATTTGTTTCAAAGTATCTTGTACTCAGAATATTATAAGACACTGATGAAAAAAAACTGAAGAAGACACAAGTAAGTGGAAGGACATACCATGTTCATGGATAGGAAGAATTAACATCATTAAAAGGTCCATACTACCCAAAGCAATCTACAGATTCAACACAATTCCTATCAATATTTCAGTGACATATTTCACAGAACTACAACAAATATTTCAAAACTGTATGTGGAACTACAAAAGGCCCTGCACAGCAACAGTGATCTTGAGAAAAAAAGAACAAAGTTGGAGGAATCACACTACCTAATATCAAACTATACTATAAGATCATAGTAATCAAACCAGCATGGTACTCGCATAAAAAGAGACATATAGATAATAGATCAATGGCAAAGAATAAAGAGCTCAGAAATAAACCCACACCTTTACAGTCAATTAGTATTTGAAAGAGGAAGCAAGTACATACAATCGGCTAAAGATAAATTATTCAATAAATACTGTTGGGAAAATTGGACAGATAAGTGCAGAAAAATTAAACTAGACAACCTTCTTACACCACACACAAGAATAAATTCAAAATGGATAAAAGACTTGAACGTTAGACCCGAAACCATAAAAATCCTAGAGAAAACTTAGGCAGCAAAATCTCAGACATTGCTCATAGCAATATTTTATTGGATATATCTCCCCAGGAAAGGGAAACAAAAGAAAAATAAACAAATAGGACTATATCAAACTAAAAAGGTTTTGCACAGCAAAGAAAAACATCAGCAAATTAAAAAGACAACCCACAGAATGGGAGAATATATTTGTCAATACATTTGATAAGTGGTTAATAGCCAAAATTTATAAAGAACTTATAAAACTTAATACCAACAAAACAAACAATCCAATTAAAAAGTGGGCAAAGGACCTGAACAGACACTTATCCAAAGAGGACATACAGATGGCCAACAGGCATATGAAAAGATGCTCAACATCACTAATCATGAGAGAAATGCAGATTAAAACCACAATGAGATATTATCAATAAATGGCTATTACCAATAAATCAACAAACAACAAGTGCTGGTGAGGATGTATAGAAGGAGGAACCCTTTGCACTGTTGATGTGAATGCAGACTGGTGTAGTAACTGTGGAAAAAGCAGTACAGAGATGCCTCAGAGAATTAAAAATGTAACTGTGTTTTGACCCAGTGATCCCACTTCTGGAAATACATCCAAAGGAACCCAAAACACTAATTCAAAAGAACATAAGCACCCCTATGTTCATTGCAGCATTATTTACAATTGCCAAGATACAGAAGCAGCCCTGGTGTCCATCAGTAGATGAGTGGATAAAACAACTATGGGACATTTACACAATGGAATACTACTTGGAAATGAAAAAGAAGAAAATCTTACCCTTTGCCACAGCATGGATGGACCTGGAGAACATTACGCTAAGTGAAAAAAGCCAGTCAGAGAAAGACAAATACCATATGATTTCACTCATATGTGGAATCAATAAACAAACTGAACTAACAAGTAAAACAGAGACAGACTCATAGATGGAGAGCAGGTTGACAGTTAAGGAATTAAGGGGGTGTTAAGGGGTTAAGGGATTGAGTCACAAGGAAAAAGGACTTGTGGACATGAACAACAGTGTGGTGACTGCAGGATGGAGAGGATATAAGGGGACTAAAGGGTAATGGGAAAAAATACAATATTAAAAAAAAGGGGAGTATAATTTCTTTACACTGGAACTAATTTTCCAACTCATTTTACCAAGCTTGATTTTCTACCTTGTCGTCAAAAGTAGCTCCATTGTCCTTTATAAGATTGTAAAGGGTCTTAAGTCTGAGAGGGAGGAATTGTTATTTTTTATTGTTAAAATATTTAACTAATTAATTAATTAACTTTAAAAAAAGAAGAAGAAGAATATATGAAAGGGTGAGGCGGGAGAGCTTGTATATACGACCCATGGGCATGGACTTGGAGAGGGGATTGTTGGGGAAGGGGGGGTGCTGGGCGGAGGGGAGCAAAGGGGAAAAAAATTGGAACTATTGTAACAATATAATCAATAAAATATACTAAAAAAAAAAAAAAAAAAGTAGCTCCAAATTATTTTTGCTGTTTTCTAGAAATCAAATTCACTCTTCTTTATACTTCTATCATAATTTCCTCCTTTTTCTCAAAAACCAAACATGTATTTATTTCATCACACAAAGATATATAATAATTATATATATCACCTTTATACAGTAAAGAGACTGATAACTATATATAATTAGGCAAAGAGATAAAGCTGTGAGAAAATACACTAAAATATTAATGTTGATTATTTCTGTTAATTATGATAAATTTTTAATTTCCTTCAATATGTCCATTTCTTCTACCAGAAAACAGAACTTTAAATCATACTCTCACATTATCATTTTTAGTAGTCACCAAGTGGTACTAAATTAAGGCTAACACAGCTGTTCTTTAACTCTGGACATGGAGAATTGATAACAGAGAGATAAAATTTTAATATCCTCCTTACTGTGGATTATACTTTTACTATTGTGCCCCCTTCAACATGCATTTAGTCCCTCACTAATTCTTACTCATGTCCCAAGCAAGAATTAATTTACTAGCCAAAACAACTTTTTGTTTCTTGTGTGTCCCAATAACTGGTAAAATTTCTCTGTACAGGTGTATGCCTCCTACTGTTAAATGTTCCATCTTAAACTCAACCTGCTTATTTGGTGGGTATGGCTTTCTCCCTAACTTTACTCCATTAACCCTATTTTCTCGCCTTGAAATATTCAAGAACATTGAGTATCATGGTGGCATATCTAAAATATGCATCCTCTATTTATTCTAACACGTTATATTGTGAAAAACAACTGCACAGAATGACTCAATTTTCCCAGGACCTGAAAAAGGTCCAGGACATACTAAGTGTATCAGGCTTATCTGCTGAATGACATGACTGTGGATATTGATGGGAAAACTGTCTCTTGCTTATTCTCAAGATCTCTAGCTTTACCTATTTAAATATAGGTATTTCTTCTCTCTCATAATGAATTGGGGTCATTTTATTTGCATAGACAAACAATTCTTTGCAGCAATTTATTAGTCAACTCTATTTAAAACAAAATAAACCCCAATTGAACTTGAATTGGGCAATGGGCATCTTCTCTTTCAATAAGCATTCTAAAGGCTTTCTACACAACTACCTTCTTTATAGCCAAATATAGTTTACAAATAACAGGACCTTATCTCCTTATACTTCTGATTTTTTCTACTATCATGTTCTTCAGTCAGTATTCATTTACTGCACTGTTACTCCCACGACTATTTCCTCTGAGACATCCAAAAATATTTTAAGAGCCAATTACCTTAAATTCACTTACTTCAAATGCATAATTTTATAGCATGAGATATCCAGTTCTGATTTGATGATTACTCAGATCTTGTCAAAATCATACTGTGAAGCATGAGTCTGCATCTATTGGTAGTACTAAATTCAGTAACTGACTACACATTCTAAAGAGAAAACACATAATTTCTCTTGATTTGTTTTTTACTTACATGAGACCAGATCACTGAAAGACTTGGGTTATAAAACTGATATGCATCTTTACAGAGCCAGAAGCACTCTGAAATTATTTCATAAAATCCCTTTTACTCCCCTGTGCTATATTTACTCTTTTAGCCTTTCCCGATACACTTTACGTTCTCCTATCTCTTCATGGGACTCTTCAGTGTCATCATTAACTTTCCTAGGACAATGTAGAAAAAATATGTCTGTTGCATTACTCCAAATGCATAAAATACAGAATAAGTTTAATGTTTGGTCCACATATTTCCTAAGAAATTAAAGTGATTTAAATATCAATCCATAAACAGCAATTACGAAAAAAAAATGTATGGATACCTTCACGCGCTGTGTGTTTCAAATGAGCTTAGGTTTCAAACATATTTCACATGTAACTATTGGATAACCTACAATCAAGGCAGAAAGGGTTGCAGAAAGAAGAGAGTGGTCACACTGACCTACAGGTGGGAGAAACTTCTTATGAGAACTGATGCTTGAGCTGAACCTTGGAAGTGGCAGGCCCTGCTCTGAGCACAGGTGTATAGCCACAAGAACTTCACCCTCTGGGGCCTGCTTTTGTTATAATTTTAGGAGTAGTTGTTGACTCTTCGATTAGAACTTTCAAGAGCTATAATTACCACGTATGTTCCTAAAGAGGTTTTCCATGAGTTCTCCGAGTTCTGGTTTCCATTATGTATTACTCTCTCAAGGACCCTAAGTGTATCAAAATACTGAAGCTTATTTTACATAGGGCCTCAAAATAAATAAATATTCATGTCAAATATGATACCCTAGAAAATTTCAGTACAGCATTCCTAATGTGTCAAGGAAACAAAAACTAAGATAATATGTCATTACCTTTTAAATGTGAAAAAAATATTCATGTAACAACAGAAATTGGATAGGAGCCTATTTATTTTCAATATCTAAATAGTAACTATTGAAACATTTACTGGTCAACTGTAACATACAGAAACAGATCTGTTCTCAAGGGGGCTATAAACTAATGAGGGAAACAAAGGTATATGAGGCCTGTTCAGCAGCTATCCAGTCATGTAATATGAGAAATAGAGACATTTATTGAAGAAGATACAAGAAACATTGTACATAGAACAATGACACCTCAGTCCCCTTCAAAGTAGGCACCTTGGGACCTCCCACAGCTCTCCCAATTGCCATCAGCTGCCCCATAGTATATTCCTGAATCTTATCAATGGTCTGATGTCTCTTGCCTTTCAAAGGTGATTTTAGTTTTGGGAAAAGCCAGAAGCTCCAGGATGCCAAATCTGGGCTGTAGGGGGACTGAGCCACCTGGGTGACTTGATGTTTCACCACAAAACTCTGCATGAGACGTGATGCATGAGCAGGTGTGTTGTGATGAAGCTACCAATCACCAGTTGCCCACAGCTGCAGCCTTCTGAGTCATCTGAATAGTTTCCCTGGAGGAATGTTCAAGCTCAACACAAAATCTGATGCAGATTCGTTGCTCTACTCACTCAGTCATTTGAATGCAATGGCCACACAGTACACATGCTCACTCAATTGTGTCTACTGCCCCCACTGACTAGTACAGTGAAGTCGTCATTGTTCACGCATGCGCATTCCAGTCCACTCTCCTTGGCTGCCAGGTTACATCGATGTCACACAAACCATTCTCATTATATTAACAATGCTGGGCTTTTTCCAGACAAACCTTATACATATTAGATATTACTGTGAGAGAATATTCTAAGTTTCAACCAAAGAAATTACAGACTCACAAAACTAGCAGAATTCTATTGAAATTCCAACCTGTCAAAATAATTTTAAACATGTAAATAAAGATAAAGAAGACTTTCTCTGTGATGACTACGGTTCTTTTATATCAGAGAATTTCTGTTAAAAAATTTGTCACCGGAAAATGGGAATTTTAAAACAGCACAGATGTTAAGTAATAACTGTTTCTGATGCCCTTCAACCAAGTGAACAGCAGGATTTAAGAACCTTTCATTTCAGATTAACTCTTTTCCCCTAATATCTACTGAAAAGAAAGAAATGTAAATTATTACCTGAATTCTAAATGAATAAAATTACTTAATTGAGTATTATGCTTCTTCTTCTATAAAAGGAGACTTGTGAAACAACTCAACTTCTCCAATGTAAATTTATAATCTGGATTTGTCATTCATTACACACCTAATAGATAACTATTTTTCAAGTACTCAGAGCCTGAAATAGAAATGTGTTGAATGAATGAATGAATGAATGTTGAAAAATGAATAAATTGACTTCTGTGTTGACAAGTGATTGTGGGACCCTACTCTTTATCCTCCCTTCCCACAACAACATAAATTTTGTGACTTGATAAACTAGTTTAGTTCAAAATAGATACATGCATTTGTTCCCATCTATTGATCTATATATACACATGTATATATCTTCATATATTTTCAAAGAGTATTTTATGCAGTCAAGCAGAAATAATCCTTTGAGTTGTTCACATCTTTTGTGTAATTA
This sequence comes from Furipterus horrens, assembly GCF_987537825.1. NCBI lineage: Eukaryota > Metazoa > Chordata > Mammalia > Chiroptera > Furipteridae > Furipterus > Furipterus horrens. Next base: position 82,547,803 of record NW_028327182.1, read on the forward strand.
GGTAATTAGTATGTACTAGCCATAGTAAAATAATAAACCTGAAACTCTGAGAATAATTATGGGATCTTATTTTAAAAAGTGTTTATGACCCAAGACTTTGTTACAGATGATTGTTTAAATATTTATCACTACTGTTTAATATTGTGGAGGAGGTTGCATATCAACTTCTTTCTTTATAGCTAATTTGTAATGGTCTGTTTCAGTGAGAAGTAAGACAGGGAGAAGGGACTTAACATTCATTAAGAACCCCCTGTGTACTGCATGCTTTATACACAGAATGTCACAAAATCTTCACAAAAATCCCTTGAGATATTAGCCTCATTTTTTCACTAGACGAAATAAATTATCAGAAGGTATCATTTGTAAAATTAGATCACTAACTGATGAGTTGAATTATAATTTTAATCCACAGTTGTGTGCTTTCAAAACCCATGTCCTTCCCACATATATTACTCTATCCTTTTTAAAGGAAGGACCCCTCCTCCAAAGAAAAAAGTGGTGTCTAGCAGCTACTACAAGCTTCATGAGGAAAGATCCTGGAAAACATGTAATAACTGATACACTGCCTCTTTCCCTCTAAAACAATGGCCAGCATATAGCAGCTACTTATTAAAAAGTTATATAATGAATAATTAGGGCTCTTAAAATGCTTTCACCCTTCTCCAGATTTCACCCTGGTTCAAATTCTGAATGACCTGAGAACTAACTTGGTCCTCCACTGCATGAAATTTAGGTAACCTGTCCCCAAATCACTGCATTCTATCTCTATAGAAATTAGCTATTTCTCATTAGATAAATGCATGTTTAATTAGCAAGGACTTTGTAGTCTAAGACACTTAAGTGAATAGAACCTGTTCTAGTAATCTAGTGTCCCTCTTCTCTGAGTATAATGGCCTTCTCCATTAAAATAAATACTATAAAATGCAGTAGCCACCACTTTGATCTCAAGAATTTATCCTCTCCCCTCAACACTACTACTGAAAACTGGCTGTGGTGAGCAGACATGAAAGTGTAAAATGTCCCCCAATGACCTTCGTGTCCTGGTAGTCACACCCTTGTGTAATCCCTTCCCCTTGAATGTGAGTGGGTCCTGTAACTTTCTTTGCACCACTAGAATCCAGGGAGGTGTTGTGATACCACTTCCACGATTACTTTACATAAGATTGTAATGTCTATCTTGTTTGTAGATGTTCTTTCTTGTTGACTTCAATAAAGCAATGGCCATATTGCAGAGGCCCACAGTGTAGGAAAGTAAGGGAGAACTTTAACCAACAACTAGCAACAAACTGAGGTGCTTATACCAATATATATCAAGGAACTGAATTTTGACAATAAACATATGAGGCAGGGAGCAGATCCTTCCTTAAGGAGTTACAAATTAGACTGAAGCCCCAGCCAATGCCTAGACTGTAGCCTTGCAAAGGACTTGAATAAGCAGAACCCAGACTCCTGACCCACAGAAACTGTGAGAAGGTAAAAGTGTTTGCTGTTTTAAGCAACCAAGTTTGTGATAATTGTTATGTAAGAATAGATAACTAATACACTGCCACATAATTTCAATTGTGCTAGAGGTGTTATAAGTCCCCACAGGTAGACTGATCTCTATTTCAAGGTTTCTTAGACTTATCAGACCCAACCTTCCACTTTATTTTATTTTATTTTATTTTATTTTATTGTGTTCTACTACAGTTGTCCCATTTTTGCCCCATTGCTCTCCCCTGCCCTGCCCCCACCCCAACATACACTGTCAATCCCCACCCTGTTGTCCGTGTCCATGGGTCATTTATAGTAGTTCCTTGACTGGACCTTTCCTCCCTTGTCCCCCTCCATCCTCCCTTCTGATCACTGTCAGTGTGTTCCTTGTTTCCATGGCTCTGGTTCTATTTTTGCTTGTTTGTTTATTTTGTTCATTAGGTTCCTATATTAGGTGAGATCAGATGGTATTTGTCTTTCAACTGCCATTTTATTAATAGAGATTTTTAATATGATTTTCATAAGTTAAAATAAGTTATACAGTCTATGAATTAAAATGTATACTACTACCATCTACCTATATAAATGATTTAAAAATCAATATAATTATTTAGCTATAATATAAAAAAAGATTTTAAGGAATATTAACTCAAAATAAAATTATGTGTACTTCATATATAAACACATGAAAAACAACATTAGAAGACATAACAAAGGTGATCAAGAGGCTATAACAACTGTATATATTTATACTCCCAACACTGGAACACCTACATATTTAAAGCAAATATTGACAAATCTGAAGGGAGAAATAAACAGCAATACAATAATATCAGTGAGCTGCAATAGTACATATTCAACAATGAATAGATCATCCAAACAGATAATCAATAAGGGGACCCCTGGACATAAACTACACGCTAGACAAAATGGACCTCACAGACATATACAGAACATTCCATCCCACCACAGCAGAATTCACATTCTTCTCAAACAGTAATGAAACATTCTCCAGGACAGATCATATGTTAGGTCACAAAACAACTGGACCCATACCTTACACCATACACAAAAATAAACTCAAAATAGATTTAAAAAGTTGAACATAAGACCTGAGAACCAAAAAACTCCAAGAAGGAAACAAAGGGGAGAAGCTCCTTGATATCAGTCTTGGCAAATGACTTTTTTGGATTTGACACCAAAAACACACAGGCAGCAAAAGCAAAAACAAACAAGTGGGACTACATCAAACTAAAAAGCTTCTGCACAGCAAAGGACACCATCAGGGAAAATGTAACCTATGGAATGGGAGAAACTATTACCAACTACATATTAGATAAAGGGTTAATACCCAAAATATACAAGGAATTCATACAACTCAACAACAACAACCACACACACACACACACACACACACATATGACTAACCCAATTTTAAAATGGTCAAAAGACCTCAACAGACATAGTTCCAACAAAGACATACAAGTGTCCAACAAGTACATGAAAAGGTGCTCAAGAACACTAGTCATCAAGGAAATGAAAACACAATGAAGTATCACCTCGTAACTGTTAGGATGTCTAGTATCAAAAAGACAGGAATAACAGGTGCTGCCAAGGATGTGGAGATAAGGGAAATCTTGCCTACTGTTGTTGAGAACGTAAACTGGTACAAACACAATAGAAAACACTAGGGAGGTTGTTCAAGAAACTAAAAATATGATCCAGCAGTCCTACTTCTGAGTACGTATACAAAGCATATACATTTGCATATAGACAAAATCATTACCTTAAAGAGATTGCTGTACTGCTACGAGCACCGTTATATAGGATACCCAAGATAAGGAAACAACCTAAGTGTCAGCAGATGAGCAGATAAAGAAAATGGGAATATAATACAACATACCACAATAGAATATTATTCAGCCTTTTAAAAGAAGAAAATTTTTTCCTTTGAAACAATATGAATGAGCCTGGGGGGGGAGGGGGCATTATGGTAAGTGCAATAAGCCAGACAGAGAAAGAAAAATACTGGATGGTATCACTTATATGTGGAATCTTAAAAAGTTCATCTCAAAGGAACAGAGAGTAAACAAGTGGTTGTCAAGCACTGGGTGGCTGGGAAAATGGGGATGGGTTGGTAAAGGGTACAGACTTTCACTTATAAGATGAATAAGGCCCGAGGCTCTAATGGTGACTAGTTGATGACACTGCCTTGTGTAGTAAAAATTTGCTAAGAGAGTAGAACTTAAATGTTCTAATCAGAGAGAGAGAGAGAGAGGAGAGAGAGAGAGAGAACAAAGTACTCGAATGATTGCACCCATCATTCAGGATCATGGAAATGCAAAAGCAACAGCTCCATCTTGCATGTAGATTGATAGCCTGTTTTGTATTCTTTTTTTATTTATTTTCCTTTACCATTTAGCCCCTCTGCAATCACCACACTGTCTTCCATGTCCGTGAGTCCTTTTTTCTCAATCCCTCCACCCCCTAAGCACCCCCCGCCCATAGCTGTCACCCCGCTCTCTATCTATAAGTCTGTCTCTATTTTGCTTGTTAGTTCAGTTTGTTCACAAGAATCCACATATGAGTGAAATCATACGGTACTTGTCTTTCTTTGACTGGCTATTTCACTTTGCATGATGTTCTCCAGGTCCATCCATGGTGTTGCAAATGGTAAGATTTTCTTCTTTTTATGGCTGAGTAGAATTCCATTGTGTAAATGTCCCACAGTTGTGTTATCTACTCATCTACTGATGGGCACGTGGGCTGCTTCCAAATCTTGGCAATTGTAAATAATGTTGCAATGAACATAGGGGCGCATATATTCTTCTGAATTGATGTTTCAGGTTTCTTGAAATAAATTCAAAGAAGTGGAGCATAAGGCAGTTCCATTTTTAATTCTTTGAGGCATCTCCATAATGCTTTCCACAGGGGCTGCACCAGTCTATTCCCACCAACAGTGCATAAGAGTTCCCCTTTCTCCACATCCTTGTCAGCACTTATTGTTTATTGATTTATTGATGAGAGCCATTCTGACAGGTGTGAGATGATATATCATTGTGGTTTTAATTTGCATTTCTCTGATGTTTAGTGATAGTGACATTGAGCACCTTTTCATATATGTCTATTGGCCATCTGTATGTCCTCTTTGGAGAAGTGTCTATTTAGGTCCTTTGCCCATTTTTTGATTGGACTCTTTGTTTTGTTGGTGTTTTGTAAGTTCTTTATAAATTTTGAATATTATCCCCTCATCAGATGTATTGTCAAATATATTCTCCCATTCAGTGGTTGTCTTTTCATTTTGTCAATGGTTTCCTTTGCATGCAAAAGCTTTTTAGCTTGATGTAGACTCATTTGTTTATTTTTTTATTTTGTTTTCATTGCCTGTTTTGAATTCTTAACCCAAATGTCATAAGCAGTGTTGCTTTGGGGCATATCGTTTTCTAAAATGTTGAACATTCAGCATCTCTGAATAAAATAATATAAAATATTGTTGATTTACCTGAGTTGTCTTCCTTGGAAACTCAAGAGTACATTAAAAAAGGTGGGCACATCCTAGGCAAAGAGACCCAGACCTGCCTCTTGGCAGCGGTGTTGCTGGTGTAAATTTTGTCACTGAAAGAGGTCAAATGCTGGAGTCCCAGAGACAGGAATGTTCCCCATGCACAAGGCTCTCCAGAAAACGATAAAGGAGAGCTCCCAGGTCCATTTCACTCATCAAGGGCATCACTTAGGGGGACACTGCCAACTTCTTGATGCTGGCAACCATGAAAACAACTAGAACTCTGAGATACCCTGTCACTTTTGTGTGAGTTGATTTTTAGTTGTTGTTTGCTCAGTATTGATTTAGAAAGACAACAGTAAATTTGAAGTTAGAAAGAAGTGTAAGGAGCCCTGTGTCTCAGAGTGACATCTGATTCATCACAAAGGATTTCCCTCTTTGCTTCCCAATGAGTCACTTGTTCACGGAAACCTGGGATACACTTTAGAAAAATCAATAAAAAGACATTTCTGCTATGAAACACTATACATCTAATCTCCTGATTTCTCAGAAGTCAAGGCATGCAGATAAAATGTAGTTCATCCATCACTTTAAATTTCAGCATTAACATAAAGATGGAACATGACAATGGACTATGAGGTCTTGTATTTATCACATGTCTTTGTTAAATAAATATCAGGCTAGTTAAATCCCTGAACTAGACCCCCAAGGACATGCTTGCTCACCTGGATATAGAGAAATAGAAAACACGAGAAGTCTTGAGTTTCTTTTATAAAATGAAAATTGTGCCAAAAACACAGGCATAATTCAATTAAACAAGATGATTCTCTTCTTGCAACTCCCAAAATGTCCTTCCTGCCTCTAATCTAAATATTTACAATGTATTTATCATTGAGGTGCACTTCAGCTATAGTCTTTGCGAGGCCTCAATATACCCAAGATGTTAAGCCTGAAGTTTCTGGTTCTGAAAAGTAAAATAATTTAATTAATTAATTAATTAACTAGAAAATTTATTATTGCTTGGTCAGCTCTGGAAATTCAAAATCATATATAATATTTTTATAGAAACCAACCTGTCTTTACTTGATGAGAGCAAAGCAGAGGAACTCAAAGGCCTGGCTTGGGTTTACGAAATAATGAATGACTTCCCTTACACTTTCATACATTTGCAAATGCACAACCAATGAGGAGTGTTCACTTCGCTTTATTATTATAGCCCAGTGATAATACAGCACTGTTTATATAGGGCTTATTTAGCACAGCTGAATTCAATAACTTTGATATTAGTTAGTTATTACCGGGATGAACATTGTATTCCTGTTTCAATATGTTATCCTTATACTAAAGAGCAAATAAATTGAGCTATCCACAAAGTCTTCCCGACTACTGTCAGCCAGCCTATGTCTCTCTTACTGGCTGATTTTTCAAGTGCAGATAAAATGTGGTTTATTAAGGCAGCACTTAAGACTTTTCCTTCTTGTCCCACTGCTTCTCACCAAATGGAACAAAATAAGTTGTGTTTTCTTATACTCCACAGTAACTCTTTGTCTAGGCAATACTGAAAACTAACAGGCATCACCAGGAAAATGACTAAAACACGAGAGGCTCTTAAATATTCTGGACCTAGTCTTGAAACAGGTCTGCCGTAAGGAAGTAACTGTCAGACTTCTGCAGGGTGCTCAGTCTACTGAATGTTCTGATGTCGTTTGAACAAAAAAGAGGGCATTTCAGTATTGAGGGGGGAAAGGCTGAAACACAAAAGTAAATGAGTTGTGGAAAAGAGAGTCCTCTCTTAAATAAGAAAATGCATAATAAACCTTGTGAATAAATTTCTCATTAATTTAGTTCCTGGTGATAGAAAACACCAGACATGTAATTAAAAAGTTCATTCCCCATTTCCACTGCATCCAAGAACTCCTTCCAGTGTCAGCACTCAGAGTTGTTGAATGAGTACCTACAATGCCGGGGACATTTAACAGGCTTCAATCTGGACCTGATGTCAAGGCGGAGAAGGACATCTGCTGGACCCTCTGATTCTCAGTGGCCCTAACGGTAGGTGATTAACTTTGACTGGGCAATGCATCCCTCAGTAATGCTGCACAAAACAGGATCAAGTAAAATAAAGTTGCATTATCCTCTTGTATTCACATTTCTCTCCCTTTCTATTAGGCTCTTCCTGGCAAAGTTGTCCACAGTAAAAGAGACTCATTTTTCACAGAGGAAAAAATAGTAATCATTATGTGTCCGGGGCCAACAGGAATATGTACCAAATTTATTTCAGTTTTTTTTAAGAAAAATATTGGATGTGAGTGGAAGGGGAAGAAAGATTATTAAGAGCTGAGAAGAGTTTCTGTTTGGTAATTGTTTCTGTTGTGAGTTGTTTGGGATTTTTGTTTGTTTGTTTACAAGAGAACCACAATTGCTTAGTGAAATTTCAGGATTACAAGAAACAAAGTGCTGACAATCCAAGCTCACTCTTGACACCTTCTTGCACTCTTTAGAGGGTGTCTCATAGTGGAGTGACACGCTCAGAGGAAACGAGAAGCCCTGAGACCAGGGCGCACTGAGCAAAGTGTCATGCAATACGAAGAGCTCCTCTTGCAGGGAGTAATTTCCTGGGAGACCTGGACTCTGCAGGGCACTGGATTCTGTGACTTCTCCTTGGGGGTCTCTCACAGCCATGGAATGACAAAGCAGCCGAGCTGGGTTGAGTCCAAGCCCTTCTCTCTCATCCACCATGCCCCAGAACTCCACAGAAGATGCACACAATTGAGTTTCTTAATGAAAGAAAAAGGAGGGCATGGAGCTAGGAACTCTGGGAAGAAAACTAAAGTCAGTTACTACCCAGCACTCCTTCCTTGACACTTAATTCTGAAACCATCATCCTGTGACAAAGAACTGACTTTAATTTTAATTTCCTGTCGGTATTGGGCGTCACACAGTAGATGTGGAATTCAAGCACTGAGTCAAACATTGTTTCTACCAGAACAGACTTGAGCAGCCCTTTGCACACAACATGCACCTAAAAATCTTAGTAAAAGGCCAGATAAACCACAACAAAGGTTTTCAACAAGCAAACTATTAACTTTAACCACCCCTCCCCAAAAGAAAACCAGCTCTCAAGCTTTACTTTCAAATGACTCTGAGTAAGAAATAAAGTGAAAGAAAAGAAAAAATCCAACTAAAGATATATGATTGGTTTTATATTATTTTCACTTTTTCATAAAACTCTTCAATAATAAAAATCCTATAATCCAAAAGCACTTAAAAAGTGGTTAAAGTCAGAGAAAGAGCTGGTATTTCTTCACTCATTACGCAAAGTGAGGCTTTCATTTTCCCTTAACACCAACATACCTCATCAAATTTATTTTGGTACCTTTCCTTCTCAAGTCTTTATCTTAAACTCTCATTTTTAAACTCATCCAGAATTTATATAGAAGTATTCTTTTTTTATCCTTCTATTTTTGCATTTTATTGCGCCATCTCGTTATCAAGACTATCTCATAATTGGGTTCTTTACCTTCTGATTACTTTAACCAGTCCCTGAATATAATTAGACTCAATTTAGCATCTGACTAAATCCCAGGTTTTTCACATCACCGTGATCTTCCCAACCCTGTCCTCATAGCCTGCCTTTGCAAACAAGCTTCAGTTTCCTTTATTAAACATTGTCTTTTGTTCACAGAAGCTAAGCGAAGACTAGCAACAACATAATTTCTTGCTTTTTTTCAACAACTTAAAGAAAACTCTCTCCTTCTCCTCAATTCAATACAACAGATTGCCTGGGTTCTTGGGTTACTTTGCCAACCCACTTTTTCTTAGAAATTTGTAGCAGCTAAATACTGAAACTCCCTGGTTAATTCTCCTTGATTGTATTATTGCTAAGCACTTATTCTACTTTGAAGATTCCAGAAGGTAACATGAATGCAGTAAGGTCACTCCTGCTCTTTTAATTATAGTGCTTTCCAGTGGAGGCACATGTTCAATGCATTTTTAAAGGCATTTAGATCTCAATGCCTCCTTGATGGGTTTGGTACCATGCTATGAAAATTTGAGAATCCTGGCCTTTAATAAATGCTTTAACTTTTAGATTGATGTTTTCAAACTTAGTCAAAATCATAGGTGTTTCAGGTAGATAATTTCTTATGCACCTAAAGTTCAAATTTAACATAGAGCAGAAATAATCCCAAGAGACAAAAAAGAGGGAGGAGGTTCATGTGACCCAAACTTCTCTTCCCAAAGAAAGTGTGGAGTAGATAACAAAGCCTTTCCTCAACCAAATGTTGTTGAAAGAGTCAAGTCCTAATTTAAAGAAAAGCTTAGACAGAAGGATGCGTCAATGTACATGTCAGTTTTACCCCCTAGTTCACAGAGTGGCATGCTAATGAGGAACTGAAAGGCCACATCAGAGAAAGCTCCACACCTAGGAATGGGTGTCCATGGGTCTGCACTGAGGACAGATGACAGCTTAAATGGGTACTATGGGCAAGACTGCAGGATAAAGTCTGTGAGGTGAGTCTACATAGGACCCATAGTCTCCAGGGACTCATTAGCCATGACCTAGCTTGCTCTTGGGCAGAGAAGGACATCTATGTCTGATGGAAAGAGATTAGCATGTCAAATGCACACTTCACATTCAGCATATGCCTTTAGGATAATCTCTAACATCTCAGGCTGACCCAGCATTAATGGAACATTAACCTCCACCACACTATTATCATCAAAGATGCACGTTTGCTCTCATTAACCTAATTTAACTGGAGTTGATAACTGCTTCACCACAATCACCATATAACATTAGAAAGTCAAGTTTTCTCACTGTACAGAAGTTTCCCTACCCTCTGTAGAGACTCACAAATACCTGTGAATGGATACTTATTTTAGAAACGATCATTTTAGTGGTATTACACATTATCCCAACTGAGACCGCGGGATCATCCAGACCTGTGTTGGTTCTGCCTTTACTAGTAATTACCTGTGTGACCTTAAGCAACTAACACAATTCCTCTAAACTCTGGTTCCCTTGTGTGTATAATGTGTATAATAATACCTATGTCATAGGATTAGTAGAAGGATTCAATGAGGTAACAAACAGTGCATGATAAAAGATTACCGAAGGTTAGCTGGGCAGGTGGAGGTTAGGGTAGTGAAAGAATTATGACTTCAGAATGACTAAGAAAAGGTGAAAAATTTCAAAGATCAAAAAGATAAATGCATAATAACAGGGTCACAAAGAGTTTACACAGCCTGGAAGAGGACTGGACTGATTATACATCTGTGTGTGGCAATAAGGCAATCAACTCACCAACTAATGCAAGTCTTGGTAATAGTATAGATCCATTGGAATGAGGACAATGATCTGTGAATTGCTGTCTGATCAGAACTGGGCCTCCTTGCCTTATCTGGCGAAATGGATGATTTATCAGTTTCGGTAAAACTATATATCTGGGGTGGTTGCACTGTCATTTTGATTACTCATTTCCCTGAGCAGATGGCTTCATACCTCTGTATTGACCTTTGATATAAAACCAAATGAAACCAGATGTCCTGGGAATTCCTGGCAGTTGTCCTACCTTTAGTCTCTAAGGCCAAGTTAAAAACTGTGTGATGGTGTGTATGTGTGCATGTGTGTGTTTTTGAGAAGGTGGGCTACGACTGTCCAGGCCGATAAAAAGCTGTTTGGCTGACTCAACAGAACAGCCACTCTTAGCACACTGTCATCTTGACCCTGAAAGAATAAGACCATAAGCAAACAATCATTCCAGGCCATATCTTAAACCAACTATATTTAGAGAGATTAAGAGCAGCTGGCCCAATATAGTTGATCAAATTACCTTTTATAATATACCTCCTGTGACGTATGTTTTTCTATATATGGCTATCAAGTATATACACATGCTCCCTAATTCCCTAACTTCCCTAACTTCCTGGATTAGAACTGAAAATCTGATATTGATCCTTAAATAGTCAAAATACTTCTAAGCCAAAAATTAAAAACCATTATCATTCCCCTAAATGAACTAAAATCAACAGAATGTGCCAATTCTACCTTCTAATTTATGATGGATATTTCTCTGAAGTCTAATATTTGATGAAGTCAGGGATATGAGTTCCAGCCATTACAGTTTTTATTTTCCAAAGAATTGAAAAGAAAATATACAACAGCACCCATTTTATATCACCTGACTTTATATGATATAAGCATATCACAGATTAACCACTGATGACAGATACAGAAATCACCAAAATTGAAAATAGAGTAACACAAATCTAACAAAGGATTTCAGCAGGACAAACTGCATTTTGGAGGGAAAAATTTAAATCAATTTTGAAATATACAAATTAAGAAAGTTATTCATTAGGTAAAATCCTTAACCTAACTTGATAATGATGATGATGATAATGCGAAGAAAAAGGAGGAGGAGGAGGAGGGACAGGAGGAGAAGGGGAGGAGGAGGAGAAGAAAAAGAATATTTAAATAATATTATTCACACATTCTTGTCACCTCTTCCCAAGGTTAATAGGACAGAGGCAAAAATGTTCCTGTGTACACTTTCCATTTTGTGGCTTATCACATTCAGAAAGGAAGCAATCTTTTCCCTCAGGCAGTTCTGAGTTGGATAAAAGCAAACAAAGCAGGAAACATCTTTTTTATAAAATGATGGTGTTCTTAGTATTGGTTTCCAATGAAGAAGAAAAAAAGAAGTGGAAAAGGCTAGGTCCATTCACATAACACTGAGACAGAATTTAAATGGCTGCTCAGACAAGTTAAAACCAAACATATAAAACCTGACATCCTAAAATTGCTATTGAAAAATTAAAATTACTGTATGATTGAATGATTGCTTTTCTAAGTTTAGGACCAGTGCTTACTGAAGATGCATTACCTAGACAATTTAAAAACTAAAGATGAAACATAAAAATTCACTTATCCTATACTTTAGAAATCACTTTCACCTGAAAAACTGAATACACTCATATTTTAAAAGCTTCTTTCCTATGTATGCATAGAAGTACTGTATTTTATACAGTTTGCTCCCCTCTAGAGATAACAGCACTGCCAGATTTTTAGCTGTTACAGAGAAAAGAACCAAGAATTGTATTATCATCATACAAGAAATTGCACTATGTTCATAAAATATACAAAATAAATTCTCTAACAAACTTGTATTTGTAGCATATTGTATGAGAATGTTCATCTTCCGCTGTGATATGAAAAAATATTATAAATAGCATTTGGGCTCCTAACCATCCTTACTCTCATTTCTCTTTCTTTGCCCAAAGGAACCAGTGAAAGCCCACAAAATTGTAACCCTTTTCTTCCTCCCCAAAAAGTACTTAATAGTAAAAACATGGATAAAGACCTGCCTTCTGGTTCTATCCCTGGCATGGCCTTGCTGCCTAAACTTCAATAAATAATTTCCCTCATTTTTCAATTCAGATAACATTGACTGAGTCTGTATAATCCCCACAGATGGGCGACATCTTGCCTCTCTCTTCTCCCATCTGCTGTCAGAAGTCTGAAGAAGGTGGCGGAACAGCAATTTCTGGGGAAACCTTGCGAGTCGTGGCCCTGAGGTTGTGTGCCCTAGAGCAGAGGCTGGATGGTCCCAAAAGAACCTGGGAGAAAGGAGGTTTGTTTTGGAGAAAAGCAGTCAAAAGGCGGGAGGTTTTGAGGAGAAAGGCTAGGACGAGAGCTACAGAGAAAACCTGAGGCCAAATCTGTGCCTTCTGACAAGCCTCTCTGGAATACAGCCCCATCACCACGTAACATTCAAAATGGAATCCCAATATGTAAATAGTCATCAAAAGTGAACAGAGTGACAGCTGACCGGGGGAGAGGTGACGGGGGGACTGGAAGAAGAAGGTGAAGGGATTAGCCAAAGAATGTATATTCGTAATTCATAGATACAGACAACAGTGTGGTGAGGGCCAGAGGCAAGGGGAGGGGTGGGGAGGTGGGTGGAGTCAGGCAAAGGGGGTGGGGAAATGGGAACATCTGTATCAGTGTCAACAATAAAAATAAAGGGGAAAAAAGAACAGAAAAATAAAGATAATAAAACTCTGAGAAAAAGTGAACTTCTTCCTCCAACTTATGTATCTTGCTATTAATATTACTCTTCCACTGAAACAAAGCAATTATTTTCCTAGTTTCTGGCAGGTGGTTAATTCTCTGCACTGCAGAGGCCCACTTGTTCTGTCTGACACCCTGGTCAGGGGTGGGCTTTCTGCAAGGGCCCAGTCAGTGGAGCTAAACTGCATTGCTTCACTTCAGATCTTCCCTGAGATGGCGTGCGGCATCTTCCACCCAAGAGGCCATTTCCTCTGGTGCTGGCCTCACGGACCCAGATTAAGTAGCAGCCTCCACTGTTCATTCAAATTCAATCACTCGTCAGTCTCCTTATACTTCTTGTAACAAGACCACCTGTCCACATGATGTCCAAATCTGCCATGACCTACGTCACAGGTGCCTCAAGGTCAGCAGTGGTGCCAAAAGGGACTGGGATCTCAGCTCTTTGACCACAGGAAAGGAGGATTCATTGAGCCTCCATTCAGTTACCCAGGAAACGGGAAAACCTCAAGCCGAACTCACAAGAAGTGCAGGTAGACCAAGGCCTTGCTTGCTACGGTGGAGGTGAGCACAGCAGAGTGAGAAAGCCAGGGAAGGCAGAATGCCTTTGTGCATCCCTCCTGCAGGCGGTTGAGTGCGTTCTCCCCAGTTGGCTGGTCCATCATTCGCTGCATCCTCGCTCATCTCTCCTCTCCACTACAGCATGACATCAAGATATTCATGTCATCAAGCACCTCCACAGGGACCAAACATCTCAGTACTCGTAACAATTTAACTTTTTCAAATGGCACAGGATCCATCCACCCAGACCCCTGGCCACCTCCTATTCTCACTCTGCGCCCCTCTCCCCTTGATTTACTCATTCTTCTGAGCCTGCACTTGCCTCTGTTCAGTTTTTTTAATGTATCATGTGCCCTCCTCCCTCAAGTCCTCACCTACACCCTGCACCAGCCAACTCCTCCCCTGCACTGGGCCTGAGTACTCCTGCTACCTCTTCAGGTTTCAGGGCAAACATCCCTTCTTCGTGGAAAGGCTTCTCGACTCCTCCAGTCAGGTCAAATCCCCATATTATCTGGTTCTTTCGTTCGTATGTAGCATGGTCAGGAATATATGTCTCATGTCATGGCTGGATTACTGTTTCTCTGCTGCATGGAGCTGTAAGCTCCAGGAGAGCAGCACCGGGTCTCGTATTACTCAGCGTATTCAACCCAGAGGCTAGCACAGTACTGGCACTTGGGGACATTCAGTGCAACGTCTTACATGAATGAGTACAGGAATAACAGAGGAACAATGAATGAACATATCCTCTGGTCTTCAGTTTCCTCAACTGCAGATTGAAGGTTTAGAGAAGATAATGTCTTTCATAGTCATGACAAATTAAATAATTATTTATGCCTACGTCCACATAACCCAGTATAACCAATGCTTACATTTAGAATATATTCACTCAACATATGTTGAAAACTGGAGATGCAAAGATAAAAGATGAAGATATTGCCCTCAAGATATTTACAATCCAATTGCAAACTGAGACAAGTTTATTAGAATATAGAATGCCGGTTACTCTGACATGGGCCCATAAAGCTATTAGGGGACCCAGTACCATATCTAACCTTTCCTGCAGGGGAAAGAATGGCAGGGAGAAGGGAAAGAGATGTCTAGAAGACTTTCCAGAAGATAGGGCACAAGAACTGAATGTTGGGTTAATCAGCAAAGAAAAGGAAGGGAGAGGGAAGACTTCCATAGAGTTGGTACACAAGCAAGCAGGGGAATAACTTGCTATATCCAAGTAATGCCAGCAGTTTCACAGAGCTGGATGCAAGTGGTTCATCCCATATGATAAACTCACAGGTGTTTTCATTGTCTCTCTTGGATCCAAACTTTCTTACCAGCCTGATACACATGAAGGATTTAAAACAGTGACACGTCTATCATTAACACTAGAATACAGATGCAGGGATGCTCAAAGGTCAAGGCTGGTAGGAGCCACAGAACTTGATGAGACACATATCTTGGCAAGTGACATAACACAGAACCATTTTGTAGATGATGGTGATGACTCTTCCCTTTCACCCAATAAAACTTACTGCTACTTCCAGAGAAACTTGGAAGACTTCTGGCCCCATTCTATAGATAAAAATTGGAGGCAGGGACCAATACATGTCAATATTTTTCAAGTAATTAATACTATAGATATGAGAATGTTCAGCACTTTCAGTTTCCAAGAAACAGGGATACTCATATATCTGCTTCAAGTTATTATTTTGAATGCATATTTCAGTGTAATCTCTGTTGTTTTATGGACCAGGGACCATGAGTGATATAAATGAGCTTATCAGCATATTGATAGAACAGGAACCAATGAGGAGATGGAAAGGACCCGTGAGTACTGGAGCCCTACTTTTAAATCCTTACTCCTTACTTCTACAGCTGCCCCCATGGCTGGAGCTGATAACAACTACCTGGGAGGAGATAAGCAGGCAGGTGGCAGAGGAAGAAGCAAAGGAGCAACCGTGCAGACGTAACACACAGCTCTACAGCCAATGTGACTCAGGAGGATGTTGTGGCCCTCTTTCCCAACAGTGCCAGCAAATCTAGGTGAAAAAGTTGACTTTCAAAACCACATTTCACATTAGTTATTGGAGTTGCCATTTCTAGCTGACATACAGAAGTTTTCACATACTTATAAAGGTTGCATATTTGAAGTTGTTCTCTTAGGGAGAAAATTCAGTTAACTGCACAGATAAAAAGCAAGTAAAATTACTTTAAATGCTGATGATTTTTTAAAGGGCAAATCAATTTCTGAAACCAAATTAAATGGAAAAGGCACAAAAAAGTCATGGTAGGACTAAGGCATGTGTTAAGATATAGCATTTAGTTGACCAAATCAGGTTAAGTTCAAAACCAATGAGTTTTCGTCTCAGAGCAAATAGTTTACCAGAATAAGTACAAATACCAGAAAATAAAGGTTGAAATGTTAGATATTCTGTCACAATCTGGTGCCAGGCTGTGTAGAATGTCACCCACTACACTATCAAATAGAATGTTTTCATAACTTCCCTTTCTTTGCAGCAATAATTACCATACCTAAGTTTCACATATTGAAAAAAATCATGGTAAATGTCATCTGGCTTAAGAATAAATGTATGTAAAACTAAATGAAAATGTTCCCTTACCCCTCACTCACAACTTTTCTCTCTACACATACAAGAAACAGCTTATGGTTAATGTCTCAGAAGTATCTCATGAGAATAAAAAAATATCTTCTACCTGTTGTAAATCAGAATATATATTTGCCTTTTTAAATCCATATTTTAGAAACATTTCCAAGGTTTTCTAACCTTCCAAACACAATATTAAGGTTGTTTACATCCCAAATCAAGCAAGAATGAAACACAATTTCAGTATGACATTACGCACGTCAATCATGTGGACGCGACTCTGCTTTGGAAATGCCAAGCCTGATGACAAACTGCTGTCATCCTGGCACATCCTCAAATGGCAGGGTGAATTGTCAGATTTTTCTTTCAGAAATCTGGAAGGTGAAATCTACCCCATGAAATGATTACCAGTTTAATAGCAGAAGAGGAAGAAATACCAGATCATGTTCTATACTCACAAAAGATCATTGAGAGTCTAGGACTTTTTTGCAAACACGATTCGGAATAAGATTTTGTCCACTGAGGTAAGAGGGGGAAAGAGGCCTTTGGGTCTCAAATTTTGCATTCCAGGTTTCTCTGAGAGCTTAGGCCCTGCCTGTGTCTCCGGTCTGCCATCACATCTGCAGATTCACAGAAGACTCTAATTTTAGCTGCTTGCATCACAGCAGTCGCAAGTTGCCACGGCCACTATGTGGAAAGAAAACTTTCCTGAGAAAATCAGAGGAAAATTTTGTTGTTTTCTAGTCCAGATTTTTGCTGCTTCTTTTTCTTTTTTTTTAAACGATATATAATTGGATTACGTTCTAACTAGGGATAAACTTCCACTATAAAAATATGCGCATCCTCGTCAGCATAATAAGGACATGATATTAATCATGCAAATGCACCTGCGTCACAGCACAAGACACTTTATCTGAATAAGATAGCACTATTCTTTCCTCAAAATGGGCATGGTAATCAGCATTGAGATATTGGGCTAAAAAGGAGAAGAATGTTCTAGACACTAACTGGTGCATGATTTTGTTCCTTCAGTAGCACAGCCTTTATTATATAAATCTGTATCTTTCTCTTCCTTCCCTTGACCTTCAGACATAATATGTTCTCCATGGACAATGATGCATATGTAACACTACATTAGAGTGGTTATTTTCAGATCACTGGGTTCCCAGCTTTATCAGACAAAAATTAAACAAATTTCTTTCTTTTTGCAGTGTAGAAACAGTCACTCTCTGAATCTCAACTTTTAAAACAAAAAATAATGTTTTTCTCTAACCTACTCAAAACAGTTGTTTATGAAGGTCAAGTAATACAATATGTGAAAGCATTTTTGAAACTTTTTGAGGACCCATCACAAATATGCAGAAAGGTAACCATTAAAGTGAGTTGAAATCTCATTTGGTTAATGCAGGTAGAGTAAAATGGAACTCTGAGATAATTGACTGAATACAGGAGGGGAAAAGAGTATAACTGGCTATTGAAAATTATCTTTGCTCTAAATTACCTAGACTGTGTTTTTACATAATTCAAACACACCAAATTATCATTGTGTTTTTCCTCTTTGTCCTTACTTCTAGAGAGAGAGTTGAAGCTGAAAATATTATTATTGTCATCATTATTATTTTGTACAGCACACCTGCCAGTCACAACTCAATAACTATTGAACATATGGCCATTGCTTTCCATGATAAAAAAATAACAGGCATATGTTGCCTGGTTAAATGGCACATCTAATAGGTTTGAAAGCTGATTTGCAGCAATCATTCACAGAAATGATTTATATTTTTCACAACTGAATGCCTACAACACAACCCTTTCATGATCTAATTCTGCTCCAGAGGACTATTTTGCTACACAAAAGTGCTCTGCTACTCTAATTTGTTCTCATGATGAATTCGGCCTAATGAGTGTTACCACACTTAGAAGCATCACAGTACACATCTTTGACTTGAACCTGGACCCTGACATTGTTCCAGCAGCATTTACAGGACTTAAAATTGATCAATCATAGTAGTACTTCTTTTGAGCCTATATCACAAAGCCAACTGGGAACTGCCTTTGACTCTGCTCTCTCCTCTTCACAACCCTCTGTATCAAAGCTCCCTCTCATCCAACGTTCTTTCCATTGTGAACAAATTGGGATCCACTCTGTTCTATTTATTTCCCTGCCAGGACATGGCTATCTGCATCTCACAAATAACCCTGAAAGGCAACTGGATACTTTGCTTTCCTGGGCGCAGTTTTGCTAGAGGGGGTGTTGTTCCTGTTTATAACTATTGATCTGGGGGAGAAAAAAAAACTAAGCAAGCCTACTGTCTAAATTAAGAGCCATAACCGCCCATCATGCGGGAAATGGACAAGGGGAAAGTGTCATGGAGCTAAAGTTAGAATTTCCAGGTTTCATCTGACCTTGAAGAGCTAAGATGATGTTACAAAAGGTCGATTAAAGGTAAGTAGGATCTTCATCTGCTGAAAGATGAAACAAGAACCCAAGAAATACAGACAATGAAAGGGAACCATTTTGATTTAGTAGTACAATGCTGTGCCCAGAGCTCTCACTGCCTCACAGATCTTTCTCACCTTATGCAGTAGTGGCTGTTGTATTCTTTGATAGTTATGTGTAAGCCATTTGTAATAAGGCAAATTGTAAAAAAAAAAATAATTTATAGCTTAAGGCATCATTCTAGCTCTTCAGTTGCCAACTATCTTTAATAATTCCTACATTCATTATATGCCCCTTTCAAGAGACCAATGCTCTGTAAATGACTTGCAATGTGACATGTATGGTAATCATTTGATGTGGATTGCTCTATGAAGGAAATAACAGCCTTTACCAAAAGTGGGTGTACCTCAGACTCTGCTGAGAAGGAAAAACAAGATAATGATGGACTCAGGAGCTATAACAATAAGGAAATAAAGTGAATGTTAATGTGGTTGGTTCCTTGCAGTCTCATAGCTTCATGACTTGTGGTGCTTGGCACAGCAGGCACAAAATGTGTCTGATACATTTATTGCAGTTAATAACAGCCTTCCATTTGCATTTTTACAATTTTCCTGTCAAATAAAACAATGTTAATAATAAAACATATGTCTTTCAATATATTTCTGAAGTCGACACTTCTGATTATAGCTGAAGAAAAGAATTGAAAAAATTTTTAAATAAATTTCAAATAGTTCAGGATACATTGTCTTTCACCAAGCAAGCATCAAAGAATACTCACATAATCCTTTTAAGAACTGATGTACAAATTTTATTCATAATAACCACAGACAATAGGAAACCATTTCCCTAAAGACAGATACTTAAATATTTCCTTCTGCTAGTAAGGCTGCTATGGAGACACTATCACACATTTATTAATGTCGTTTAACAGGTTAAAAATAAGAGAACACGATCTTCTAATTAGTAGCATGGATTGAAGGCTTTGGCACATCCTTTCTTCTCCTTTGCCAATATGATATGTGATTAAAGCACTGAGCTTAATCATTCTGAGGACTTGAACCTGCACATTCTGGCCTACCTCTCACTGGAACTGGCAATCATTTCATTTTTGAAACATTCCATTTCCACTCACATATCATGTAGCACCGAGAATTACACTCCCAAGCTGGTAAAGTACCCTGGAGCCAAGAGAGGAGAAACCTGAAGGAAAGGGTGTCCCCAACAGCAAATGCTATGGCAAATAAAAAGTTGCAATGAGATTTTATAACTAGGGGTTGCTTGTCACTCGCTGAAAAAGCAATTTCAGTTGAGTAGAATGGGCAGGTGTCAAGCCACACATGGTGAAAAAGAGAGTAAGGAGGAAGAGAAAGGGTGACAAAAAGTACAGACTCTTTAAAACCTTCAGTAACCAAACTGGGAGGAAGATGGATTACCAGGGAGGAGAGGGAAGTAATTAAGAAACTTAGGCCAGGATATCAGTCCAGCAACAATTGAAGAGGAAACACTGAAATAAATTCTTGTGGAGTCCTGGTTAAGAAAGGAGGGGAGAGAGAAAGCAACAGTGATTAGTGGTAAGACTCCCTCCCTGACCAAACTTAAGTCAGGCTCCTCTGAGCCCTCTAGACCTTGACCTGGTGCCCATCTTGGTCCCGCCCACATCATGCATTTGTAGCAGGAATCTGCTAAATCAATTTAAAGAGGACTCTGTATCCTCCATACCTGGTTGAATACCTGACCTGCCATCCTTGGTTTCTGATCACCTTGGGCAAAAATCCTGTTTGATTTGTTTAACCAGAATCCTCCCACACCTCTTAACAATTAATTTCCCACCCACTGACACCCTGCTCCTTGACCATAAATCCCCATTTGTCCATGCTGTGTGCAAAATCCAGCCCAGTTTTATACTGAGGTCTGTTTTTGCCCATTGCAATAATCCTGAATAAAACTCATTTTTTACCACTTTTGTTAGTGTCTGGATCTGGTTTCCAGAAAACATATTCGACCAGAATTTCACTCTGCTAGGTTTCTCAGAGATAAGAAATGCAAAACACAAATATGCCACACTGACTCAGAGATAGAGGACATAGCTACCATTATTTGCAGGGAAACATGGCAAGCAGTTATTAAGCAAGAAATTCATATTTCTCTGCTTCAGTAACACAGTAATGAAAGCACAGGCAAGAGTGAGGGAGCAAATAGCCCATTGTCACCCTGTGATAGGAATGTCAAGGATGGATCAGCCCGCAACACTTTCAGGAACCATGCAGCATATTCTCTCTCTCCTTGGGGGTGAAATCTTAGGAAGAACAAGAAGCTCACAGTCTAATAAGACACAGGGGAAAAAAAAAGATAAAATACTATTTGATATTTGTCTAGTGGACAGTTGGTGTTCCATCGTGGGGACCAAGGGTGACAGGGTTTTATCAGGGAAACTTCAGGTGAAGTTAACATAGGTTGTTTGACATGAGTTGATTATTCTTTCCTAAACACAATAGTGTTGATATACTTTCCTCATGATATCTTGACATTTTTATAAAGACACTTAACGTAAATATAATTCTCTGGTAAATGTTGAGGTATGCGGTGTGCCGTATAGAAGTGAGGGTCTATTTAAGGATTAAAACCCTACATTTGAGTCCCAGTTCTGTCACTTACTAGCTATGTAATATTAGGTAAATGGTTTAACTCGTCTCAAATGTGTGTCCATTAGGGGTAACCAAGGCCTGTTGACTGAATGAGAGGGTGTATCTAAAGAACATAGCATGTCTGGCATGAAATGGGCACTCAGATTAACACTGGCTCCCTCTCTCCCTTCTCTGTTGAGCCTGTTTTAAAAGAAAAGGTTTATGTACCAGTCATACTAAAAGACCATGCCCCTGAATCTGTTAAATAAAGTGCACTTGCTATGTGAGCAACGTTACCTGTTCATACCCAAATGAGTCTAAATGAACGATGAGGGTGCTCTATCATCATTCCATGGACCTTTAGGGAGTGAAAATGTTGGCCAACCATATCACTCTCCCCTTCTGCAGGGTAAAAGTGTTATTAGCCACTTGCATGTAATCCAGAAAACCTGTTGAGGTTTTCAGAGTGGTCCTCTAGTTATATATCTTTGAACCCTTTAAAAGCCTAATCAATATTCAGGATTCTGAAATGTTATTTTCCAGAATGCCAGATATCAGAGTACCTAAACTAATGAGAAATATCTTGTATTTTATTCTTCAGATCTGACCATTTCGTGAATTATTGGGCAGATACCCCATTCACACTTATAATAGAGCATTTCTGTGTATTCCATTGTGTTTCCAAAGCTTAAAATTGTTTGAGTTAAATCTTCATAAGAGCTCTGGTAAGTTTTCTGTGTCTACAGTTAAGGTATTTGGGAAACCTAGTGTCACTCTCAGATCTGCTGATCCTGACCAGGTCCCAAGGTATGCAGGCCCTGTATTTATTCTTCCCAAATATCTTCATTACTCTAGAACAGAAAAGGCCTAAAGTTACTCTCTCTAAATAGGGCATTCTGCCCCATGCTGTAGGGCAATACAAAGATGCTAAATGCCTCAGCCATGTTGGAACAGAAAGTATGAATTTAGAGGGAAATAAGACAGGTTCACAAACAATGACAGTAGAAATCAGTGAGTGATGAGCACAACTTGCATGTTAAAGGGATTTCATGGACAGAGCCAGGACTTTTTGGTGCTGGTAACATTTATATTGTCTCCTTTCGATGTATAAAATCTTGATAGCCAGAGAGAGTTTAATAAAAGAGTTTATTCCAGGGAGAAACATGAGAAAAGACAGACAGAAGAAGATCTGATCCATATGAAGAAGACACTCATTTTACTGCTGGAGAGTAGAACAGTTAGTTTTCTTTAGCTGTTTGAACAACTACACACCCACTGTCTGTAGACTATAAACTCCACAGTGCCTGTGTATGTTGTATTCACCACTGTGTGACTGGGGTCTAGTGCCCTGCATGCTCATCCTAAAACTCTGAAAATGAGAGCCATTATGGTTATTTTCTCAGTAAATATCTGTTGAATAAATGAAAGTGCATTAATTAGTAGGCAATAGTCTACTTGTGGGGAGAGAAGCTCTATTTCTAACTCTACAGAAAATGTAGTGCGTCTCACATTGGAAAAAATAATATGTTGGTTGGGATAAGTTAAGAGTCATCTAGAAAACCTAGAAAGGTGGTGTGAAACTGACAAGATGCAATTTAATACAGATAAGTAAACATCATATACATATCCAAAACAGCAAATAAAAGGAAGATACATTAATGTGATAACTCAGGCCCTTTCCAAACCTCATATTCCATGAGTGTTTTCCTCTAGGTAGAACAGTTTATCTAGGATTCATATAGAGAAATAAAATGTAAGGAGTTCATTCATTCAGCAAATATTTATGAAATACAGTGATTCTCCTCTCTTATTAGTTAATAAACTTCTTAAAATGGCCACCATATATCCACCCACAGTGCCTAGCCTTGAATAGACAGTCACTAAGTGAAGAAATGGGGGCAACTTTTCCAATCTCACCAATTTATTCTTTGGATTCTCAATTACAGTTGTCCCATTTTTCCCCCATTGCTCCCCCCACCCAGCTCACCCTTTCTCCCGCAATCATATCCCTCCCCGTTGTCCGTGTCCATGAGTCATTCATATACGTTCCTTGACTAAACCCTTCCCTTACTTATCCCCCTTCTCTCCCACCCCCTCCCCCCTATTGACTGTTATTCTGCTCTTTGTCCTATTTAGTTCGTTTGTTTATGTTGTCCAAGCTCACCAATTCTAACGTGTATTGTGTAATATTCATTGTTTCCATTGAGTAAAATATCACTGGTGTGGAGTGTTTGTAGTCCTTGATTTATTTCTTTTCAGGGAAATGAAAATAAGAGTGAATAACAGGAAGACAAGAGTTAATTTCCTCAGAATTACTACAGCATTATCTGCATCCCCTTTAGAACATATTCCATTCTACCTGACATTACAGTTATTTGCAAACAAGATTTTTCTATTATCCTGTCAGCTCCTTCAGTCCAAAACTGTAATCTGAGTCCTCTTTGGAACCTAAAGAAACACATGTTTTGCACACATTAGTTATTAACAAATATTTGTTAAATGTTCAAATTATAAGGTGTTTAATGTAAACTTCTGCCAGCAAAACATAAATGCTAAGGAGAATGCTTGGTAATGAACCAAAATATAGATACTATTCTTAGTATCTAATAATGAACTGTCTGATGTTGACTAGCCTGAATGCAGGTTTAGAGGAAATTCATCCTTTCATCAATTAAGCTTTAGGATGTACAATACCTAAGGAACCAAACAGCAGCTTCTCTGACTTCTTCTGCTGAATTTGTATTCCCGCATACTGAAACCAAGTTATAAGGTAACTTTAGAATTGACCTGCTTTAGAATGTCCTGTCTATAACTAGGCAGAGAGGCATGAACATCTCTGAGAAGGCCTTGTGGGAAGTTCTTCAAAAACTCTTGGCTAAAGAGGTTGATCACCCTGATAACCTGCCTGGGCTTCAAACCTCATGTTTAAAACCTTGCTGTGAGGCTCACTTTGGGGCTGCATGCCATGGATATCAGCACAATATAATAGAGTATTTTTGATATCGTTATCTTTCAGACACACACACACACACACACACACACACACACCTCATTGGAAAGAGATCCAGCATTGATTTGCCTTATTTTGAACTCACTCTATAGACAACATGGTACAATGAGGTCTTGTAAATATATAATAAGTTAACAATACGGTTGCATATAAAATCCTTTCTGAGAATAGAATTCTGATAGTAAAAATTAAAAAATTAAATAGTATACTCAAGTCTTTATCATTTCTGCTTCATCACTATCAGGTTCAGTAAGGAAATGTAGATTTCAAATGCAACATATGGCAACTTGCCCTGAGAGACCCTCCAAAATACTGGGTCAGATTGCAATTAAACAGATTCTAATGTTCTAATTGGGAGCAAAGTGACTCACTTGGCAAAAGAAAAAATATATCAATTTCCTAGGCCCAGGATTCTTATTCATCTCTGTTGATGTAGAGTTTTCAAATAAAGTATTTTCTCTTCCCTTCAAAATTAAGTTGTAACTGCTTTCAAAAACCTAATCCTAAATTTCAGGATTAAGAACCACTGAAGTCTAGAACAGTTAGGGTGAGCCCAACTGGGGCGATGATTATTACCAGAGCACCCCTCACTTAGAGAGCAACCTAGTATGTAAAGTGAATCCATTTCAATGACACTCAGGGGAAATAAGTTAATGGGAAAAAAGAGAAAAAGCAGCTTTTAATTGGAAGTAGTCTCTGGGTGTGAACCTGGAGACTACTGATAGAATTGCATCTAGCACATCAAGAATTTAATAAGTTTACACAAGTATAAAATAAAAGTGGCCCCCAAAGAAGAGACTTCTAGAGAGAAAGCCATAAGAGGAGGATATCCATGGAAGCATTGCTCTTTTTAACCTGTTCTAAGCTTCCCAACAGTCACTCTCAATTTGTTTCCAGAAACTCCTTTGGGAAATGAAAAGGAAAAATATGCTCACCAAGCCTACAGAGATACATTTTTAAAAATATTATATCACTCAATACTCACTATAACCTTTTGGAAGCAGGTTTTATTATCTCCATGTATAGATGAGTATACCATAGCTTAAAGGAGTAGCAGAAAAATATTGATGATAGAACTAAAGTATGATCACCCTGGGAAATTTAGTTCATGAAGCCAGCCCTCTTTGGAGACTCTTTGCAGGTTAAACACAACTATTCCCCCCTTCTGGGATATCTTTTCTGGGGGCAGGAAAATCTTGTCATCATCTAACTTTGAGTTTCAGGGGCTTATATACCTGTTATGTACCTTTTATATACCTATACGGTATATAACAAAGGTGTTACAGAACCCCTGGGCTGCTCCAGTTGAAAACAAACCCACGGGCTCTTTAGTTAGGGGCCCGATTGCCCGCCGCCAAAATTATAACTCTCAATACCAGAGTTTAGCGAAAAGATAAAGAATTGTTTATTTAACAGTTATATAGATTTAGTTATTTGCGGATTTCTGTTGTTAAGTCTTACGCTCTTTAAAATACCCACAAACACATATCCTTGCCTCCCCCCTTCCAAACCAGGCTAGTTTTAGGAAAGTCAGAGAAACTGTTTCCCTACTTTCCAAACACAGTTCAGCTTTACCAGCAGCTGCCAATCATTCAACCCTGACTGGGGAGGTCCTTTCTGTGCTGTGGTGCCCTCCAGCTCTCAATGCAGGACCACCTGGATTCTCAGCCTCCTTGCAAACTGCCTTCTTCCTGCAAACCGCGTGGATCTCCTCTCCTCCTCAAAACCGCATGGCGAGAGCCTCTTAACACAGCCTGGAGACCCCTTCTCCAAGCCACATGGAGAAGGCCCCTTCACCAAGCCACGTGGAGGGAGCACAGGAGAGCGAGAGCGAGCGTGTGAGAGAGAGAGCGCGCGAGCCAGAGCCAGAGCGCGAGTGAGAGCCTGAGTCCGAGAGCGAGAGTCCGAGCTAAAATGTTTGCAGCTGCTTATATATCCCTGACTGCGTCATCTGACGCAGTGGGTGTTGCAAACAGTTCTGACCATTCACAGGTCCTTACGTAAGCTCTGTGTGCTTTCCATACCGTCCCCTGGTTCAAGACTCCTCCCATCTGCCTGAGGCTTTGGATGCATTAAAGCCATTTGCATAAGAAAGACAGTAGCCACCAGCCTCAGGCATGTGGAAGCATTTGAAAAGCTGCTTACTTCTCCCCATCCCCCAGCAGCAAACTCTGGGGATTTTTGGACTCCCCTGTTTCTGTAACAAAGGGACCAGGTAGAGGGAAGAATCTGATATTTCCTCAACCAGCCCGTAAGAGACATCAGATATCTCAAGAGCTGCCCACAGCATGCATGAGGGGTGATCACAGGAGATTATACACTGACAAGCCTGCTGACTGAGCCCTTTGGCGTGATGCGCTGGCTGCTGACATGGGCAGGTGTGAAAACAGTACCACGGGAGCTGGCTCAGCATCCGCCTCTCATTCTACCGGGGGCAGCACACTACCATGGGGCAGAGCTTGCCATCTGCAGCCAGACAGTCTGGGACAGGGCCTGGCTACCACTTCCCAACTCTGTAACCCTGAGCAAATTACTTTATCCCTTTGTGCTGAAGTGGCCTGTCTGTAATAAGAGTATTAAACCTCATGTGATTGTTGAGAGCATTAAATCAGTTAATACATATAGAAGTCTTTGAATAGCACCTGATAGATAAGCACTCTAAATATAAGCTGTTACTGACATTTATTTCTGTAAATGATATTGACTGTGGAGCCGTAGTGTTGGGTTATTCAACAAGAGAGTGCATCTACCACATAGACAATGACTTATGAGAAGTTTAAAACTAAAAACAAAGCATTTCCCTTGATACTCTATTCAGACACACATCAAGTGACAGTAGAGGTTTCCTTTTGTAATTAAAATTTAAGCCATGTAGATCATAACAGTATTATCAATAGAAGGGGAAGAGACAGAGTGACTGGATGTCAGTAATAAAAGCTTTAACTTTTTTCCCTAATTAGGATCCTGTACACAATCAGGTTATTAGCAATTTGATTCAGATTTACATTAATCAAACTGTTGTTCACACCCTCCACCAAATGCAATAGGGTCAGATCAAACAGAGGATTAAGCAGCCACATCAGCAGAAAGCACCAGTCATAGGTGCACATTTATAAGTAACAGAGTGGGGGCAATTTCACTCTTTAAAAAAAGTAGGACACCATGAGGGTTAGAACACATAACTAATTTCTCATCAGAGTATCTGAAAATTGAAGTGATGTTAAACCATATAACATTTAATGACACTACATATTTCTGTGTTCACCTGGAGCTAAAAAAGCAAACCCCTCACTGCAAAGGTGAAGTTTGAAAAGAGTACTAACGCCAGAACACAACTCTGTCCCTCCCAGCCACTTCATGAGAAGATTTATGAAATGCTAGCTCTGTGGCTGGTGAGTAATCATGCCACATTGTTTCTGTACATGAAAACTAATGGGACAGATGCTGGCTGCAAGGTTTGCTGAAATTCAATATACAAGAGTTTATTTTAATGGCAGCAAACACAGAGGTATCCTGCTGTGTTCAAACTCTACTGCTGAATGCTTGTTTAGAAAAACAACAGTTTATAGTTGGCTATATTTCTATGTCCATATTCATGATTTATAGTAAATTAGTTTAAGACACAAGTAATTTTCTATGTTGAAGCCATTTCTCATCATCTGGAACATCCTATGAAATCTGGAGTCTCGTGGGACTGTCACCTAACACAGCTGCTGGTCCACTGGTAGGTAGAGGGTAAAGCTCTCCTCAACAATGCAGAATGAGGAACCAAACAAAAAAAGAAAATTTACCCCTACATTGTGGCCTACTGACAAGATCAAAGTCTTATCATTATCTATGTATCTAGTTACTCATTAAGCAAATTTCTACTAAGTTTCTACGACATATCCAGTATTGAGCTAGTTGCTACGGATAAAAAGACATGCTTCCTGGCCTCAAGAAGTGCTTGGTCTAGTTGAAGAAGACAACAAACTAAAAATGACCACCTACAGCAATATGTGTTAGGATAAAGTACAGGAAGGCGTGGGTTGGAGTAGGAAGTAGCTAGAACCTGAGAGTCAATGAGACTTGGAAGAGCTTATCAACCCATAGTCTTGGGGTATATAGAGTTTAATTTCCGTTAAATTAGACCTCTTACAACTAAAATAGAGGAATTTAGAAATGGAAAGAAATGGCTGCATTGGGTGCAACTGATTCAAACCCATCACGTCAGTTTGTTGAATATTAATTTAGATCCAGAGGTATGGAGAAAACAAGCACTAGCAATAGCAAGTAATGAGCACATGACCTTACACAAGCTCATCTACAGAAAATTTACATAAATCAAATATGACAGGTATAAGTAAATGTATAAATAGGTAGTCATGCCCAAGTAATCCAATGAGGCAATAATCTTTATTGAGAAGCCAGATAAAAAAGTCAAGTTAACCAAAACTGATAAGAGCTTTTATCCAATATCCAGGGAACCTAGGAATTCTTTTTTCTACCAGTTAATCACGTGTCTTTTGGTAAATCAATCACACCCCATACATAAACATCAGTGACCCCACTATGAAATGAGGCAGTTTGACAAAACTAGGTTTTCAAACTGTGCAACTCTAATTCAGAACTGGTGTGGGAAGAGAAGCAGCAGGAGGTGGGCAGAGCCAGTGGCCCCTCTGCCTCTTGTACACATTGGAGTTATCGTCTACTGAAGGTCATGGACGGGGAACTTGTCTTGAAAACCACTGAAGGTGAGCTCTGAAATCCCTTGGAGCCCTGATACTATTTGGGTACGTAAGCTGCTCTGTAAATCTCCCAAGTGTAAAGAGAGCAAGGAAGGTCACGATCCCTTGAATTACTGGCAATTTGGTATTCATATAAATTTTTAAAAATCATGGTTGATATACTTGGTGAAATAAAATATTCCTCTTACACTTGAAGTTAAAGGTAAGGAAGGCTGGCATCCTCTTAACTTATTATTGGTGAAGGTCCACTTTTCCTTAAATGTTACCAAAACCACAAAGCATCGAATATAATGGGCTGGTGCTCTTTCTGGGTTTGCTCTCCTGGCTTGGTTTTTGTTTTTGCCTTATGTCTTCAGAGTGTACCCTTAAAATAGCCAACTTACTGAGCTCCTTGCCTGCACCTCATGATATGTTTGCCATATTTTTGCCAGAAAAAATCTTGCTGCAATACAAGTGGTTTCCAAGGCTCCTCAGTGTCTGCAGGTTAAAGTTCAAATTCTTTTGAATGGCGCACAAGACCATCCATGATCAAGTGCTCACAAGCTCTCTAGCCTGGGCTCTTGGAAAATCCATCCACCCTAAACTACGGAAGTTCCCACAAAGTACCATGGTCTTCTAAGCATCTGCTGTGTCTGCCCAGAATGCCTCCCACCCCTGCCTTTCTGGCAGATAAGCTATTCACTTTTCAAAATTCTGTTTAATCACCACTTCTTTAGCAAAAGAATTGAGCATTCCTAGTGAACAAAACAAACAAATGAGCAAACAGAGGCATGTAAACAAGGAAGAGACTGACAGTGACCAGAGGGAATGGGGGAGGGGGGAAGGGGGGAACTAAGGGAAAGGTTCTAGCCAGGAAACTAGTATAAATGACCCATGGACATGAACAACTAAGTGGGGATTGGCTGTGGGAGACGGGGGAGGTGGGCAGAGCAGGGGAGAGCATTCCTAGTGAACAAAACAAACAAATGAATCTTCATAACCTGGCACAATGCATGGCATGTAGTAGGCATTCCCAAATATATGTTGAATTTACATGACAATATGAATGAGTGACTGAATGAATGAATGCTAAACCAAACTAACTGTAAAAATAAAGGACACATCAAACTTAGAAACATGGCTGTGTGGAAACCGAAAGCATGCTTTTCAACAATGGCTCTGCACAGTGGTCCTCTCCCTTCCTTTTCTCTCTCTCTCTCTCTCTCTCCCTCCCTCCCTCTCTCTCTCTCTCTCTCTCTCTCTCTCTCTCTCTCTCTCTCCCTCCCTCCCTCTCTTTCTCTCTCTCTCTCTCTCTCTCTCTCTCTCTCTCTTTGTATGTTACACAGCACCTAGCAGAGTAATACACACTTATTAGGTACCACATAGGTAGTATACTCACAGTAAATATGTAACCACCCTAAACAGTAAGAAAAGGAGATCAGTAAAAATGTTTCTAAGAGAGAGAGAATACTTATGTTTTTCCATCTGAGAGCTGGAAAAACCAATCTTCTATGCCATTGGGGCAGAAGATAATGGACCAAGCTCCAAGCATGACTAAATGGTGAGAGGTCAGAGCAAGATTTCCTATGTGGTACAAAGTCACCAAATTATACTCAGATGAAACAAGAGAGACCAAGGCAGGGCTCAGGTGGAACGCAGTCAGACGGCTGGGTAGGAAGGAGACTATATTATTTAATGCACTGATGTTTCTTTTCTTGGAAGGAATTTTAATGTTTCCATTTTATTCAGACAAAGAAAAGGAGAATATCACATTTGACCTTCTCCTTCTTCACAGATGATTTATCTTATTTAAATAGCCTGCACCTGGACCATCTCCATTGATGTATTTGCTGTAACCAGTGACTACAATTTACTGGCTGTCTTGACATTGCATTTGCCACAGGACAGTCACAAACTGGAATAAGCCGTTTTGCCCATCATCATGATACTAAATTTAGGCCACATATATTTTCTTAAGTTGTTTATTACTCCATTTGTACAGCCATTTGTCCTTCTCTATGTGCTCATTTGCTTCACCTGCAGGGACACTCAGGATATTTGGTTTAGGAGGGCCCCTGTATAAAACAATTCTGTCATTCTAGGTCATTCTTCATATTGGCCTGGGGAATTTTCCCCCATTCTGGAGATCAATATCTGGTCCCTTATCTTCCTGGCCCCACCTCCAAAGGGCCACCATCCTATCCAGGCAAGGAGTTCCCTGCCTGGAAATGCTCAGCGGCCCCTGCTTTACTCGTGAGAGACTGGAGCACAGGTGAAAAGGACCAGCCATAGGCAGAGCTAAGAAGAAAGCTAAAAGAGTTTTAGTAAGTATTTCCACATTTCAGACACCAATAGTTTTGCCTTTCCTCAAATACATTTTCATTTTGTGACTAACTGAAATATAAAATGTAATGTGGACATAAACAATTGAAAAGAGAGAGTGGGCTACTTTGTGACCACAAAACATCTTGTTCAACAGTAAGTATGAAGGAAAAAGGCTTCCCAAGTTTGGGGATAGGACAGGATATTCTTGACTTGTGTCCCAGCAGGTTTAGCATTTTTAGATGGCTAGACATTATTCTTCTTTCCATCACTAGAGAATGCCACAATAACATAACAACATAATACGAAGAACAACAGTGTGTTCCTTTGAAAAAAGAAGCACAAACATATACACAAATAGCAATGGAGGAAAAAAATTCCTTTGTGGCTGATTTTCCAGTTATTATCATTTGACACTTTGCTCTTTTGACGAGCACATTTGCTTTGGCTCAGGAAAAAGAAGTAATTACCACTGAATTCACAGCAGGGACCACTGGGATACTTACACAGGACAAGAATTGGTAAAGAACATTGAATAAGGATGAGCAGAGAATGAATAAAATTAAAAAACAATAAGGCTTTTGAAATTATGGAATAAATAATTTAACTTATGATATTAATAACCCTTATGGAGAGCATAAAAGCATTACCATAGATGTTGAAATAACATTTGCTATAACTCAAATTCGTCGTTGGCAGCCGTCCGTCTCGAGAGACAATGGTGTAGCTTCTTAAGAGTCTATCTGCACCGCCGAGAATGGCTGTGCAGTCCGACTCGGGAGTGACACGGTATCTGTCTCCTCCCGTGTTGAATCGACATCTTGCGATGACGCTGGAGTGTCCTCTCCAGTGAAGCTGAAGCTACAGAGCCTGGGCAGGGTGATATGGAGGGTCTGCTGTTGCCCATGCAGCAGACCCCCCCTCTCTTCGCAGCTGAAGGGTCCAAGGGAAAGACGGAGTCAATACAGCTTGGCTTCAGGTGCGCCGCAGGAGTTGCCGGTGTTGACTACAACGTCAAACCGCCTTAGGGACTCCGGCTCCGGATTTTCTGTCGGGGTTTACTCCCTTAGCCTTTCCCCTGAAGAGGTATGCTGCAAGGCAGCGGAGGTTTTTTGGAGTCAGAGTTTTCCTTCTCTGATGTGCCCTGACTGGAAGATCGAACCAGCGACACTTAGCTCGCAGGCCGACGCTCAATCCACTGAGCCAAACCAGCCATAACTCAAATTGGTTCTTGATAAAAACGCTTAATAAAATACAAGCTCTATTTTTATCTAAAAGCCAGCCTTACGTTTCAAGAAAAAGCCTGGACTTTTTCAAACTGAAATAAGGAACAAATAGAATTGCAAAAGTTGGTTTTTTGTTTGTTTGTTTGTTTTGTTTTTTACCACAGTTTACCTAGTTCTGGAGAAACTACTGAATAAAATTAGGCCAGAGAAACAAATAAAGGCATAAAAGTTGAAAAATAAGAGATACAATTAACACCATTTATAGATTTATACTTGGGTCCTTGGAAAACAAGAAAATAAATTGCTAAAATAATATAAAACTAAGATAATTTTTAAGGTCTAAAGTTAATATACACAAGTCACTAGGTTTCATATATACAAAGACTCCATTTCAAACGCATAAAAAAGAATGATGTGGGAATAAACTAAACAATAAATGCATCAGATCACTAGAGGAAAACTTTAAAACACTGCCAGAGGACCTGAAGACATACTTTAAGCAAATAGAAAGGCATACTATATACCCAGATAGAAATACTCAATACCATTTAGATATCTCTACATCAGTCTTTATATGATCCCAATAAAAATATCAACAGAATACTTTTTGGAAATAGACAAGCTAAGTCTAAATTCCATAAGGAAAAAGGAACAAGTAAGAATGGTCAGGAATACTCTGAAAGAGAAATGAATGAAGAGGGAATAGTCCTATGATACATTAAAATATACCTTAAATATAAAATAATTAAAACAAAAGATACTGGCAAGAATGAACATACTTCATGGAACAGACTATAAAGTAGGATATACATTCGAACATGAAATAAGATTTGGTATGTGATAAAGGTAGAATCTCAAATAAGTAGAGAAAAAATTGATTACTTAAATGATATTGTGACAACTGGGTTGTCATTTAGAAGACAAAAACTAAGTCATACTTTACATCTTTAGAATAAATTCTACATAAATTAAAATAATTGTTGTATACTCTCAAAGAGTTTCTTTCTAATTAAGACTGAAAACCAGAAGCTATAAAAGAAAATATTGACATAATTATACAGATAAGAATTTATAATTTCTCTATGGTAAACACCACTAAAAGCAAAGTGAAAAAGACAACAAACTGAAGAAAATATTTGCATTGTTTGTGATATATATCATATTTTCACCTAATACAGAAAAGCTCCTATAAATCAATAACAAAAAGTACTGATGAAAAAGGACAAAGTATACAAACATTTAATAAAAAATGAAGTACATATGGCTCATGTGTATAAAAGATGGTAACACATTCATAATAAAAAATATAAATTAAAACTACACTGAGATTTTTTTTTCACTTATCATAATGGTAAAGATCAACCAGATAAATATCGCATATCAGATTGATGAGGGCCTACAGGTTATTGCTGGTGAGAATATAGAATTATATGCAGACACCATGGACAGTGATTTATATTTATCAAAATTAAAACTGCACACACACCATTTGACCTAGTGTTCTTATTTCTAGGAATCAGTCTATATGTATATCTGTACGTATGAAAATTATAAATATGCCAGATTATTCACTGCAACATTGCTTTTAAGAGAAAACATTGGAAAGAAAGTAAATGTCCACTAATAGGGGAGTTGTCAAATGAACTAAGGTTGATCTGTACAACGGAATTGTAGTGCTTAAGAGTATACTCTTTGTGTACTCATATGGAGAGATCTCCAAAGAAAAAATAAACTTTTTAGTGAAGGAAAAAAAAATGTGCAAAGCAGTGTATACATGATACCCTGCTGTTTAAAAACAGAAGTGAACTATACATATTTGTATACACATAAAATATCTGAATGTCTAAAAATATACACAAAGAAACTATAAACACTCCCCTTGGAGAGGGGAATCAATGGTTAATAAACAGAAATAGGAAGAAAACTTTATTTTAAACCCTGTGACCCTAATATATGTGTAAACAGGTTAACATATGCTCTATTTTGCAATTATAAAATTAAAAATAAATATGACAAAATAAGCCACATTTTATCCAAAATGTATTTTCTGCTACAATGCTTTTGGTAACTATAAGCAAGCTCCTACCAAAATAATCTTAAATTAAAATATGAAATTTCAAAAAACATTTTAAAAAAATTTAAAGTCTCAGTGGAAGAAACAGTGAACAGAGTCTACAGACAAGGGTTCCAGGCTTAGTTTTCTCTAAAATACAATGAGTATGTTGCATCTGATAAACTCTAAGGTCCCATTCAGTGCGAATATTCTAACCCTCTGCTGTCTAGTAAGGTTGTCACTTGCTATGCGGCTGTTTAAATTCAAATTAGTTAAAATAAAAACTGAAGTAGCCTGCTCCTCAGTTGTACCGGCCACTCTTCAAGTGCTCAGTAACCACATAAGGCTAGTGGCTTCCACAATGGACAGAGCAGACACAGAAATACAATGAAAATAAAAATTTTCATCATCGAAAACATTTCTATTAGACAGTGCTGTTCCAGACTCTGTAAGATAAGATAATAGTTTAAAATACAGCATTATTCCATACGAGAGAATTAACTGAGACAGAAAGAGTATCTGCCCTTTGTACATATCTATACCAGTAAATGTGGTTGAAATGCATTTCAAGGGCAACTATAATGGGGAAGATATGCTATTAGAGGGCAATATGCAGCCTAAGGGGATTGTGAAGGGAAGACTATAAGCTAGACCTGCTGATTCTGATGAATCTAAATCTACTTATCCACTCACCTGTGCCTGATAAACCAAGCTGTGAAATCATATTATTGTCTATTATTATCATCACTGAGACATCAAACGTCTTCTACACTAGAGCCATTTCCTATTTCATTGTAGCTTACTGGATACAATGTGCCTAACATGATTATTAGTCTAGAACATTCTCAAACTACACATTCTCAAACCTGTTAACAGGCTAACCAATCAACAAAAGGATGTTCTTTTTTAAAATGATGAGATTCTAGAGGACACATGCTATTTTACTTAAGCAACCATAATTAGTGGGGAACTCTGGGGTTAGGCAGTCCTGCATTAAAATTCTAACTCTACTATTCATTAGCTATGTGACTTGGCAGGTTATGTAACAGGAGTCATATTTTATAAAATATGTCAATAGTTCCTACCTCACAGATCTATGGAAGGGAAAAGAGAATATATGTAAAGAAAGGATTTAGTACACAGCACACAATAAGTACTCATTCAATGGTGCTATAAAAAACTCCATAGTGTATGTTTTCTATAAATGGTTGTGTGATCCTCATGGCATCGATATAAGCAGTAATAGTATATGCTATTAATATGTATTAGCTTTAGAACATTTACAAGATAAAAAACACACTCTGTGTTGCCTTCAAATGCTGTTGCTTGCCTAGGCAGATAGTCAGACACATGCCAAAAGGCTAAATGTACAGTGACATAAACCTGGCATATAGTGTTCCTGAATAAATCTGGTGCAAAAAATAAAGCAATGACAATGGGTAAGAGAGTCATTAAACCACCAAACAATAGGATCTCCTAGGGATATTAAGCAATTTCAGTTGCTGATATATACAATATGTGTATAATATATAAAGTCCCTTCCACAGATTAATTGCTTTAGGCAAGAAGAGTGGGTTTTCATGCTGTTTCATTAGAGAATACAACTTCTGTGTGTGCATGTGTGTGTGAGTGATTTTCTTTTCCCAATTCCTTATAAAAAATGAATGTTTCTACCAAATCAGATTAATGGTATAGACTTGGTGTCATCTGGTTGGCTGATGTTTAGCTAACTGGCAACTTTCAGCAGGAGATGGCAGACAACAAACATTTGCCAACAGCTCATGAGTAAAATTAATGATAGGACAGGTTTAAATTATGCCTGCTCATGTCATCTCACATCACTGCACTTATTAGGAACAGTTTTTGAAATATGTCCAGATTCCAAGAACCCACCTGCAAACCAGCCCAGAAGGGCTTACTTTTTTACCGGAGCCAAATAGAGTCATGCTGGTTGAAAACATCTCCCCTACTGACTTGCCAAAATGTCTAAATTCTCCACTGTTGGGAAACTCTGCTTTGAAGCATAGAGGAACTACATTAAAATTTGAGTTAGTTCCCTCATAGAGTTAATCCACTTGTACCTACTATGGACAAAGAAACAGGATTTTAGAAAATTTCATATATTCACCGATCATGGGGCACAGTTCAGGAAATGGACGACCAAGAAAATTACAAATGGCACAAGGTTTTTTGCTGTATAGAAGACAGACATTGAAGAACTCAACCAACAGAGGGCATTCCCAAACCAATAGTTCCTTGGTAGTTCTTTCCCTTTAGTGTTCATCTTAATAAAAATCTATTGATCGATCACTGGTGCTCAAGGTACCAGGCATTGTGGTGGGTGATATATAATCCCCCCAAGGGATTCAGAGTTCCGTGGGCCTATCTGCATCAATGTTAAAAACTAATCTGCCAAAAACGTTATTTTTGGAAACCATAATCACTCCAGGCGACAACTCTCCACACCCACAGTGAGGGTGTCACTGGAGTATTCTTAAGTGTTAGGCATCTGTTGCTTTCAGAGGGATGTTGATAAAATGGGCAGGGAGCCATATGCTTTGCTGAGACAAGTACACATAGCTGTTGAATATGAAGGTCAGAAAAGCCTGTGTGTAAACAAGTATCTACGATTTTAATTTAACCAAACAAATAACATTTCCTCCTCCTCCTCTGGCCTATTTCCCACCGTCCCCACCAATGTACCTTTCATGGCAATGTTTCTTCCAAGGGTTTCCTCACTGCTCCGTAACTAAGCTATCTGCTTCTAAAGGGAAGAGGTGGTGTGGGAAGTGAATTACACTGGGGTTTTCATGTGGTTTTTGACCTGTGTTGGAGGATAGTGGTGTGCCACAGCTTTGCAAAGCTTATTCCTAAAGAGATAAAGCTCCCAAGTTCTAGCTTTGTGTTTTGTTTTGTTTTTTTCAGACAGTAATAATGGCGTTATTCTTCCACTTGTTCAGGCTAAAAACATTGAGGTCACTGAAGCCTTTCACTTACTATGCTTCACAATTTTTGCAATATCATTATAAAGAATTTTTCAATGAAGTCTCATTGAAACATACACAAAAGGTAAACTGATTCCCAGATAAAGTGCATAAGAAATTAGCATACAATTTGGACTGTTTGCAATTTTAATTTTAAAAAGTTACATATTAAACAATAGGAAACTACACCTGGATTGTTCACGTGTACAGCAAGGCCAAGGTTTCATTGTAGTAAGTAGAGCCCACTCAGAAGAATTTCTAATATCACTACTCTAATTTTTGCTCTGGGAGGAACTAGGATAACATTACTGAAATAAATGTAAGGTACCAAATTGTCTGCATGAGAGGAATGAGAGAGGACCTATCAAAACCAAGAGATGGGAGCCTTTCTCTGTCACCCTGAATAAAATCTAGAGCATTTCATGGCTAATTTATCTCCCACCTCAATTTATTTTTATATTAAGAGCAAAATTTCACTAAAAATAAGGCTTAGACCTCAATTTCAATTGGATATTCATTATGTCACATCTGAAGATGCATCTCAACACAAAACTGTTTCCTTGGATTGTACGAGAAGAATGTTTCAACTAGAACTGTCTTTAAAGGTATACCTCAGGCAAGTGTGTAGTGATATGTCGATAAGAAAAGCAAGAGAAGAAAAGGTGTTTTGTCGGATCACAACAGATTACAAATATAGCCATCATTGCCATCTTTTGTAAATTGTATTACCTGAAAGTACTCAGGACAGAGCCACCTCCAAGGTAACATTGGTTTGTGTACAGGTGGCCTCTGAGTGGGTCCATTACTAAAGCAGAGTTTGTACACAGATTTTGAAATTACATCACCACAGGGAGCTGTGGTAAAGCTGAAGCTTCCTTATGGGAGGAGAGGCAATCTCAGCTTCTATTCTGAGTCTTCCTTCCCACCTGGAAAAGATTCCACACTGCCAACATCAATCTCAGAAGAACGATCCTTTACCCAGAGAGAGAATGCCCAAAATTAACCCTGTCACTAGTTCCAGATGTTTTTTCTTGACATCAGCTAGCAAAGTTTCACATGTTACAACTATTACAAAGATAAATCAATTACTTCTCAGAAATCTTAAAATTGTTCTACATCTGTCTTGAAAACTGTTTGAAGCTCTATGACATTCTGAATATAGCACAAAGCCATGTGCTCTATAATTTCCCCTGAAATAGAAAACTCTTTGAGAATAATGTGCAAACTATATACTATTTTTTAAATGAATCCTTGTATAGCAGGGTTGATAGTTGTTGTCTTGCATGCATTCCCCTTTCTGTAGGTCATTATACCTGAATCATCACGTAAGCATCCACTTCTTCTCCATCCTG
Organism: Furipterus horrens; assembly: GCF_987537825.1. Classification (NCBI taxonomy): domain Eukaryota; kingdom Metazoa; phylum Chordata; class Mammalia; order Chiroptera; family Furipteridae; genus Furipterus; species Furipterus horrens. The sequence goes on from NW_028327182.1 coordinate 82,586,727, forward strand.
TTTCTCAGGGGAAACTGACTCAAGCTCCAGCTGTAAGGCTCTCAGGGCTGGTGTGGGTGAGAGTCTGGCGCTTAGGCGCAAACTATCCAGCATAGTTCTGCCACCAGCCACAGTGATAGACATATGACCTAAAATGCCCATAATCAGATTGAAGCCCAGAAAATTTTTCAAAGATTAAGGGAAGAAAAATGTTCTTCCCTGTTGGATTTGAGTAAGGAATAAGATGATAATGACTAAGTCAAGAACATGCAGACAAAATCTGCTGAGAATAGATCCAAATCCAAGAACTAGGTGAAATGGAGAGAAAGCAGATCATGGTCCCAATGTGGCAACCTCACCAGAAATTAGCTCAGCCTCCATGGTCCAGTCAATTCATTGGTCAAGCCAATTTGATATTTTTCTGCAATCTGCAATTAAGAGTATTGTAGTTGATCTGAGCAGCTAGTAGAGACAGCTTTCAAAAGACCAAATAGGTATTAAGGCATTGGTTCAAAACATATGAGTTTCAAGTGCACCAGTCTATATATAATACATCAACTCTATATTGCATTGTGTGTTTATCACCAATAGTCTAGTTGTTTTTCAAATGACTTAATAGGGACATGCCAAGTAATCATTTTTTTCTGTCTTAGTCACTATTCTTTCATATTTATTTATTATTATAATTCATCATATCCTTAAAAAGATTGATATGATAATATGCTCAGCTAAAGAAGGCTTGTGCATGGCAAAGATTGGCTGTTATACTACTGTGAAGTGGAAAATTCCATGAAAGGTTAAACTATCAGGAAGAGAAGTTTACAGTTATCACATTTGGAGGGAACTGTGCCCAAACATATCTTCCTGGTGTCTAGTGAGAAGTGGAAGTGTGCAATAGGATTTGGTCCACTTTGTAGAATAGAAGGTATCTATCCAGAGCAGAGTATGATGGTGACAAATGGCTCAAGTGCCCCAACTCATCTGTCCCTGATGTCTCTTGTGGTCAACCCATCTCTGGCCTTGTCATCTTCCAGTCTGGCCAAAACAAAAAGAGCCAATTCTAAGTGGAAGTAGGCACCTACATATAGGCATGTAACCGTGTGGGGACATTCCACTGGCTTCAAGGCCATGTCCCACTGCACTCAGCAGTAACATTCAGTAAGCAAATGCATTCAGGATTCTAGGAGCACAGAGGTTTTCCACCTTATCAAATGTCCTTCAGAAAGTTTCACAGAACATCATCCCTAACTTTTAATAAACTATTACAAAAATATTCAAGCTTAGAAAATAAGTTGGAGCCTTGAGACATTAGGCAATAAATGAGATTTTAATAAAAATTAGGAAGTTTACCCACAGTACAATATATCACAGATATGGTTGGTTAGTCTGCTATTCTTAATTACTAATTAATGCCCAGTTGCTATGACAATGTTATCCATTTTTTTAATTGATTGATTGATTTGTTTGTTTGTTTGTTTTTTTAGAGAGGGAAAAGGAGAAAGAGAGGGAGAGAAACATCACTGTGTGGTTGCCTCTCACTAGAGCCCCCAACTGGGGACCTGACATGCAACCTAGTAATGTGCCCTGACTGGGAATCGAACCAGCGACACTTGGCTCGCAGGGCGACGTTCAATCCACTGAGCCACAGCAGCCAGGATGCTATCCATTTTTAACCTGGAGTAGAATAGGTGCAAAAAATTTTTGTTGAATGAATAAATTCATCAACTTCATTGAACACAAATTAAGTGTCTAGAAATGTATAAGTGGAGGTGAAAAGCTAAATTAAAGGTGTCAACCAACTGAATGGAAGAAGATATTTGCAAACAATACCTCCAATAAGAAGCTAATATTCAAAATATATAAAGAACTCATACAACCAACAACAACAAAAAACAATCCAATTTAAAAATGGTCAGAGGACCTGAACAGACACTTCTCCCAAGAAGACATACAGATGACCAAACAGATATATGAAAAGATGCTCAACTTCACTATCTGTAGAGCTATCCAAATCAAAACCACAATGACATACCACATTACAACTGTTAGAATGGATGTTATTAAGACAAGAAATAATTGCTGGAGAGGGTGTAGAGAAAAAGGAACTCTCATTCACTGCTAGTAGGAACGTAAACTGGTACAGCCACTATGGAAAATAGTATAGAGGTTCAACAGAAAAAGTAAGAATAGAGCTACCATATGACCCATTAATCTCTTTTCTGGATATATACCCCCAAATTTTAAAAAATTATTCATAAAAGTATATGCACCCCTATGTTCATTGTAGCATTCTTCATGGTGGCCAAGATACAGATACAACCTAAGTGTTCTTCCATGGATGACTGAATAAAGATATACCTGTATACAAATGGAATAATGTTCAGCCATAAGAAAGGATCAAAGACAGCCATTGGCAACAACATAGCTGGGTCTTGACAGTATCATGCCAAGCAAAATAAGTCAGACTGAAAATGACAAGAACCATATAATTTCATTTATATGTGGGATATAAAACAGAATGCAATAAATGAACAAACGAAACAAACTCACAGACAGAGGAAACAGTTTGGTGGTTTTCAGAGGGAAAAGGTGTGAGGGCAGGATGAAGAAGGTAAAGGGGGTCAAACATACTCACATGGTGACAAAAGGAGACCAGACTATTGGTGGTA